>NW_028277875.1:0-357499 GCF_059751315.1 Micrasema longulum
CTATCATACATCGTTTTGCCACACATTCACCTGAGGGATCGCATTTTGACAGCATTCAACCTACTTTCATCATCATTTTTCCAATTCCATACTTTGCTCCCATACATTAAAGTTGGCACTAGAACTCTGTTGTGAACTGCTAGTTTAGCCTTCTGCAATAAGCATGCAAATCCCACTTTAGATCTTTACCCTAGTAGTTTCAAATAATTTCCAATTGCACAGTCAAATACATCATGAATTGCGGATAAGAGTGATAATGATGCAGTATTAAGCAATTAAGTATCAAACAAGAACGACTCACATTTTGTGACCTTGGTTCGACTCGCTAGAAAATCCGAGTCGGGGCACGAGGAATAAATTTCTAAATAAACATTGAATATTAGGAAAAAGGCAAAGTCACAAAATTCAATTTTATTTAAAGCAAAAAAAAAAGTTTTACGAAATGGAAAAAAATATTTATGAAGAAAAAAACATATCAAAATTTAAAATAATGGTCAAGACATATGTGTTAAACAATTTATAAATTAAATATATTTGCAATGTTATTATTAGAACACACATAACAATATGTGTGATATGTGTGCCCTACTTTAAGATTTAAATAAATAAATAAATATTATTTAATAACAAAGCTTTTTTTATAGTCCTGATTCAGGAAAAAATATTTAATATAAATGCTATACTAAACATGTTTTTAAATTTTTAACTGTATCTCGTCCTCGTCACTCACTCTTTGGTCCCTCAGAATCTCTTTATTTTCTAGTATTTGTCTAAGTTTTCCAAAAGCTGCCCAACTCATTCCTTTTCTTCTTGACAGTTCCGCCGTTTGATTTTATTTGTGCAGTTTATCTTATATCCAAGATTTATAAATTTATCTATTATCTCGAGGTTTTCATTGTTAATATTAAAACGAGAATTGTTTCAAACTTTTTTAATCACCCATGAACAACTATTTACTGATTTAAAGTAGCACAATCCTTTTTAAAATGTTTATCCGAAAGGTTTTTACACACTTTCATGACACGAAAAGGTGTTTTGGTTGCGATTCTAAACGTCAAACCTGACTGGAGATTGAAGAACGACTAATTAGACGTTGCGCATGACTGAGCGCATGAGCTAAGTTTTATCATTCTTGAAGGCTCAAGCCATATCTATGTATATTTATATATTTATCTCGAGTAGAGCTTCTCGCTACTATCCATCGTTCTGTAATAGGTCCGATCGGACTTAAAGATTTGGTGGCTTCAAAAAAAAATTTCAAGGATTTAAAAAAGTTTTGTAATCATTTTGGCGAATTGATCATGTCCAATCAATTTGATCCCAGTAAATAAAAAATTTACTGCCCTCTACTCTCAATTCAATGAAGTACATTTTATGTACTTTTTAATTTCTTTCTTTCAGTACAAAGATGCGTAGGCTACCAGATTACAGAGAGCTCTTTCGGGCAGATTTTCTCGTTCGGTAACGAGCAAATTTTTCGTGTATGTGGGCACCGCCAAGGAGACTTATGTTCTCAGATGCGGTGTGCGGTATGTGGTGAGCAAGCTGAATATTTATATTTATATGTCTATGGCGTGAATAAGCTAAAAACGTTGATCCTAAAATTGGTCCTATTGAATTTTTTAAAATTCTGTATTTTTCTTAAAACCCTTTCAATGTGAATCCTTTAATCGTCTAAGTATTTTTTTCGGAGCTGAATGCATTTACTTCTTACAAAAGACCGTAGAAATGTGCAATGTGCATTCGGATTTATCCGTTCTAGTCATTGCGAGGAAAAACATTATTTCTCTGAATAAAGGTTTTCCGAGGTTTTTTTATTTGACGTTTCATTTTGGCCTTTAAATTTGAACTTTTAGTCAAATTGCATTCTAATTTTATTTATTCTGTTTTTAAAAATGATTTTAAATTAATTCCGTATAATTTAATAGACCCGTTACAATTGTAGAGTTATTTATTTATTTATTTTATTAACATAAACGGCAAATCTGCTTTTTACAAACATTTATAATACTACATACTTAAAAATTACACAAGATTTATATTTATAAAATTATCCTAAAAATTATACAGCATATTCAGTAGAAAGTTTAAATAATAAAACATTCTACAGTAATACAAAAAGAAAATCATAAGTACTGTTTCATACAGCTGGGCAAAGTGAAAAATTAACTGTGTATATTATGAAATGCATGAATAAATAAATATAATTACCATTCACCATCTTTGAAAAAGTTCAAAAGATTTGTTCTATAGGAACTATACCCTAGACTAAATATATCGGATACGTGGGAATAACTCGGTAGTCAGAAGGCAGAAGGAACCATCTGTATTTTGTTGTTTTTTTTAGTTTTCAAAAGTTTTAATTTATATTTCAGTAAATGCACATAGAAAAAACAAAAAAACGACAGCATCATTTAGAATGGTAATTTATTATTTGAAAGCAACAGTAAAATGTTTTGGTTTGTGGATTAAAGTCTTTAAATTGAGTAGTATTTCAGCTGTCCTGAACATTTTTGAAAATAACAGATGGTCTCTTCTGCCATCTGACTACCGAACTATTGCCGAGTTCATGAAGTCTGTTTAATACGGCATTACAAGTATACACTATCCGTGAATTGTTGCTACAAAACGGTGGCACATGTCTAGTCATTCTTCCAGACACCCTGAAGTTGATGAGAGATAATAGTTCAGGGCAATCCCATATTGAATTTACAATTTTGAATAAATTTAAAAGCTCTATAATTTTTCGTCTATCGTTGAGTTTTAACAAATTTAATGTTTTTAGTAAAAAAATGTTATTTAAAAATTCATGACTGACTCTAAGTTTATATACTTTAAGATTTTTTTTTGAACTTTTTCAAGAGAAATTTGGTGACAGTTGTAGTAAGGAGTCAATGTTGTAGAATTATACTCTAACTGGCTTCTCACTAATGAAGCATACATCAACTTCAAAGTGCAGAAAAATCAAGAAAAACATGCTTTTGAAATGTTTTACTTTCGGTATTTTAAATATTTTTTTAAAAATACATATTTAAAGCACTTAATAGAAGAATAATTATAAAAACAAAATAGTTTTTATTTATTCTATTATTTTCAGTCTGTATTTGTTGTTTCCTCATGAATAAACAAAAATATACTTACCGATATATCTCTCAAAATATTAATTCTCTTAGAGTGTAACGAGTAGATGGTTTTTGAAGCCATTTACTACCTCAGAAAAAGGGGGCTTTTGTTTCCTGTTCAATTTGTTTGAAGTCATAGTTTTGTGGATTAATATAACAAATTCGCGTGCTTGAACTAACTTCTCTTTTGAATTTACGGCAGGCATTTCAATAAGTTTATTATTCATAGTTTTATTTGTACCTTTAAGCTGAAATGCTGGAAGTCACATTTGATAAATTGTTCAGGAGAGCGGTTAAAAATTGTTGAACTGTTTTAAATGTATCTCTCGAAGTAGAAACACAATTTATTGCTGTTTTTTTTGGATATATAGGCTTTTTATAAGACTATTAAAGAAAACAACATTCAAAGTATGGACTATCAAATAACTATGGGACTTCAATGTTTTTTGTTCTAAGCTCCCGGCCCATGTTTTAATTCTTCCTCGGACTTTAGGAATGATAAATTATGTATTTCTAAAACTTTCTTTGGGCAGAAACATGAAATTACCAGCCATTAACAAAAACATTAATTAAAACATGAATTATTTATGAAATAACGGGTAAATATAAATTTAATTATATAATATAAATGATGATATTAATAGCAACAAAACATTTATTGAAAGTAAACAGTATGTGGTAAAATAATGAAAATAAGGGCAAAAGAAATGACACCGTATAGTTGCGATAAATTTCAATTTCGACGACTCCCTGGGGAATGAAATTCTTGTATGCAACATACTCAACATATTATTAAATATTCACCTGAAAATGCTGAAATTAGGATATGTTTGCTTTATAAAATGGGTTCATTTCTGTTTAAACAGGTTGAATTTTGTTTTGTTGAAGGAGAGCAGTTTGAAGCTGTAAAATGGTTTCAAATGTATTTCTCAAAGTAAAAACACAATTAGTTGCAATTTTTTTGGATTTATAGGCTTTTAATGAGGATATTTAAGAAACAAAAAAAAATACGGACTGTTAAAATATCTATTGAATTTCACCTGATATTTTTTTAGCAACGAATGCAAATAGCTGAAGTCTCAATTCCCGGAGGGTAATTGCCGAAAATCTTTACAACTTTAAAGTACCAGCATCTTTTGCTTTTTTTGATAAGTTTTATTCGCTTTGACATATGAAAGGGCATTTTTTCTCGATTTTAAACTTTTGAAACACAATCGAATGCAAATAAACATAACGAATTCACCGTCTAGAAAGCATCTAAATAGACGTCAGGGTTCAGTTCTAAAGTATAACTGCACTACTGGTCTTTAGGAACAAGCTTTTTTAGTAGTGGTATACCGGAGGACTCCGATGTTTTTAACATTATTACAATCCGAATATATGAACAAAATAAATATATTATCATTTAACACGGAAAAGACAATACGCATCCCATTTTTTATCAACAAAACAAACATAGATTCAGTAGTAAAAATAATTATTCACCGAAAAAATTGTAACAAAACTAACTGCGATCTCACATGTTCAGTACTTGATACAACAGATAAAATTAAATATCTTGGTGTATACATAGACCAAAACTTAAAATGGAAAGACCATATCAGTGAACTAGTTAAACGAATCAAAAGCATACAGTACCGAAGGGCATGTATGACAAGATGTATGAATGTGGAAGAGGCTAGGATTGTATGCCAGGATAGACGTGTGTGGCGGTCCATTCTCTCTGCCTACCCCTACGGGGAAATGGCGTGATGGTAGAAGTAGTAGTAGTAGTATATTTATATTTATTAGATTAAGGAATATTTTTAAAATCTATCATTTAAAATAGCTTATTGCTCAATTGTACAATCTTTGTATCAATATGGTATTGTAGGGTGGGGTAGTTCTTACGCCAATATATGAAACCCTCTTAAAATAGTACAAAGATAAATTATTAAAGTAATTTAAAAGAAACCCTTAAAATTCAATTCGGAAAGTCGATTTAAAATATTTAAGGTTCATACAGTAGACACTCTTTATAAATTAAATTCTATTTTACAAATATATAAAAAAAAAAACAAATAAAAGAATTTGAAATAAATAAGTCACTCAGATACCAACATAATATCAAAATTCCTAAATTCCATACAAGTCATGGTCAAAATAGCTTTGTCTTCAAAGGTGTAAAAAATCATAATAATCTTCCTAATGAACTAAAAACTATTAAAAATAATATATCAATCAATAAATATAAAGTTAATCTAAAGAAAATTTTTGAACTCGTGTAAAAACAACATTAAATTTTAATTAGTATGAATGCATTATTGTTTTATGTTTTTCTTTATATTTCCTATGTTTCAATTTTTCTTTTTATGTACTTGTATTTGAAATAATATAAACTCTTATAAATAAATCTAAAACAGTGTAAGTCACTCTCCAAGCACAATAGTTAGTCTCTTTTTTGGAGAGTTACAGTGATAACATTTACTAGATGTATAAAAGTAGTTATGTTTAGAATTTTACAAAAACTTGTACTTTTTATGAAATTAATGAATAAAATTAATAAATACATAAAATGACATTTATAACTCAAATTGGCAAACAATGTGACTTTCAGCCTTTGGCTATGTATATTGTTTTTTTTTTATTCCTGACTTATTTTGTCGAAAAATGCACCAGGGTGGGTGTTAAAGTAATTGGGGATGCTACAGTAATTGAAAATTATAAATTTAATGCAATAATATAAAAATAATGAAGATAAATTCATACGATTAAATATTTTTGACCATTATATTAAGAGGATCCGATTACTATTGCACCAGCCCTTAGCTTTCCTGGTTGATAAGTCATACAATTCAATCTTGTATTGGAAGAATAACACCCTTTTTGACCGAAATTATTATTTTTTTAAAACGTATCGAATTGAATTATAATTGATTTCAAAATCGAAACACAAACAGTTGAATTTTATTAAATTATTAAAGCATTTACACGAAGTCCACAAAACAAACAACTCTGACAGCGATTAGGTTTCACTATTTGACGTTTCTACCAAGTAAAAACCACGTTTTAACTAGAACAATATTTTATTATTTAGCACGGAGCATAACTAAGTATGTCTAACTTTGACAAGGTGACCTTTGAACTTTTTCTAATATATTTCGATATACTAAGAGATGACTATTTGTCGGACTTAGAATATGAAATATAATATTAACTAAAACACAGCTCCCGTTCATGGGTAAACTTCAATATTAGTTTTTCAAAAGAGTTCTTCTTAAATATTTATGTGGGTATCTATTTTTAAAATTTTTAATCTTAATCATCATCTTGGTGATTTCTTCGACCTTCAATCTCACTCTAATCGTATTATTCTGAAATGTTTCTCGAATAATTACAAATAATTAAATCTATTCTATGCTCGTCCGCTATTTGAATAATTACAAAACTTTTGTAAAAAGGGAAACATCCCCCGGGTATAGAACAAAAGAGTTTTAAGCACTCAGTATATTAAACCGATCAAACGGAAAGTTTCATTTGAACTTATTTGAATTTATGGCACTGCATTATATTTTTCAGTTTTCATTGCAATATTCTTGTTATTAAGTATTCAATCGTAAACAATAATTTTTTTTTATGTACCTACTTTTTTTTGAATTTGATTTATTTACAAGTAAAATTTTAAAATATGTACAGGATGACTGGAACTGAACCCGTCATAGCAAATTCGCACATAGAAACAGTGATTTGCTAATTATTGGACCGTACTTTCCCGTGCTAAAAATTTATAGTTTGGGAGATATGTTTTTATACTTTATTGAGATTTTTCCAAAATTTGACCTTCAAGCATTCAGAACATTTTTTTTCATTATTATAGTATTTTTTTTATTATTTATTGGTAGTCATACACATTTGTGATAAAATACGTTTGAATATTCCTCAAACTATAATTAAAAAATAAGATTTAAAAAAAAAACAAATACTTAAAAAAACTGTACGATCAAATTCAACTTGAAATATAAAAAAAACTACGGTGTTTCACTAATTTATTCTTCTCTTGTTTTGTTTTCTAGTTTATCTATAATGGTACTTAATTGGTATTCTTAAATTTGATGAGAAAGCAAAAAAACACATATTTTTTTGGTAATAATTATGTATTTTTATATGTATCTTACATATGTGTGTTTTTTTTTTACTTCGTTGTTGTTTCTTTTTTATATTTTATTTTCACTGGGTTGTTTAGTTAAAATTATTTTACATTATTTTCTAATATGTATAGCAAAATAAATTGTTCACTGCAACTGCAGATTTGAATTGTTCACAGCTGTATTAATTTCTGTAAAACTATTTATTATAAAAGGTTCTTAGATCTGTTAAAAGGATCAACGATGCGAATGTTGATGGATGCAGAAAACGAGGAAGACCAAAAAAGACATGGCACGATCAAGTCCATCAAACATTTGGAGATGGACATGTCAAAAGTAGGAATAATCGGCGTGCGTGCATGAGAAGATGTATGAATTTAGCGGGAGCGTGGTCTGTATTCAAAGATTGAGTGATATGGCGTTCTATCCTCTCTGCCTGCCCCTACGGGGAAACGGCGTGAGGGTTTGTTGTTGTTGTTGTGGTTGTGGTTGTGGTTCTCTGAATCGTTGATGTATGAATAAATAAAATAAGTAAATCAATTATAGATCACATAAAAAAGATTCTCTTTCCTAGCAAATTTCAATTACAGTTTTAGCATATTATTGGTTGAGATAATCAAACCATATCGCTTTTTATGTTATCGTAGTAAAAACGTGAAGCAAGAATGATAAGTAAGTTGTCCGTGTATCGTAAAAAGTAAGGGGCTTGATAGTAAAAAGAGGCATCAAATAATGCCTCAACGTAACTTTTATACCTTAACAATCTTAAGTGCCTGAAAACAAATACGTGGCCATCTATTTTTTATAGGTCGTAAATGAAAAGTGATTACTGAAAGCGCGTATACGCGCGCCTTTCTGGAGAAAATATTATTGTTCTTATTGCATTTCTTGGTATTTTCATGGCGTTGTGTTAAGTTACTGTTTTTTTTTAAATATCTGGTTTTATTTAGGGTGAATATTCAATGATATGTTGAGTATGTGCAAACGTTTGCAGACAATGATTTTATTCCTCAGGGAGCCGTCAAAATTGAAATATATTGCAACAGAGTGTAAAAAAAAATTAAAGGGGGAATTTTATTCTAAAACGAAACAAGGACAGTTGAGACTAGTAAACTAGGGACTGAAATTATACAATCAACTGGAAGAAAAATCTTAACAAAAGACTCAGGCAACCTTTAAAAAAACGTTGAAAATATTATCATCAATAATAAAATATGAATTCGTGAAAGAAAAATTATTTTGTTTAATGGATGTAATCCGCAAAAGTTTTAAATATATACATTTTAAATAAAAATTATAAAAAACGGCAGTCTAGGCATTTACAGGGCGTATATTTATTTATTTAACTTTTTGTACATAATGTTATTTGTACATTGGCGGGCTTATTGCCAAATGGCAATTTCTTCCAACCAACCAATAAAATAAAAGTTTTATTTTTATAATTCAAGTAACAGAACATATTCAATAGAAAAAAAGATAAAAAATTTAAAGATATATAAAAATAGAAATAAACGTATTTGTTTATAAATTACCTTAAAATCGAAACTAGTACTCAATGGGAAAAAGGAAAAAAGAGGTAAGAGGAAAGAGGAAAGAGGAAAAAGGAAAGGAGGAGAGATTAAGGAAGAGAAAGGAGATGTTTCTTCAGACGTGATTTAAACAGAGATAATGTAGTAACATCTTTGATGGTGGATGGGAGATGATTCCACAGTCGAGCCGCATGGATACTATATGAGTTAGAGAAGAAAGAGGAATTGTGTATGGGTATTAAGAGAGTGCCTTGAGAATGAGAACGAAGAGGTAAACCATGAACTGATAAGCGTTGAAATTTTTCACACAGGTATAAAGGAGCGTTAGGACTATGAAGTACATTGAACAGAAGTGAGAGGGAGTGATAGTCTCTCCGCTGTCTAATTTTGAGCCATTTCAGTTGCCTACGATAATCAGAAATGTGGTCATATTTCTTAAGACCAAAAATGTACCTTATGCATGTATTCTGACGTCGTTTAAGTTTATCGAGTTGCTCACAGCTTAAATCAGTCATGGAAACATCTAACCATTGGCTGGCTGGAGAATAATCAATGGCGCATTCGGTATAATGAAGAACTGTACAATATATACCAGGCCCCGAGCATCTCGGCACATATGAAGTTGCTTAGATTACGATGGGCCAGACATGTACAGCAAATGCCTGACTCACGTGTCCCTAAAACAATAATGAGCGGACACCCGGGAGGAAAGAGATTAGTGGAAAGACCCAGGCTGAGATGGGAGGATGAAGTGAGAAAAGATGCAGCGCAGTTTCTCCAGGTGGCAAAGTGGTGGAAGACGGCGGCTAAGGACCGACAGAGTTAGAGGCGAAAGTTGCAGGAGGCCAAAGCTCGATATGGGCTGTAGCGCCATCGGAGAGAGAGAGATAACTATCGGCTAGTTTAATGATCTTTATTTTTATTTTTTTTATTTTATTTATTAGGGATATCAACAGTAATACATGTAACAAAAATACAACAAATAAAATATACAGAGAATAAAACCAATGACAGATATCCACAGAAATACATTAAATACACGTGCAATACATACTAGAGTGTTTGTGTGAGTGTAAGTGAGTGAGAGGGTGGGTGTTATATTGGAATGGGGGTGGACATGTGTGTAAATTTTGCACAAGTGTCAAGTGTCGAAAATATAAATATATTTAAAATATTAAGAATTAGAGATAAAATATAATAAAATAAAATAAGATAAAATAAGACTTTATTATTGAAACTAAGTATAAGACAAAAAAGTATGTTTTAAGACGCGCATTTTAAATGTTATTTTTTTACAACTGCAACTGAGAAAGAAAGGATAAAATCCGAGTGAACGCGGTTCAAATGCGATCTCTTAAACGCATGCGTGAGAATCGATGTATGACAGGGTTACGAATGGTAAACTCAGGCGAGGGAGTAAATCTGAGTCAAGTATAATTGATAAGATTAAGGAAGGGTCTCTGAGATGGTTTAGTCATGTAGAACAAATAGACGAAGAAAGAATGGGAAAACGAGTATTTTTTTATTTAATTAACGACTTATGTAGTCCATTCTAACGATGGTATATACAATTCCTTAAAATAAATACCGGTACGAATAAAATAAAATACAACTTAATAAAATTTAAACTAGAACAAAAACTAAATAAATTACTGTCTGAAGACAAAACCCAGTCTATCTAAGTGATATTTTAAATCCATAAAGACTTAAAAATTAGCGCAGACCGTAAAATTAGCGCAGGACAGATACATATGCTTTTGATGTAGTGATCGCCAACGTCGGGGAGACCCGGCAAGGCACCAAAAGAAGAAAAAGAAAGACTTACACCAAAAAAGTCCAGATCTTGTCTCGAGTTTACAATATGACATAATCGGGATATTGATGCATGCAAGCCATAGTTTGTGCTGTGTTGATCAAGGAACAGCACATTATTATTTCGCAACCGGCGGATTAGAACCTTGAATGCCACTTGTTCCAGTGACGATGGTACTCGTACATCAATTACGCCATTCAGTAAATTAAATATAAATATGAAGTCAATGTTATTTCCACGTTTTTGCAGACATTGACTCCATTTCTCCGTAAGTGTAGTCTCCCCTATCAAGGCCAATCATCCATGCTACTTTTCTTAGCAAATGATGTTGCACCAATTCGATATGATTTATCCGGCCTACATAGAAGGGAGACCAGATCACGGATGCATATTATATATGGCGAAAATGAAGAATATCGTGAGACGAGGACGATCAAAGATGACGTGTCATGATCAGACAACCAAAATTTTAATTCTGGTCATGTCAAAAGCCGACAGAATAGAAGGGCATGTATGACAAGATGTATGAATGTGAAAGTGGCTAGGAATATATGCCAGGGTGAGTGGCGGTCCATTCTCTCTGCCTACCTCTGCGGTGAAATGGCGTGATGGTAGTAGTAGTAGTAAAAGTATTTGTAAATTTCAGTAGAAAAGGTTTGTATTTCCAATCTTCCAAGTTTTTCATATACAATAAAGAATTTAGTGATCTACAAACAAGGGAAGATATATTTGCCTTGTAGAATTCATGAGTCTGGACGTTTTGACAGAGAAGAGTGATATTTGTGGCATTAAACAAACAGCAATATTGTTTCTTGGAAGGGAAATTTTATTCACAAGATGAATAGAGCATAATTTATTTATTTTATTTACAATTTTTATTTGCAAAATAAAACAGATAAAATATGTTAATCAATTAGGAATAGGTAGATTAATTTGGAAACTAAGTAAACTGTTTAAAATAAATGTGTTACAATGATTAAGGACCAAACTATGATTAAGGACCAAAGTCCTATATGAATTTAGCTCCTTGATCGGGACTTGTACTGTACTGATGGTGTTTCTGTTGAAGACTTGACAGACACATCGCACCCCCAAAACTTTCGTTAGTCTTAATTTGGCTGTATTAAGTTTTGAATGCAGTTTTACTACATTTTTCTTTCACGTATTTCTACAATTTTTTTTGAGCGGGATAAACCACAAACTTTAGTATTTTTAACTGAGTAAAATATATAAAAAAAAACGTACATTAATCATGATTCTACAGTGTTTTTTTTTCATATTTCAACAGTCAAATGAACAAATAAAACAAAAAGTACTGGGCGTAATAATGTCAATATACATGGGTTACAGCGTGTATTAAAAAAAAAACAATGTTTTGACATGTCCAAATGTTTGCAGACTGACTGGATTTCCCCCCTAGGGAGTTATTCATATTTAAATTTGTTGCAACAGAGAAGGAAAACATTCTTGAAAAGGGAATACGGAAGTCTAGGCATTTACACGGCTTATGCCCTGTTACTTCACAAAAATCAACAGATGGAATAGTTGAGGAAATTTGGATGTTCAAACATAGGCATTATAATGAATGTTACACAGTGTGTGAAGTGGCCATTAAAACCAGCGAATGACAAGTCATAAACCCTTTAAATAACAACAACAAACCATCACGCCGTTTCTCCGCAAGGGTAAGCAGGAAGGATAGAACGCCACAACACTATCTTTGCATACATATCTCGCTTACTCTACATCCATACATCTTCTCATGCACGCACGCCGATTATTCCGACTTTTGACATGTCCATCTTCAAGTATTTGTTGGATTTGGTCATGCCATGTCTTTCTCGGTCTTCATCAGGCCTCCATGGTGTAGTGGTCAAGACGCTTGACTCACGCACGGAAGGTTCCGGGATCGATTCCCGGTGAGAACACAAAAAAAATAAAATGTGATTTTTCTCAAGCCTGGGTGCTCTGTGATGTAATTCACCACTGTAATTAGGCCTCCTGGCCTGATGTGGTGCAAAAAAAATGTAAAAAATAAAAATAAAACATTCGTATTGTGTAGGTATATTCTTAGCCGTTTTTGCGCTGTCCATTCGCTCTACATGTCCAATCAAGTGTAGTATGGAGAAAAAAATAATAAGGAAAAAGAGCACAAGTCATAAATAAATATAAAATATAAAAACGTGATTTTTTAAAGAGATAAATATTACATCTCGGAGAAAATACTCTATTTCAATAAATTTAAAGGTTGACATAATGAGTATAAAATTACAAATGGTTTGTAAATAATAATAACGTTTCTACTTCTCAAATAGAGTGAATACTCGTGTTTATCTGTATTCGAAGCTTTTTTACTTATTATTGACGAATTTCTTTTTTCTTATATGAATGTATGTAGAGTAATAAACAGAAAATTTGTAAAAATGTTGTATAAGAATTATTATGTACGTGCATTTAAATCAATCGCTTTACAACAATAGTAAAATTGTTTTGAAAAATGGAAATGTCAATTACAATTAATAAAATCGTTATTTTATAATGAACAGTTATTATAAAAATCAGCCCACAGTTTTTATTTTATTTATTTATCTATTTATTTTACCCAATTTCATAAAATACTAGCGGACCCGACAGACGTTGTCCTGCCCGAACGTTTGCCTGCTTTTACCTTGAAAAAAGACTTTTTATTGATAAGTAGGTTCCTCGGTACTCGTTTATAATTAAATTCAAAAACTAAAAATTATTAACATTCAAATATTGAATTTAAGTAGTTACCTAGGTACTTGTTTATGGTTGAATTCCAAAACATAAAAAATAATTAAATATAGAATTCTATTCGCAAATGCCAAACTCGGCTCTTCTCAACAACAGGGGTTCAATTTATTCATGAATGCGATTTTCTAAAATGCATTTAATGTCAGTTCATATTATTTTAGTATTACCAAAAATCCAGTAAAAAGACATAAATGGGAAGAAATTATAAGGAATGTAAGTTGAAAATTTAAAGTAATATATTGTGTATTTAATAAAAAACCACCGATACCCTAGCTGTTAATTAGTAAAACAGTCATAATATATTGTAAAATTACACCACCCAGAATTATGCCCCTTTTCAGTGTCAGCGCAGATATGGTAACTGTTTTTTTTATTATTTATATTTATAATACTGAAATTAATAACTAGTTGCTAAAGTGTTTTTTTTAAAACAATAAAATTAAATACACTCGATGATGATTTCACTAAATAAAGGTATTATTTAGTTAATTTACGTTTATTTTCAATGTTTATTTTATTGCTCAAAAAACATTTTTTTAAAGAACTAAAGTTGTATTATTTTTTAAAATTATTATTATTTAGTTATGTTTAATTTTACTGTGTTATATTTTTATTTAGAATCTAAGATTTTCTCATGATTATTGTTATCTTTTATTTTGGGATGTTTTGTTTCTTTTTTATTTTTTTGTTTTTTTGCATTATTTGTTTACTAGATTTATTAGTCCCTTAGAACCGTTGATGTATAAATAAATAAATAAATAATTTATTCTGTCTTCCCTTATTCAGATACGTTCATCATATCCGCCTGGAGAGTACAAAAATCATTCAAAGTTTTAACTCTCAAAAATAGCTTCAAATCATCCGCAAATAATAAAAAACGCGAATTGACCACAACTTTTTTGATATCATTGTTAGAGTGACATTTTATTTATATATTTAAAAAAATGTTAATGTTAATGTGATGTTTGATGTTTGGACATTTCTGATTTTTAGCGTAAACTTAACAAAATAATTATGAAATAGAGAACGACGATGAGTTTACATTATTGAAGCAAGTTCAGACACTATAATGTTCTTTGGATACATAAATTGCTAAAAAAAAAATTGGCATCTTATCTTATATTTCGTACTTCGTAGTCAGTACGGCTAGTAATTTTTGTTAGTTAACAGCGTTGCTGCAGTGTGTAAGTTTAAATCGGGACGTCAAAGGTTTCGTCAGGACGTCGGGACATACGGCTTAGTACCATTGCTTACCGATATATCGGGACAAATGGCAGTGATCATTTCAATCACCATTAATAAACCTTTAATTCTCTTTAAATGCACACGTCAACGCTCATCGTTATCCGTAGAAAAATGCTTCATTGAGGACGTGAGAAGAATCCTAGATCCAAATAAGTTTACTTGTTTTTAAAGTGCCCACTCAAGTACAGGTTTGCAATAGTCCTCGCTGCAACCACGTTGCAATTGGTCAATATTTCACGAGATTACGTGCGGAACACGAAATTTACTGCGCCAAAGCGTGCTACCGGCAAGAAAATTTATTACTCGACTCGTACGAACATGTCTCGCGTTGCTGGATCCATAACGCCCCGTCTCTGTGGGGCATAATGGCTACAGGGAAAATGGTGTCAGAATAGACACTGTAGACAGAGATTTAGATCTTACTTACATGTAATAACCGTTAGAAGTCTGTTAGCAATTTAGAATATGGATTCTGAATGTTATTAGAATCGCAACCTACTAAAATTATTTTCATTTGTTTTTATTATTTTTTTATTTTAAACCAATTGACTAGTAAACTAATCATTTCAAAGCTTGCTAGCTCTAGATATTCCTATTTTTCCTTCTAGGAAAAACCAATATTAATTCTAACTAATAAATTAATATTTAATAAACTAATATTTCTAACGTTTTCATTCAGCTTTTTTGTCCATTATTATTTTTTTGAATCCTTGGAAAACCTCATCAATCATAGTATTTTATGGCAAAATATTTATTTTCAACACCTTCAACTTCTTTCACAGGACACTCCCTCCCCTACCCATACACAAATTTACTTAAATTTAGTTGGTGTAACATTTTTCGTCGGCCTCGTAGTGTAATGGTCAGCGCATTTGCCTGCCGTGCAAGAGGTCTGAAATATTTATGTAATAGGATGTTTTTTTATACTAAAGTATTTCATAGTCCCTGGACTGGTATCTGAAGCGTAAGACTGATCATCCTACCTTCATGTCACAAAAATGATAAAGATACGCTGCGATTGGTGTATCAATGCAGTGCCCTATGCACCATTAGGTGCGGGTAGGGAAAGATGATGATGATGAACATTTTTAAAAGCCATACTTGTCTGCATATAATTATAACAGTCCAGAAATCCCGTAAGCCCTCAGCATCAAACTGAAGCCGACAAAACTAGTCATAAATGAGTAGTTTTACGTTTTGGCCATTTGTTACAATGTAGACGTCGCTTAGTACGCAACTGCCGATTTAAACTCAACTACGCCGTATTGTTTTTAAGTGTCAAAATACTGCTGGGATTATAAGGGAATAGGGTAGGATCACATTTCGTGAGTAAGTATCGATCCACAAATAATATTATTAAAGAATTCGATCATAATATTACCGTCTGTCAAATTGTTCAATAAAACAAGGCGGAAATTTTGTAAGAATTGCCAGGGTAGTCGAATTCTTTACCCGGCTTTCTATTAATGAGCCTTTGTTTTACATTGAGTCATTGACACATTTCTGATCATGCGACTACAAGAGTAGATCCCATCAGAATGCTCGTATGAGGTTTTCCTGTAATTTTAGTTATTTGATTCTAAAAACACGTACTTCGTTTGTTCAGAGGAATTTCCCTATTGTGGCCTTAAGAGTGTTTAATATGCTGAATAAACAAATTGAGTTCTCCAAAACGAAAGCCCTTTTAAAAAATAGTGTACAAGTCTGGATTTTCTCTAAGGGAAGAGACCATTCCAGGAGACTGCTGTAAGATATTGCATAGATTTATATACTTTAAAGCGTGTTGTCCAGATGCCCTTAAATTATATATATGTTTATGTAATAAAATTTAATTTTGATTTTTGCTATAAAAATTAAAAATCGGGTTGTGGTCCTGTGGCTAGTGTCTCGGATTCACGGACCAAAGGTCCGTGGTTCAAATCCCACTCTACCCCAACTCGATTTCATTTTCTAATAGTGAGTTATGTACAACACGTTGAAAATGGCCCTTAAACTTAAATATTTGGGTAAACCATAAAAACGCCAACATTTATTATTCAATAAAATAATGTCATGTACGTGCTTCCACTTACCATTATGTTGTATTTCAACTCAACACAGGGCCCATGGCCTCATAGAGTTTGGGATACGTTTTTTTTTTTGTAATATGTATATGTTTGTATGAATTAATGAATAAATAAATAAAAATTAAATTGTACAATTTAACTAAATTAATCTTTTTTTTACGTTTCACTTATAAGTAAAAAAAAAATACAGTCCAATCGGTAAAATATTTTTTGTGGTAAAACATAATAAGATAAGACAATAGTATCTTGAGTCTTTGTTACAATATTTAAGTTTGTCCAAATGTTTGTAGACAAAAGACTCGGAGTCATCAAGATTTTTTTTATTTTTTTTATTATATTGAAAACATATTATACATAATTATATACAATATTCCCAAGGAGTTTTTTTTAAAAAAAACTCATTTAAGGACATACAGATAATAATTTTTTTAGAGACGTTTTTAAATTTTAAACTATAATATTATTTAACAAAAGCAGAAAAATTAAAATTATGATATACTACAAATTAAAAAGGGTATGAAAAATACTTGAAAATAACAGAATAAACAGAATACTAGGCATGGAAATAAATTCAAAATAATGTTTACATTATGCAATCTGGGAAAGAAAATTGAAAAAGTTTAAAAAATTACATGGATGTATATATACATACTGAACTAGTACAAAATAAAATATTTTTTTTTAATTAACAAAATATGCGCACACCCAATACAGGTTAATTTTTTTTATTAAAAACGTTGAAAAAATTGAAATTATGTATAGAAGCCAAAAAAAGTATATAAAAAGAAAAAAACACAAATAACATTTAAATAGTATTAAAAATTACATATACAAGCAAAAACGATGAAATATTAAAAGGTATATGTTCAAGATGCGCATTCTTTATAAACTAACATTATTTATTCAAAGTACTTCTGGAAAAAATAATTCTTCAAATCGCACGTCCTGTTCCTATATTTTGAAATAGGTACTTTAAATTTTTGTGGCAATTGATTAAATTCCTTGAAACCCATGTATTGTAAAGATCTAGTACCAGATATTTTCTATCCCTGTTGTAATTTGTTTTATCTTTGTCATGATTATATATAGTTGGCGGTTTAGCAACAAAACGCTGCCACTTTACGCATGCGCGCAGGTGGGAGGCATTTGGGAATTTTCGGACACAATGCGTTGTATGCAAACTTGATTTTACGCGCTTTCTGACATATTTTTATTATATGCTTGTCTGACGGTTTATCAAACTAAGTTAATTAATGTGTCAATCTGTCATTTGTTAAAATTCTCTTTTTATTTATTATAATGAGATTTCGCAATTTGAATGTTTTAAATAAATAATAATGAATAATTTCACAACTTAAAACAGCGTTATGTAACTGGCTGTGTATTAAACGTTAAATAAGGAAGGTAACAAAACTTAAATATGAAAGCAATAAATAAGATATACTTAAGCTCCGGGTAAAATTGAATATTCTAATCGATATGCGGCTGTGTTTCTTGTGTGAAATTATTATGGCAATCCTTTTGTTCTGTGTTACTCCCTTCTGCTAGAAAGTTCAGACAATGCTGGAGTTGGCTAAATAATTTATGTTACAGAATTAAGAGATATTGATTTTCCGCACACGACTTTTCGATGTAGAAAATAAATATTAAAGATCTACCACTTTACCCTTTTTCATTTATTTATTTATGGTTCAATACCTGCATGACACAACGATAGCTTCTCGTCAAAACTTATTTATTTATTTCGACGGCTTACGCCTTTGACAAAGTATAAAATAATATGAAAAAATAATTATTATAAAACAAAACACCTAAACAAAATATAAAAAATATAGATTCATGAATTAAAAACAGCAGAAAATAAGGAAATAATAAAAAAAGTTAATTAAAAAATTACCACATAGGTATGCAGCAAATTAATATTAAATAAAGGGTTTAAATAAAAAGAATTGAAGTAACAGAGGCGATGTATCATAGCACAAACAGTAAAACAAATATAACACCTAGAACTTTTTTATAATTTAGAAAATAAGTAATTTATTTATTTATTTATTATATAAATACGGCCTTAGCCAATTACAACAGTTACATGAAGAAATATAAATGCAAGCAACAGAACAAACATTTATAAACATAAAACTATTTAGCAAAGACAAACAAGGGCAAAACAATAATTGTATACAATATATTTAAAAAACGAAAGACCTAAAACTTTGAGCTAAACCATGCCAATCCAACTTCATCCCACACTGTTTAGTTGCAAAGAGATCTACGAAAAGCCGGAAGATCTATCCCGAAAAATTCCAAGTCGTGTGATGAATTGACTAATCTACACATTCTGGACATTGGGGCATAAAAAGTTGTTCTTAGAAGATTTTATAAATAGCAGATTTTGACTTCTGGTGACACGGTTCGGAACATGGAAAGAAATAGATTGCAACAGAGATGGGACATCACTTAAAGCATTAAGTATTTTGAAAATGCATATAAGGTCCATCTCAGTTCTACGTCTCTCCAATCAAGACAGATTAAGAGATTGCTCTATTTAAAAATAGGAATAATAACCCCTTTGTAGTCCGAGCAACCATGCCACTTTTCTTAGAAAACGGTGTTGGACAGACTCGATATGGTCAATATGAGTCCTGTAGAATGGAGACCAAATAGGAGAAGCGTATTCTAGATGGGGTCGAACTAGTGAGCAATAAAGAGTTTTGATGGTATTAATATTTTTGAAGTCCGCCGTCACTCTATTAATAAAACCGAAAAGTTTGAGAGATTTGTTTACAATATTATCAATGTGTTCACGATAGGAGAGTTTACTATCTAAAGTAATGCCAAGATCCTTTATTGACGAAACTATTGAAAAGGAAGTATTTTTTAGTTTGTAGTTGAATTTTATTGGTTTTTTTCGTCACGAGAAAGATATTATTTTACATTTGTCAATGTTAAGTTGAAGACAATTGATGTCGCACCACTCATTAAAACATTTAATATCATGTTGAAAAAGAAGACAATCATTGGGAGATTCAATAAGTTTAAGTACCTTGTTGTCATCAGCAAATAATTTCGAATTTTCATTTGTTTTTGTAAATACATCGTTTTGTAAAAATAACAACATTTCAAATTTCTATTACAACTTTTTTTAAATAGGTATTGAATTAAAATTAAAAAAACGTTTTCAAGCTAAAGGTACTAGAGAAAATGTCTGAAAGGACAAAGAACAGACAGGGCGCACTCTCACAGAGAATATCTCGAAGATTCATGCTAGATACAAGCGTCTGGTCAAATAAAGATCTAAAGAGGGCCACGTTGAACGTTCTGAAGTGGCAAAAGAGATGGCTGCAAACCAATCCATCAGAAAGGATTGAAACTGAAGTTGTTCGTGTTCAGAAGAAAAAAAAAACAATTCTGTTTGTAAAATACGAGCAAAACTAGTGGCCTTATGCTGTTGTGGACGTCATCGCCATCAAGCCGCATAGTTGACAGGGCCGAACACCGTTCTGGCCCGCAACGCGTAACCCGACGCAACGTCAGCTCAGACAAGTAAACCAACGTCGCGCAGCGAAAGAATATGAGTTTTTCAAATATCATTAACATTCCATGTCCATTTCCTGGTTGGACTTTAATATGGTGTCCACAAAGAACCTCTGGGCATCTCTGTCAGCTGTCAGTACAGCTGTGCATCAGCAGTCGGGTTCGCGTCTCGAAGTTTAAACATGAACTGCCAACAAACGACTTGGACGTCGAGAACCTGATGCTTTGTATAGCTTCACTCACACTATATGACCCAGACAACCGTATAGTCCCCGCTTGATGACAGTTATCGCCGGGGTTCGTTGCGTCCGTTCTCTTATTTCTTAATTCCTTATAAAGTCAAACTACCGCAGAACTAAGATTCTTTAAAGCCACATATTCTCAACAGTCATTTTTTTTGACCTTAATAAGGCACCACGATTTGCATCCGACAAGACTATGTGTTATGCAGGCATTTAGTTTACTAAATAAATTTGTCGGTTACAAAAACTCCGCTTTTTTATAAACAATTTTTTTTAAACCCAATTTTTTTTAAATTTAAACTCGTTTTGAATTATTTTTCTACCAACCAGTACAAGTAAACTGTACAGTCCAACCGAATACAGTTGATTCTTCTTTAACTGGGCCACTCAGTGTTTAAGTATTTATCCTAAGGCTTTTCATAAACACCACTCGCCTATTTATTGCTTAGGGTCTGTTGGTTTATTGCGAACTGAGGGATGAACTAAAGTGTAAGGGTTCATAATAATGATTAATTCCCATTTCACCCTACTCGTATTTCTTTTCACTTGTTCATTATATTAATTTAATTGTTTTTTTTGTTTATTACTAGGTACTTAAAACATCAAATTTATTTAAATTAATTCGTTTTTTCAAATGTATTTATTATCTTAAAATTTATCAAAACAATTTAAGAAACAATATAGGCACTAGGTACATACGTAACTTTTCAGTTCTATACATAATGCACAAATTTTGTGAAAATTTAATTGTTTATTTATTTATACGCCCAATGGGCATTTTTAAGGATATATTTACACATAAAACATTATTATAAAAAAGTAGAAAGACTCAATGGTAAATAGTAAACTTTGTGGGAGTAGAAGCGAGAAGGAGGAGTTTATAATTGAATTAGATTCAGTGATCGTTTGAAAAAAGACAACTTGTTATCAAAGAAATCAAGACTGGCATGTTTGTTGGCAGACTTAAGAATTCTGGGCATAGGGGAATGGAAACCAATATGAAAAAATCTTCATTTGTTTCTCAATATATTAATATTGTCCCCTCAAAGTAATCACCATCGGATATTATACACTTAAGCCAGCTTTTTTTAAAATTAATCGAAACATTAATGTGACGTATTTTTTGTTACGATCTTTAGCTGCGTTAGCGATCCGGTCTTATTAAATTTATTTTATTTTTGTTTTCAAATAAATCCTCCCCTTTAAGTCCTTGATTGCCTCTGTAGTCACATAATGCCATCCTTTTACAGTCCTCTTCGCTTTTGAAAAGATTTGGGAAAAAGTCGCAGGAGGTCAAGTCCGGCGATTACGGTAGCTGTATTAAAAATATGGTCTATTTTTTCATCAAATAGTTGCAAAAAAGGTACGAGGCATGAGCGGGCGTCCGTTATTTTCACTCTGGAATAATCCTGAAATTCGTAGATCATATCAAAACGCATCTTATTAGTTTGTCTGTTAAATTAATGATATAATATATCAATAAATAAATTTAAAGTAAATCTAACGAAATTTTTTGAACACGTGTAAAAACTAAATTAAATTTTAATTAGTATGAATGTTTTATTCTCTAATGTTTTTTTTCTTTATATTTCCTATGTTTTCATTTTTTTCTCATGTACTCGTATTTGTAATTATATAAACTCTTATAATAAACAATTAACAACTACAACAGTGTAAGTCACTCTCCAAGCACAAGAGTTAGTCTCTTATTTTGGAGAGTTACAGTAATAACATTTACTAGATGTGTAAAAGTAGATATGTATAGAATTTTTTTAAAAAAACGTGAACCTTTTATGAAATTTATGAATAAAAAAAAATTATAAAAAAAAAAAATTATTTGCGCATCCAAATGGACAGAAAATTTACAGATGTTTTATGAACATTTGTACCAATCTAAAATGCATTAAAATTAAAACTTCAAATACCTTTCCGTTGTAGTTATTGGTTAAACTATTGTACGTATATGAATGCTTACCTGTTTTTTAAAAAATAAATCAAAAACCTGCATTATTAATTAGGGCATTTGTTATGTAGGTATTTTGTATGAATATCATATTAAAATTGGGAAACATCACGTACTACAAATACCGATAAAAATATATAAAACGGGTTAAGAATAATTAATTGTATTTTCAAAATCAATATGGATGTTGTGAAGAAATGTTTTCATACACAAATGTAAAAATGAAATTCAATAAAAATACGTTCGTAGAAAAACGCGACGTGATTGGCCTTGGTTGTTGTGATGTCAAGATTTGTGATATTCTTATACAGAAATTTCAATGGCAGGAACAAATAAACATGAATCGTGACGTATTAGGGGCGTGGCCAATTGAATCACCGTTTTTGCGGAATTTCAAAATTACAATTTCAATGCTACTTAAAGTTTATTTATTTTTTTTTTTTTTAATGGACAGAGTTGTATAGACCTTCGTTACTTTGAAAATGAAAAAAAAAAATGTTATCTTTCCCTATTTTCGTATTTAACGGAGGCTTCGTTGTACATATAAGTTATTCCCACGTATCTGATATATTGAGTGTAGGGTATTGTTCCTATAGAACAAACCTTTTGAACTATTTCAAAGATGGTGAATGGTAATTATATTTATTTATTCATGGATTTCATATACAGTTTTTAGTTCGCTTTGCCTAGCTGTGTGAAACAATACTTATGATTTTCTTGTTGTTTTACTGTAGAATGTTTTATTATTTAAACTTTCTACTAAATATGCTGTATAATTTTTAGGTTATTTTTTAAAATATAAATCTTGTAAAATTTTTGGTTTGATTTTTTTTATTTTTTTATAAATCTTGTTTTTAAAATTCATGTTTTTGAAAAAAAATAAAAAAAATATCAAGCCAAATATGTTAGTATTATAAATGTTTGTAAAAGGCAGATTTGCCGTTTTTGTTAGTAAAATAAAATAAAAATAGTAACGCGTATTCAAAAAATCCGTTTTTTGTATGATTTTATCCAGTGTTCGGTTTAATTTGCTTACATCAATGCTCACTTGGGATTTGACGCTAACAAGATTGAAGATAATAATATAAAGCTACCAAGCCGATAATTTAAAATGTTGTTAAGGTTTTTGATTGGGGTAAACTGACCTTTTTTACCGATTAGTCATTTTATCTTTTGAAGTTTCCTATTTTTTAGTTTTAAAGGGGTGTTGTGAACAATTTTTCAGCCTTTTTGAATACATGGTGTGTTGTTAGTAGCATTATTTTAAATTATATATCGTCGGTGATACAGTAACACAGCATTACCTCTTATTTTCAGGAAAATGTTTTTGCTGCTAAAATTGGTTTTGAAGACTAATAGTCATGAGTTTTAAATGTCGGATATTTTATCTCTAAACAATGATAATTAATCTAATACAACAACGGTATTTTTGGTTGATTAAAATTGTTTAATCTGTACCTTAAAGCTGAAATGCTGGAAGTCACATTTGGTAAATTGTTCAGGAGAGCGGTTTGAATTTGTTGAACTGTTAAAAATGTATCTGTCGAAGTAAAAACATAATTTATTGCTGTATTTTTTGGAATAATAGACTTTTGATAAGAATGTTTTTTTTTAAAAGTTTAAAATATGGATATCAAATATCAAATAACTATGGAACTTCAATGTTTTTTGCTCAAACCGCCCAGCCCGCGCCCTAATTCCTCCTCGGACTTTTGTTTAAAATGTAATGTGGAATATCGAATGAAAAACAATCTATTTATAAAATTTTCCTTTGGAAAATACATTAAATTACGTGTCATTAATTTTTTTTTTTTTTTAATGAGAATAAAAGTTAAATTTAAATTTAATGACATGATATCAAAAGCAATAAAACAGTAATTGAAAGTAAATAGTACGTAAAAAAAAGCAAAGTAAAAATATGAAATTAAAGGCAAAAGAAATGTCATAATGGTAAAGTATGGTTGATTATAACAATAAGATTTAATCTTGTGCAAAATTCTTTGCTGCGTCAGAGGTAGTTTGTTATAAAAATTGTGGAATTTATTCGATATCCACTGCTTTAATAATAGCATAACAGTTAAATTTTGTTGAAAACATGAGTATTATTACTGCACTACTAGTATTTTAGAACATTCTATTTCAGCAGTAGTATACCAGAAGACTCCAATGTTTTTAGCATGAATAGAATCTGAATATGTACAAAATGACATTCATAATTCATTTAAAAAAAATGATACTTTCAGCCTTTCAGCTTCAAGGTACAGCTATTAATAAAATAGTTTTTAGGTTTCCTTGTTAAAAAACTCAAATTGGTAATAACGCATTATTGCAGCATCACGGACGATATTCCTTTTTGGTACATTTTGATCGCTTACTTGTTAAAAATTTTGTTAAGTGTATGTTGTTGTTTTTGATATTTCTAAATATATTTTTTTATTGTTTTAGTGTATTTATTTTAAATGACGTTTTATTCTTTATTACATTTCAATCGTTTAATAACTTTTTTTGTTGTAAAAATACGCATTTGATTTACCAATTTAAATAAAACACATATTTACGTATCATTATTTTAAGTGACAGATTCTTATTTACAACATTAAGATCGCTTCGAATAACAAAAAATGTGAGAGTAAAATATTGTGAGATATCGTGAAACGAGGCCTAAAAGGTCGAAATCTCGGCTATCGTTGACTGTTTTAATATGCTAGTCAATTATACTACTTAATCAAAAATAATTTAAACGTCAATAACCCTTGCTTTGAGAATATTAACTTTAGAAAATAGCATTAAATTAGTTAGAAGTTGATTAGAAATTTACTATTCATTAAAATCATAAGTAGAATATCAAAATAAACAATGAATTTTACATTGCATACTTAATTTCAAACGTATTGAATAAACTCGACGCTTTTCTCGGAGATTTTCAACGATCTCAAATAAATTTGATTATATCAAATTGAAAGTCTATTAAGCTCGCTTTATTAAGCTTACTAAGCGAGAGTTTATTGATTTATTTTTATATTCGCTCGAAGGAAATTGTATTTTTATTTAAATGATACAAAATAATAAACTGAACCTTTTAAAACTTTATTTTTGAACGACATTATTTCAAGGTGACATAATTTCTTAAAATTTTATGGCCAATGCACATTTTTTTTGTTACTAAGCCTGTAGCACTATTTTCTGACATTTTAAATCGTATTGCAGTGTCCATCGTCAGAGCTTTTGTCATTTACCCTTATTAATGTATTGAACACACAAAATAATTTGTTTATCTGGGAAGCATGTTTTCAAGAGATGGAAGATTTGAAAAAGTTTTTTGTTCTTTTAAGGAATAACCCGCTAAGCCTCTATTTTGAGGCTCCTCAGCAGGTAGGCAATGAAAAATACACCACAACACCCAGACCTTGTAATGCCGTATTAAATAGACTTTATGAACTCGGCAATAGTTATTCCCACGTATCTGATATATTAAGTGTAGGGTATTGTTCCTATAGAACAAACTTTTTGAACTTTTTCAAAGATGGTGAATGGTAATTATATTTATTTATTCATGAATTTCAGAATATATATATACAGTTTTTTGTTTACTTTGCCTAGCTGTGTGAAACAGTACTTATGATTTTCTTGTTGTTTTACTGTAGAATGTTATATTATTTAAACTTTTTACTGAATATGCTGTATAATTTTTAGGTTAATTTTAAAAATATAAATCTTGTTTTTAAAAAAATAAAAAGATATATTAAGTCAAATATGTTAGTATTATAAATGTTTTTAAAAGGCAGATTTGCCGTTTATGTTAATAAAATAAAATGAATAAATAAATAAAATTTGCAACGCTACATGACACATTACAGGAATGGACGTGTTAATGAGCCTATTTTTGCCGTGTGTCCTTTATATCGGTCTGGGGTCTTGTGGCTAATTTTGCAAACACCCGGATCAAAGATCCGAAGTTCGAACCCTACTCTACCACAACTCGATTCCTATTTTGTAACGATGAGTATTTTACAACTCATTGAAAAAGCCCCCTGAAATTAAAACACTTGGATAAATTATAAGAACTTAGCTATTTGTTAAAAAACATAAAACATAATATGGACTAATCAGCAGTTTGTTTTCGTTATTGAGATAAAATACTGTTTTCGAAAAAATAAAAACTAAAATTCTTATTTAATTGACGTGAATTCTTCTTCAATGCTGTGAGGTTTTTTACAAAATGTCGAATAAAATGTGTTCCAGACAGAAGGAAATTAAAGCCCCGAAATTAGCATTAAGGTTCTGAGAAGTGAGAACTCACTATTATTTCAAAGTTTAAAGTTGGATCTAATTCTTCTTTAGAAAGTGAAAATAATTCCCAGCTGAGCGTAAAAGAATCCCTTAAACTATTTCAACTGTGATACTAGTCACTTTTCAACTTATCTTCTCCTGGGAGTTAAATGACTTAGCCACGTTTGGCTGTCAGCCTTGCCGTCAGTCAAAACTTACTTAGGGGAAAAATGTTTCTTTATAACTCAATATCTCAACAGAGACTAATGAAATATTTGTGGTTTTTTTTTAAGAGCATTGGTATAATTGATTTGAGTAGGCAAATGCGCTGACCATTAAACCACGAGACCGACAAAAAACATACGTTTTTAAGTATGTATATATGCCAATAAAAAAATATGTTTAAGCCATAAAAACAAAGTTGTATTCTAGTAGAAAATAAAGTTATTAACAAATCATAAACCGTCTTTGAAAAATTATATATCTGAGCATTAATTAACCTTGTGTTCAAACATTATAACGTATGAACTAATATTATTTATTTTTTAAAGTATTTTTTTCTTAAAAATGCCTTAAAGTGTGGATCAAAAATGAACTAATCAAAATATATACAAAAACGACTAGATTATTCGATTAGAATTAGTTTAATTAATTTAATATTTTAATTTAAAATTGTTCGCTTAGCGTCATCATCATTCCCCTTTCCAAACCCAGTGGTGCATAGGGCACGACGTTATTAAACCAAACCAATTAAGTAGAGTATCTCAATTATTTGTTGCGTGAAGTGATCAGTCGTGCATTTAGGTTTCAGACCATGAACAATGAAATATTGCAGTTTAAACAGTTTTTAATCAATAAACTATGTTCATCATGGCAGGAAACGATCCTAGGACGTGGAAAATTGTAGGCGTGCGCGCCAACCACTGCACAACGAACGTATCTCCACTCGATTTCCTTATTCAGGATTTTGAAATATAAGCGGCTGAGTCAAAAACACTCGTCCAGAGTTCTGGTTCTATTTTACATAAATAACTGTATCCTTTATCTGCCCGGAATAAATTTAAAAAAAAAAACTTTTTTTTTTATTTTTCAAAAATATTTCCACACTTCTGAATTGTAAGCATATAATTTGTAAAAAAAAAATTACATATTGCTTCGATATTTTATACTTAACCCACATAAATCATAATTTTATTTTAAAAGCATATCATACCGCACATTTTGGACGAAAGAAACTCAATTTAAAAAAATCAACTTTTTGGGAAACTGCAATAGAATAATGTAAATTGTGACACCTTCGTATTCTTTCGTCGATTGCTTCATATTTTTTTAAGTAAACACAAAACTTCGATGCTTGAGTTTGTCCAAATGCTTGCAGACTGGCTGGATTTCCTCCCTAGGGAGTTACTAATATTTATTTCAACAGAGAGGGAAAACATTTTTGAGAAGGGAATATGGAAGTCTAGGCATTTACAGAGCTTATGATCTGTCATTGGCTGGTTTAAGTTGCCACTTTACACACCGTGTAACATTCACCATTCTGCCCATGTTTGAACACCCAAATTCGGAAGAGTTGAAGAAATATGGGTTATTCCCTTCTTATTCATATTCCCTTCTCAAAAATGTTTTCCCTCTTTGTTGAAATAAATTTAAATTTGAATAACTCCGTAGGGAGAAAATCCAGCCAGTCTGCAAGCATTTAAACATACTCAAACATTGTTGAATTAGCTACCTGGTAAAAGAAGAAGTATTAAAATTGGAAAATTGTTTTCAGGCGTTGCCAAGTAGGTGAATAGGTTCAGTCGGATGAATCTCACCTACATGATAAAGGTTTCAGCTGTTTTACTTCACAAAAGTCAACAGATGGAAGAGCTGAGGAAATGTGGGTGTTCAAACATGGGCAGAATGATGAATGTTACACATTGTGTAAAGTGGCCAATTAAACTAGCCAATGACAGCTCATTAGTCCTGTAAATGCCCAGACTTTCACATTCCCTTCTAAAAAGGTTTTCCCTTTCTGTTGAAATAAATTTAAAACAAAATTTCGAATTAAAAATTCTACAAAATGTTTATTTATTTATTTTTTGCCACATATTGTAATATTCCACGTCATATGGTCGCTTCTTAAATATATTTAATCCAATTTTACTTCATAAATATATTTAATTAATTAAGCCTTATTTAGTTCAAAGAACGATAAAGGATATTAAAAACACAAAGATTGAATCTTTTTAACGTCCTTTGGAGTAAAACGGAGGAGACACGTCCTTAAAGAAAATCAACAGAACCAAATAAAGGCTGAATAGAAACGGTGATTAGCGAGTAGGGAACGAAATGAAAAGGAGATTTTAAGCTTAAGAAAGATTCTCATTTCACCCTATTCAAAGCTTATTATGATGAAAATAATTTCAGAGTTTTAAAAGACATATTTAAAATTGAAAAAAAATTACCCCACGACAGGCCAAAAGACGTACAGCAAAATACCCACGCTTTAGAAAAATCACGTGAAGTTTTTGTTCGAATTAAAAAAAACATCATTTCTTTATACGCACTTTTATTTAAGTCAACCATTCAACATAATACTATTTAGATAAAAAACGGCAAATAGGTATTTATAGTCAAAATATTTATCTAAAAAGAAAACCTAACTCCACAAAAAAAAATGAACTCATATATCCAAACAATCCATTTTTTTAAAACAATTTTATTTTAAAAAAAGGCACAGTTGAACCTAGAATTTATAAAAAAATACTACATGATTTGTGTGATTAAAAATGTTTTTCTTTTTAAAAACCTAAATCGATGAGTTTTCTTTTATAACTTTCCGAATTATTTTTACTGAAAAACTTTTTTTTATAATGAGTACTCATATATCTAAGTTTAGCATAATATCCCAGAGGCGTAATTTTTCGGTCGAAAAATAATTATGTTTCATTTATAAAAAACATTTTACAAAAACTGTATGAAACTATTGTTTTTATTTAATGTTTATCAAGTATATTATTTGATAGCGTGAACGACGTTTAAACGCTTAAAAATCAAAGTTAAAATACATCCCTCTCCAAATGATGCTCCAACGTCGTATTACATTAAGCAAAAGACGAGATATTTTGAAATACAGGTATTTGACTCTTGTTTGGCTGTGATGTCACATTAGTCGACATAAAACACAAGACTCTCTCTTACTATTTTGAATGATGAATTCGTATTTTTTGTAATCTTCAAATGGACATCGTCACACCCGATTTGTAGAGTAAAATTTGTATTACTATGCTGGAATTTAATACAAAAAATATTTATCTTTGCCACGCGAAGAATAAATGTCCGCTAATTCAGCAACACATCTATACAGATACCTTATACAAGAGAAAACACGAAGATAGAAGTTATAACAAGGAAAACAAAGACGCGGTTCCGCGGTGGGTGTTGTCTAAAACAGATTCAGTTTTCAGTCGGTTGATGACAGTGATGGGGTACGCACGCGCGTAACATGAGTGACGCTTTTGTGATTTTTTAAATATATTTTGCTATAAACAGGGCGAAATTATATATTTATTCGCATAAATTATGGAAAAAAAAATTCAATAGTGTGTCTCCAAATTTTTCTTTAAATGTCTGAATTTTAGAATATTCCGTCTTCTACTAGTGGTAACACGATGTTACATCACCGCGCGCAAAGGGATTATTTACCAGTATTAAAGTTAAACACAAAAAAGTATGTTTTTACATGTTTTTATAGGGCCCTGTGTTGAGTTGGGATAAAACAAAATGGAAATTGGAAGCGCGTACATAGATTGATAAAAGCAAAAATAAAAAAATATATATTATTAACTAAACACACGTATATTTCAAAGGGCATCTGGACAACACGCTTAATAGTATATAAATCTATGCAATATCTCGCAGCAATCTTCTGCTGTACTGTTAAGTTTAATAATTAATTTTTCATGAAAATATGTATGATTTATAATTCATATGTAAAGAACATACAATTCAGGTCTGTTATGGCAAAATACGACTTGATTATTACAAAAATTGAGAGAGATTAACATATTTATCAAGTCTTGTATTCTATGAATACTTATTTATTTATTTATCAACGGTTCAAAGAACCTTTTACAATAAAAAGTTTGACGTTAATAATTACAGCAGTGAACAATTCATTATGTAACATATAATTTAAAATATAACTATAAAATTCAACTTAATAATTAAAACTAAACAAATTTGTTTTTTTTTTTTAAGCTGCAAAAAAGTAAAAAAAAAATATACAAATATTAGATGATAAATAAAAGCTTACAAATTGATGTGAGAAAACCGTTTGTTCTTAATATAAATAAAGCAAAATAAAATTGAGAATAATTTAACATAAATATAAAGTGACTAGTGAGCTAGGTTAATATGAGAAAGAAAAATAATAATACGTTTTTTGGATCAATGTGAAAGCTTAGATAATCTTAATAACACCTTTATATTATCAATGGTTGGAAGAAGTTGGTATTTGGCAATAAATTCACAAATGTATAGTTTATATTTAAATAAATAAACAAAAATACGTATCCAAAAAAAACAAAGTTAAATTTAATAAAGTATTTTTTTAAAAATTCATTACTTTTCTAAAAAAAACAAGTAAGATTACATTATGTGACGAGGGTTAAATGGCACAATTGTTTAATTTCTTTTTAAATGAATAAACAAATAAAAATGCAATGTAAATTCGCTAGCACATTGTGCAGTCAATAGCTCACTACGGAGTCTGATTCTCTAGATCTAATTGAACAAAGCATTCGATATCAAAGCAAATACATCCTCAAATTATTACAATCAGAATGCAAACAGTGTAAATTACAATCGATATTATTAAATGAACTAAATTATGTGATCTATTGAAAACCAAGCGACTGTCTTCTTTTCAATTTTATTCATTGTATTTGTTTGGTCAGTTCAATGCCTCTCAGGCATTGAGTACTAATACCAACGGGATTTAGAGTTTTAGTGGACTGTATGGAAATTTTTATTACTCACTTTTAAAGTTCTTCCGATTGTTTCTTATGTGAAGCACTTCACTATTGCTGCAGCCCGGATACCGGTATCGTGTAGATGTTGTAGATGATAATAAACTGTACAATTAAATATATTTATAACACACTAAACTTCACTTTGTGCGAATATGCTGACGCAGTATATGATAAAGATTTATCAGAGAGGCGACTTTCCACATGTGATATACTCACATGACAGTAGAAGCAACCAGAAGCAACAAGAGATTTTGAAATAGGAAGGATTTGGGAAGAAACGGAATATTTACAGTTTTATATGAGTTGCCAGTATAAAAAATGTAAAATCAGTACTTAATAGTATTTTTTTGAAGAAAAAAACGTTAATTACAAAGATAAGAGGTAGTTAAGAAAAAGACGTTGTTAGGAATATTTTTAAATTGCTGTATGTGTTTTTATTTATTAAATACAAAAAACCCGGATTTTACACCGTTATATAAACAATTGACCAGCGCTTTTTTTTTCGAAATCCGTAAGTACAGTTCCTGAGGACACCAATTTACTAAATTTAGAAAAAAAAACCTTTGATTAAGTCTTATGATATACGATTAAACTATTTCTTTGTTTTATTGTTTAAAAATAAACCACTTTTCATATGACAGGGGTAAATTGATAATTTTTCAAAAACCTTAAAAATCGTTATTTTGTTAAAAATATTAAAAACACCATGCAACAGTTCGGATAAAAGTCATGAATTTTTTTTTTTTTATGCCTTTTTGCAACCTTCATACTGGAAAGCTTTATTTGGTTTGTGAGGGAAAACAAGAGCATCATATAAAAAATAAATCAGTTAGAAAAGAAAACTGAGGTGGGTGGGTGAGAAAAGAATGGGTAAGAATGTGCGTTAAATACTACAATCGACAATGTTTGAGTATGTCCAAATGCTTGCAGACTGGCTGTATTTCCTCCCTAGGGAGTTGTTTATATTAAAATTTATCGCAACAGCGAGGGAAAATACTAATGAGGATGGAATATGGAAGTCTAGGCATTTACAGGGCTTATGACCCGTCATTGGCTGGTTTAAGTGGCCACTTTACACAGTGTGTAACATTCACCATTCTGCTCATACTTGAACATCTATATTCCTTCAATTCTTTCATCTGTTGATGTTTGTGAAGTTAAAGAGCTGAAACCTTTATTTATGCGGGTGAGATAAAGGTTTCAGCTCCTTTACTTCACAAAGGTCAACAGATGGAAGAGTTGAGGAAATGTTTAAACTTGGGCAGAATGGTGAATGTTACACAGTGTGTAAAGTGGCCACTTAAACCAGCCATTGACAGGTCATAGGCTCTGTAGATGCCTAGACTTCTATATTACCTTCTCTTAAATGTTCTTCATCTCTGTTGTAATATGTTTATATAAAAAGCTCCCCGGGGAGTTCAATCCAGTTCTTGTCTACAAAAATTTGGACAAACTGAAAATATTGTTGATTAATTCACCTGGTCCATGAAGAAGTATAGAAAATGAAAAAATAAAATTTTCAGGCGTTGCCTAGTATGTAGGTAAAATAATCTAATTACACGAATCTCACCGGCATAAATAAAAGTTTCAACTCTTCAACTTCACAAACATCAACAGATGAAAGAATTAAAGGAATATAGATGTTCAAATGTGGGCAGAACGGTGAATGTTACACGGTGTGTAAAGTGACCACTTAAACCAGCCAATGACAGGTCATAAGGTTTGTAAATGCCTAGACTTCCAAATTTCCTTCTAATTTATGTTTTCCCTCTCTGTTGCAATAAATTTAAATACTACAATCGTATTACAAATTCATTGAGTTAAAGATAACGTGGTTCGTTCTGTTTTTTGGTTGGCCCGAAGACGTTGTCTTTGACAATACGTCCGACTAAGTGCAAATGGTTTTGTGTATTCTTTATTCATTCTTATTATTACTATTTTTTTTTTAAAAATTACAACAATTAAATTCTCAATAGCAAAAACAATATTCCTTTACGGCACAATATTCTATTTTCTATACAAAAAATCTACAACTTAACCAAGTTTAATTTATGTCTCTTTCACTACAACTGTGAAATATAATAATAAATTATGCATAATGTAAAAGGTTTAGGATTAAAAGGGATTTCCTACAGAACGCGGATCCAGAAAAGGTCTTTATTTATATTTAAAGTCCTGGGACACTTTTTTACACAACAAGAATTCATATTTTAGAACCTGAAAAAAAAAAAATTAAACCCAGATATTGAGAATCTATGTAATTTTTTTTTATTCAGATAACAAATTTAAATACAATGTTACTACTAAATACCATTTTTACATTTATTTAATACATATATTAACATAAACGTTTCCCATTACGTAAAATAAAAAAAACTGCTCTTGTGTACATTATGGGGAGTGACGTCTTACAATAGTTTGTTTATTTTATTTAATATTTTGATTATAACACATATTTATATATATGTGGATAATGTGTAATTCGCCAAAATATAAAAGCAAATATATCTGTGGTTAAAATTTTGAACGCCACTATATTTAACATATTACAACAGAGATGAAGAACATTTAAGCATAAATAAAGGTTTTAGCTCTTTAACTTCACAAACATCAACAGATAAAAGAATTGAAGGAATATAGATGTTCAAATATAGGCAATCTTAAATGTTCTTCATCTCTGTTGTAATATGTTAATTGAGAATAATGTACTTACATTATTTAGTTACTTAATCAATATTTAAATATAATTTTCTTGTTTTCCCGTATAATTAAATTTTCCTGAAATATTTATTTATTAATTTTATTTGGGAAATCAACAGTTCTACATACATATTTATAGTAAACAAACAGATAAAGTGTATAAACTCAGAACTAATAACAGATTTCCACAAAGTATACAAAATTAGTGAATAAAATATATTACATATCAAATAAATACATATAATTTATACATAAAAAAATGTTATTTTCATGTACTCGTAAATATTTTTGAATAATCAAAGATTTTTTTTATATTTATTTTAAGAACATTAAGTTACAGTAAATTGGGCGGGATTAGGACAAGAATGCTTGAAGAGAGGACAAGGAGGGGAAGGGAGATGTACATATTTATTATTATTATGTCTACTAAGTTACATAATGCATTTTCAGTGTAAATTTTAAATCTGATAGAGTGATGTTTGTGTAATCTATATTTTTAAATTTTTATTTTTAATATCTTGGAAATCTGCGTTTTAAAAAATAATTAAGTAAGATTATATATTTTTTTAATAAAATAAAATAAACATAAAAAAAAAAACAAAATCCTCTACTATTTTTAAAGTAGCTCGATAGCGACTCCTAAAACATTATTTTGAAATCTGAAATTTTTATAAGTTTTTTTTTATGTCACATACCAAGATAATAGGGTGCTCCGGGTAGATTTTTAATGTTAGTTTTTTAAGGACCACCCTAATATAATTATTTATATATATATATTAAATAATTACATACATACGCGTATATACAGTACTAAAAAACTAATATTTAGTATTCCAAACTCCATGATACCAAAAGCCTCCGATTAAATTAGGATACAACACAAAAGAACATTCTAAAAAGTTAATACAGAAGTCTAAGTATTTATAGGGCTTATAACTTGTCATTGGGTGGTGGCCACTTTACACACTGCGTAGCATTCACTATTTCACTTAAGTTTAAACATTAATGTTTCTTCAATTCTTCTATCTGTTGATATTTTTGTGCAGTTTATGAAACTGAAATCTTTTTCGATGCGGGAAAGATTTTTAAAAATACGGAATATAAATGTTCAAACATAAACAGAAAGGTAAATGTTACACACTGTGTTAAGTGACCACTTAAACAAGCCGATGGTAGATCATGAGCACTGTAAATGTCTAGACTTCCATTTTCTCCCTTTAAAATGTTCTTCATTTCTGTTGTGATATTTAAATAGACTTTATTCCCTAAGTTTTAAAGTGGGGTGGAGTTATGGACAAGCAAGCCATTTACGTGATGTAGAAGAGAGCCATTTTAGCCGTTCGAGCCAAAACTAGGCCCAAGAAAATCGTTAGAAGGTATTAAGAAAAAAAGGCTTCATTGTAGCGGGATAGTACATTCAAGAAAACAAAATGTATGCCTAAAAATATATTATATCATTTTCAAGAGTGAGTTTTAGAAACATGATAAAAACAAGAAAAAGAAATGACCTAGAACAAAAATTCCAAATTAATAAAGGTATTACTTTATGCGTAGGAAACTGTTTTCTTTTCTATAATGTAATTCCTGAAGTTAGTAAAAAAAAATTTGTTAAGTTTAAGAACTGAAACTTTTATTGATATGGTAAAGATTCATCTGTCTGAATGATTTTAAAAACAAGGCAATGCCTGAAAACGTCTGTCTTCTTAAACATGTTAGTTTAATCAACAATAATTTCATCTCCCTATTAATGTTCCTCCCAAAGTTCTAAAGAATCACCTTCTTCTGCATTCCTCTTGTTTCATATAATTATAGTCAAAATTCATATTTATGGCGAACTTTAAAAAGTTTTAACGTAATAACAAAATCATTAAGTAGATTTATTTGTGAATAATCGTAATGACATGCGGCGATGACTTTCAAAATAATAAGTAGCGATTTTTCTTTACTTTTGGAACTACATTAAATGACTGTTCATTTTATGTTCGAGAATATTTTTTAACGTACTGTGATGCTACTTCTGAAAACCTGTGATTGGCTTATTTGTAATTTGTTTTGTTTTATATGTATAACAAATAAACCTGTTGGTTATCCGAATAAAAAGTAATAAAAAATTCGAGTTTTTCATAAAACAGTGGCCACTTAAACCAGACCATTGATTGGAATTTGCGATGAGAGGCTCAGGTCCAGTCACTAAACTCTTGATTGAGGAAGCTGTGCCATCTATTCTGCTCTCTTAGAGACTTTCTGGATATCGGCACTCTCAAAAGTGTGTTTGCTCTGTTTCAATCCACAGCAACCTATGGAATAGCTGGCTGGGTGTTGCATCCATTTTTAAGCTTTTCATAATTTCACAGAAATGATTATTGAGAAAAATATTCCGTCGCCCTCCAACATACCCGTTAGAACAGTTGTTCCAAGTGTGAAGGTACTAGATATGAGACAACTGTACCTAAAATTAGCACGTCGAACAATAAGGAGAGGTCTCAACAAAATGTCCGTACGAGGTTTTCCCAGAGCATGAACTATGTCATACCAAAAATACCCATACGACTATTGCTCAGAGACATCTCTCATTTATCGCACCGAGAGTGTTCAATGTTTCAGAAGTTTTAAACTCTCAAGGACAAACACTATTTTTGAGAGAGGAGTTGATGACTGGATTTTCCTTAGTGGGAGGGATTTCAGTAGGAAACTTCTTGATGATTCTTCGAATGTTTGAGTTTACTGTTTACCATATTGATGTGCCAAATATACATGTATATGTTTTTAATTTTTTTTTTGTGTTTCTGATCCTATATTTGTTGTGATATACTCAAATGCCTGTGCCAACTTATTGGTCGTCACATCTCACCACAACTCTTTCAGTCCCATGGAGTTGGTACTTAGGTCTCAAATAATGCTAAATAAACTAATGTATGTAAATAAAAAAATAAATAAATGAAAGGTCATAAGCCCTTGAGATTATCTCCGTCTCTGTGTGATATGTTTATCTTAATTACTGCCTAGGATGTGAATTCCAGTCCTTGTTTTCAAACTTGTGGGTGAAATGAAAATATTGTTCTTTAAATTTAATTAAAAGAGAGTGCCTTTAAGATTTTAGAAATAAGAGTAGATTAATTTTGAAAACCTCTCTACATTATCCTTTTGATCGTACCTTGAGGAAGATCGCGTGTTCTAAAAGTCCACAATCTCTCTTTCGAAGACTCCTTATCTCAATGGTTTAAAAGCTGGTCATCTAACGAGCATCCTTTTTGCAGATTTAAACGGCGAAGTAGCTAAGTTTACACGATGACCCGCTTTCACGTACAAGATTACTTTGAAAGAAGTAAGCTTATCTCCACTTACTACTACCCTTCATAGATCTTTTTCGATAAGAAACTGATAATTTTTAAAAAGAATCATTATAATTTTATGAATTCGAGCGTTTTTTAAATTCAGCTGAAGCGTGTTAAAAATTTAGTTTAACGTTTATTTATTTGAAAGAATAACACATTTTATTTCAATATCAATTTATTTATTTTGTATACGTTTATGTACATTACAAAAATATTTCAAGGCAAACATAACCCGAAAAAAATTTTACTTAAATTTAAATATACAAAAATAATAAAATAAAGTAAAAATACCCATCAATTATAGAAAAAGGATGCTATCCTCTGTGAACTTTTTTACGAATATGAAAGATGTCGATATCCGAAGATATACGATTGATTAAAGACATTGCTCTTCCAACTGCCATTACTATTGGCAAGTTGGTTATGTAGGCAGGAATTTAAAACAGCTTAAGCTGCCTATGTTTAAGGTAGGAACATTAAGAAAAATACTCTCCATTACACCTATGTTGATAAATATACCACGGGTTAGTCTGAAAAAATAAATAAGCAAGTATGCATTTCTTCTTTTCTCCAAAATATTGTAGCCAAGCATTCCTAGAATGAAGTCAGACGGGTACAACCACGGATAGTATCCTCACTTCCTTAAGTAAAGATACCTCAAATATATCTTCTGAACCATCTCCAGCAGAACAGAGTACTTGAATTACCAAAGATCCACATCAAGTCTTCTTCGCACCAATACGTTATAAAAACCCTAAGAACACTTTAGCTGTTCGGAGAAAACATTCCAACATTTTGCGCGCACTGTCACAAACAGTGCCATTGTGATTCTGAAATTTAAGTTTAGCATCAAACATTCTCAAACTCCCAGGTCTTTGACAGTGGCAGTTTGCTAAAGCGAACACACTCCCATATAGTATCACATAAAAATAGGTTTTAATGCCCTTGTATATAAGAAAAACATAACATTTAGAAACGTTAAAATTAGTTGGTTCTGAGATCCCCAATCAAATATATTATTTGTATCAGACTGGAGAAAACGGTAATCATCCAAGGTGAAAATCTTCAGAAACAATTTAAGATCGGAACATATTTATACATTGTAACTGCGAAATGCTTAAGTACTAATTACATTTAAAGCTTTTACTTTGCGGTCAAGTTTTTAATTAAATGAAAGTCAATATTTGAAGACATAAGTGGATAGATGTGTAATTTGCCAAAATATAAAGGCAAAAATATCTGAGGTTAAAATTTTGAACGCCACTATACTTAACATATTACAACAGAGATGAAAAACATTTTAGAAAGGGTAATATTGAAGTCTAGGCATCTACAGGGCTTATGACCTGTCATTGTCTGTTTTAAGTGGCCACTTTACACACTGTGTAACATTTACCATCTTGCCCGTATTGAAACATTTACATTTAATTCTTTTATCTTTTGATTTTTGTGAAGTTAAAAAGCTGAAATTTTTATTTATGCTGGTGAGATTCATCTAATTGAATTATTTCACCTACACACTAGACAACGCCTGAAATTTTGTTATTTTTTCAATTTCTATACTTCTTCATTGATCAGGTGGATTCTTGTCCACAAAAATTTAGAAAAACTCAACATATTATTAACCACTATAATTGTTGATAAAATACCACCTTCACTCGCTTTCAAAATCGTTTTTCTGATAGTTTTTGATGGGGTAGTTGGTTTTATCTGAAAAAACTATATATAAAAAAAATATTTATTTAAAAAAGAACATTTTACGAAAAAAGCAACATTACGCCTTCATCCGCTCATGATTTCTTTCTATATATATTCAGATCAAGATATATTTTACAAAAAAATAAATAAATAACGTATCCCTACTTTATGAGGCCAAGAGTCCTGTCTTGTGTTGGGATACCACAAAATAGAAAGTAGAAGCATGCATATTTCTAAAGAATACAAAAAAAAAAATTACATAAACAAAAACTTTAATAAACATGTGGTCAACACGCTTAATAGGACAATAAATAAATTTATGCAATGTCTCGCAGCAGTCTCCAGAAGTCTTTATTTGCATACCCTTAAAGCCCGTTTCCACGTAGACAATACAATATTGTTCTGTCCTAGGACTCGACCATTGTCCGTAAACAACAATTTGTCAATAATGTCATTTCATAGAACAAAACAACCAATTTCCTTCGAGTACCTATTAGAAAACTCCAAAATTGATGTAGTCAAGTCCATCAGAGATTTAGGAGTTGTTTTGGACTATAAACTGACATACAACGAGCATATAGATAATACAGTAAATAAATCACTGAAATTACTTTGCTTCATTATCAGAATATCCTCTGATTTTACTAATGTCCGTACAATCAAAACTCTTTATTGCTCAACTGTTCGCCCTCTTCTTGAATATGCCTCAGTGGTCTGGTCTCCATTCTATGTCAATCGCATAAATCACATTGAATCAGTCCAACATCGCTTGCTTCGAAAAATAGCGTGGATGCTTGGACTAGAGAGAGATAATTATTCTTATGCCGAAATAGAGTCAATGTTAAATATTTCTAGTCTACAAAAACGTAGAACTAATATTGACTCCATATATATGTTCGGCATACTAAATGGTATAATCGATGTTCCATCATTACTGGGACAAGTAAAATTCAATATTCCGACTCGTAGATTGAGAAACAATGAAGTACTGTTCATCGATCAGCATAGAACAAACTATGGCCTAAATTCTCCAATGACCCGCCTTTGTCGTATTGTTAACTCAAGACAGGATCTGGACTTTTTTGGTTTAAGTTTACAACGATTTAAACGAGCACTAAATAAATAGTCCAGATCTTGTCTCGATGTCCCTTATGTTTGTCAATGCTTCTTTCTTTTTTCTTTAAATGTTTTAAACTACTCTTTTATTTGTAATATTTAAACCTTATAAATTGTATACATGGACAATGTCCGTTAATAAATAAATAAATAAATAAATAAATTTGTAGGGTAGGATATTGTTTCGAGACATTCTCACGGAGATAGAAAGGCAGGCTATCTCCGCGGAACAATGATTACCCCAACCACTGCGCGCAGCCGCATTGTCCTCGTATGAACACGTACGGAGAAGACCTTGCGACAAGTGGCATTTGCTTTACATGAACGTGTCGTTCCCAAAATTAAAAAAAGCTTTAGTTCATTCTTTAGCGATCCCGGATTTTCGTATTGTCTAGTCTTTTGTCCTGCGCGGCCATGGCTATTCACGGAACTGGGACAAGACAATTTTATCACATTTATTGTATTGTTCACATGTAAACGGCCCTTTACTGACTTTTCAATATCTTCTGATTTCGAGGCGTACCGTTTGTCCTATTACCACGTTCCTTTTATATGTTCGTGTTACTGCTATAGTGTACTAACGTCCTGACGAAGAGGCGGTTTCGTCGAAAAATAATGTAATAAAATTAACATGTTCTTGAGTTTTTTCAAATTTTCGTAGTCAAGAATTGGATTTAACCCCCTAAGGAGTTAATAAGATTATCTATCATATTCTAACAGATCCAACAGAGATATATAACATTTTAATGAACTCTCGATGGCTGGTTTAAGTGGTCATTTTACTCATCGTGTAACATTCACCATTCTTTTTTATTTGAAAATCCATGTTTGCTGAAATTTTTCCAGATATTGATTGTGCAAGGTTAAAGATTTGAAACCTTTTTTGATGCCGGTAGGATATATCTGATTGAATTATTTCACCTTACAAGGTAACTCATCAAATAAATCACTCCCTCTCACTTCTGTTCAATGTACTTCATAGTCCTAACGCTCCTATATACCTGCGTGAAAAATTTCAACGCTTATCAGTTCATGGTTTACCTCTTCGTTCTTTTAATTCTCAAGGCACTCTCTTAATACCCATCCACAATTCCTCTTTCTTCTCTAACTCATATAGTGTCCATGCGGCTCGACTGTGGAATCATCTCCCACCCACCATCAAAGATGTTACTACATTATCTCTGTTTAAATCACGTCAGAAAAAACATCTCCTTTCTCTTCCTTAATCTCTCCTTCTTTCCTTTTTCCTCTTTCCTCTTTTTTTCTTTTTCCCATTAAGTAATAGTTTTGATTTAAGGTTATTTATAAACAAATACGTTTATTTCTATTTTGATATACATTTAGCTTTTTAATCTTTTTTTTCTATTGAATATGTTCTGTAACTTGAATTATAAAAATAAAACTATTATTTTATTGGTTGGTTGGAAGAAATTGCCATTTGGCAGTAAGACCGCCAATGTACAAATAACATTATGTACAAAAAGTTAAAAAAATAAACTCCTAAAAACATTTTTCAATTTTTATACTTCTTCTTAGACTTGAGACCGGGATTATGAACGCCATCTTCATCGGTCAATATCGAGACGGTATAAACTATCGTTGAATTTATTTGAATAACATTTTTTTACATATTTATTATTAATATCTGAAAACCGTTTTCAAAAGTTTACTAATGACGGTCTGCATTGATACAATGATAATTTGACGCAAATTTACAAATCACTTTGATTCAATTTAACTATCAACCAAATATCTCTACAGAATACGGTGCTTAAAATTATTTTATCGAACGAAGTCATAAAGAAAATAGCACCGACCCTTACGATCGGTCATTTGTATTTTACCTCATTACATTTTAATGGCAACTCATACTATCAACCCTTACATTCGCTTCATCCCCTAAGTCGTGCAATATAATGCCTCGTGAATTACAACCCCCTATACACGTTTTGTTCAAAACAACCCAACTGGCATTAAAAATTTTAAAGATAATTGTGTTTTTAAACTGAAATTTCTCGGTAAAACCGCATTTTAATTATAATAAAAAACATACTATCTTTAAATTTATTCCACTTTGAATTTTAATTTTCACCAGTGACCGCCAGTATTTTTGTTTACTTTTTATTTTTTAACTTTAACTTTCGTAACATAAAAAAATAAAAAGAAATACAATTTGAATTATATTTTTTACCAATAACAGTTAAAAACAAGTGTAAATGTATTTGTAACGAGTTGTTTTAAAAATTTGAGTCAATAAATTAGTTTCTTACAGCACTTATACAATAAAAATTAGTGAGTGCTTATATTATTTTTTAAAAGTGAGTTATTTACAACTTGTTGAAAATGGTTTTCAAAATTAAATATTTGGGTAAATCATAAAATCGTAAGTATTTTTTTATGTAAAAAATCTTTTGTTCACATAAATATGTAGGTTTATGTGAAATTAAATAGTGAATCACGTTTTCTGTGTCCAGGCGACTGAAGAATACAATTTTCTGAACGAAATAGAACCAGAATCCTAGACAAATGTGTTTTCGGGTCGATGGTTGCTTTCAGGTAAAAATTTTAAATAAGAAAATCGAGTGCAAATAAGTCCTTTTTCTTGTGTTGTAGTTGACGCTTTCGCCTTCCATTTTTTAGGTTCTGGGTTTGATACCTTGCAAGGTTAACGGGAATATTGTTTTTCAGGTTTTGCGTAATTCAAAATTTCATTGTTCCTGGACTGGACTAGCACTGTGTACACTGCAGCCAACGAAATCTAATCTGGACAATGTCCACCTGAAAGACCACCCAAGAGATGGAAGATCAGTTGGATCTCGTCATCCCAGTAGAACAACTAGGTTTATGTAACATCTTAGGATCTCTTTAATGACGAAGAAGAATACTTTTTGGCTGTTTCGAAAGAATAACTGATTTTTAATAACTGTTTTTTTTTACAACCATTATTTCGTATGTATCTATCTAATTGATGCCTTTTACTTCTCATTGGTTCAAAAATAAAAAAAATTAAGTAAAATAAAAACAAATATTTATAAATGCTTCATACTGTGTTTTGACCGGTGGCAACAGCTGTAGGCTTTTGATGTTTCCTGACCTCATTGAGGTTTTATTTTTAGCCGACCTCTTCGTATAAAAATCGATTCGCATCCGGTGGCAAAACACCTGAGAACGAAATAAGCTAGGTCGGCCTGAATTAATACTTCAGAACTGTATTTCAGTCTTTCAGGTCATTTATGTTTAAGGAATGAAATCGTTATTTGTCAAAACGGTTTTGTAAACGATGATTAATTTATTCATAAACGCTTTTAACATTTTTTCAAATAAATCTATCGTGATGAAAAAATATTTTTAGGCATTGCCTGGGGTTGAAGCAATTTAATTCAGTAAGACAAATCTCACCCGTATCAATAAAGTTTTCAGCAATTTAACTTCGCACAAAATCAACCTACGTAATAAAAAAAAAACTTAAGATGTTCAAACTGAAGATAAATGGTAAATATTGTACTGAAGGTGAAGTGCTCTCTTAAACCAGTCAATAACCGGTCATAAACACTGTAAATACCTCGACTTCCAAATTCTCTTCTCTTTTTAGAAGTATTTATTAGTATTTATTTAAACATCAACGGTTCAAAGAATATTTTACAAACAATATTTTACAGAAATAAGCATTAAGCATTGAACAATTATAATGCAGTCCATAATATAAAATATAAAAAAATAATTAAGCCACACAATTTAGTGAACATAAAGTTTAAAAGAGAAAACACAAAAAGTAAAAAAAAACTTAAAATCTATAAATAAAATATAACAATTAATACGAGAAAATCTTGTGTTCTAAATGTAAATACAATAAAGTAAAGTTCAAAATAAAATAAGATAAAAATAAAGTGACTAATATTCAACTAGGTAATTATAAAAAAGAAAATCAATGCCACATTATTACATTACAAATAATAAGTTCTTTATAGCAATGAGAAAACTTTAATTATTTTAACCACACCTTTATTTTATCAGTTGGTTGAAAAAAAGTTGCCATGCAGCAATAAATCCACCAATGTACAATTTATATTTTGTCAAACACATTAAAATAACGAATAAAAAAAAACACGTATTCAAGGTAACAAAGTTATATTTAATAACATACTTTTAAGTAAATCCATTACTTTTCTAAAAAAAAACGAGTGAGTGTTATCATATGCTCGTTCAATATTTAAAAACAAAATAAATTCGATATGATAACAACAAGTTTTATATATTTACAGTAGTAGGATTGTCTGCTTTGTTGTAAATTGATTACCGCATTTGTCTACCATTTTCAGGTTCAGGGTTTGACTCCCTTGAAGATCAACATAAAATATTTGTTTGTAAGGTGCTTTCCATATGTGCAATTATGTCTTTATCCGCATCTAGTAGTGCATGGGGCGCTACACTGATACTTCAATTACATCGTGTGTGAATTTTTTTACAAAGAAGATGCTTTAAATGCTAGTCTAGGAACAGTGCAATATTGCAGTGTATTTGCACAAACTAACTGAAGACCGTTAGCCAATAAAACGAGGCCCATATGGCAGATAATATGAGGATTAAAGTGATTATCCTAGCATGTATAAGAAGAAGTGTTTTTTTTTTCTGACGTTCATAATGTTCTACAATCAATTCCTTCTTCTTAAATATGTATGTGCATATATGCATAAATCTGTAAATAAATTAACAATGTCAAACGAATCCATATTCCCTGCTAAAAACGGTAATTTTTCTTTGTTGAAATGGCTGGCAAAGTGTTTAAACAATTGTTCAACAAATGATGCACAGTTGTTGTTCAGCAAAATGGAACATTTCTAACAGCATTTTACCCCCTTGTTGCTATAGCACCCCTCAAGTCAATATTGTGATGGCAATCTGCCTTCGGGACGTCTGTATTTGCATTTGTTCGTCAGTTGATCGTCATCAAAGCTTTGTGAGGGCTAAATAAATTGACCTGGCACTATTTATCTTAAAAAGTGTAAAAATCTCTATGGACATATAGAAAAAAGACAACTGAGTGCGGACGTTTCAATGATAATTAATTTAATTATAATTTAAGTACCTACTTAGTTCATTTTTAATAAAAAAAAATCTCGTACCGACGTTTTAAAAAAAAAAAAAAAATTATTACTCGCAGCGTCTCCTGTATACCCTCCATCTATCTATCTATCTATACTCCGATGCTTCAAGTGCAATGGTTTCAACCACAAAGCTTGTGATAGCAAAAATATCTTTTCGTGTCCTAGATGTGCTGAGGCTCATGCTATCAACAATTGTAATTAGGAAGCTTACAAGTTGCAGTGTGTAAACTGTAAGATTACAAAAAAATGCAAAAATGCTGTAAATGCCTAGACTTCCATATTCTCTTCTCGGAAGTGTTCTCCCTCTCTGTTGAAATAAATTTAAATATGAATAACTCCCTAGGAAGGAAATCCAGCCAGTCTGCAAGCATTTGGAAATACTCAAACATTGTTGTAAGATTAGAAATGAACAACTAAAACTGCAACTTAATATTAACCATCTGGTTCTTAGTAGGGAAAGTGCAGTTTATGAAAAGAAAATTCAATTAGAGAAAAGAAAAATAGATTTTATAGAGCAGAAAAGGATCTCAAAAAGATTGTTTCAAGTATTTTAGCTCATTGCTAAGAACTGGAAGTATTATTGTACAAGTATAAACCACATTTGCTGATGCTTAGTGAAACATTTGTAACTGAACAAGAAACAAATAATCAAGTAATGTTTCTGTAGCTCAATCACAAATGACTATTAACGTGCTAATAAATACGTGATAACAATTTCTCACCATGGTTGTTTATCGTATTTGCAATCACAATGGAACATCCGTGAATACCTAATATTAAGTGTCAAAATATTTACGTTTTGCGACGTATAATCCTGCTGCGCAATCACATATTTGAATTTTACCGGTGTAAATATGGAAAATATTCCAAAACTGCTATTTATATTTTCTTCTTTTTCTTTTCCACATCCGTTTCTAAGCTGAGCATGTGAACATCACCAGTTGCCTCCAGGAGACCTTATTGCCAGTCAATATTTTTGCCTCTTCCCACGTCAATCCAGCGCCCCTTCATTCCGCCGAATAAAGTCTAAATATCGTCATTGATGGCCTTCTAGGACGGCGTGAGCCCGCAGGTTTAAAAAAGAGGCAACTTAGGTTTAGGTTTTCCTGAGGCATGTGCAGCACGTGTCCAAGCCAGGTCCACTACAGTTATGTAAATTCCAAAGTATTTAAGGCTGTCAACTTCCTCAATCCTCTGTCTATTTTTAAAAAGAGGCTGCTCAGGGTCAGGGTAGGATTTGTTGCACATAATCTGAGTCTTTTCTGTATTAATATTAAGACCCATACGAGTTGAGTTTTCCTGCAGTGTGTTCGCAACGATTTCCTGAAAATCACCAACAGATTTTTCAAAAAGAACTGCATCATCTGCATACTCCAAGTCGCACAACTTTAGGGGGGAGTTCATTTCTTTACCTCGATTAGGTGGTATTGATTTGCATAAGTCTGATAAATAAGAACGGTGCAAAGACGCAGCCTTGCCTCATTCCAGTGAAGACCCCGAACCAATCAGTCAAAGAGCTACCGATTCTCACACGACAATTGCTATCTATGTGGAGCGCTTTTATAACATCACCAATCTCGGGAGGAATACCATACGCATTGAATTCTTTCCAAAGAGATGGACTATTTATATTTATTATTTATCGTGCTATTTATTGCATTTAGCCGGCGGTTAGCACGCCAAATGTCAAAAAAAGCAGTTGCCATGGTAATTGTAATTTGATTTTCATTTTGTATACTCCTTACTATTTTGCAAATGCAATATATTGTGTTATTTTCTATAGTGAACGCCGATTTTTTGCCAGAAAACTGTATTTTATACGAGAAAAACAAAAAACAAACCGACACGAGCGTTGACTTAGAGATTACACACGCGTTGACTTATGACTGTGATAACTCAAGCATTTTCATTATTGTTCATTGTGATTGCGCAAATGCTTTGCATGTTTTTAAGCACGCCGATAGTTATTTGTGATTGAACTACTGTTAAACACGACGGTCAGATGTAATTCGTTAAATCAGCAACAAAAAGATTTCGATATATTTCAAGACTTGGTATGAAAGTACAAAAAAAAGTTTTTGGTAGATTTGAAAAAAATATTTATATTCCAACTTGTATACATATTTTCTTGGTATTTTTTTTTGTTTTACTTTTAAATGAACAAATAACTTCATTATTGATGTTTTTTAATGATCATCCAAAATATTCACATACTATTCATACATATATGAAATCATATATGTATGTGTGTATATGAATACTAATAAAATTATCAATTTGTAATGACTATATTTCATCTTGCCTCATTTAAGTAGCGCGTGGTTAAGCAGGAGTCTAAATGATATTTTTGCTACGTTAAGATTCAGGCATGGCAAAACCACGTCAGACTGTGCATTTCTAGAAAAGTCAAAAGATCGCCCGTGATAAGCGGAGAAACGTGTAACGCGACAAAAACAAAGATGAAGTTCTTTTATATTGAGGAAGCATGGCCTTACGGCATGTAAGTACTATGTAATTGAATTTGTAATCGTATTGTCGTTTCGATTTGCCAGAACACGGAATCTAATGATGTATTTTTGTCCATAATTATAGGCCTCCTAAAAACCCTATTATATTTTTATATTTAAAATTTATGGTATATTACCATTTTATTAATAGATAATCATTATTTTTGTCTTTATCTTGACAATTTACGTTAAGTTTTACATATAAAATCAAAATTATTAAACCCGATACCGAATCGACAACAATAAAAACGGCCGAAGTATTATTTAGAGGAATGACGCGTACAGCTATGCCTTACACCAAGATGTTGGCTGGATTTACCTTTTAAAACTGGAAACTTTCACATAATACTTCGGCTATTTGAAACAGAAAAAAACGTTGAATGTTTGCAAAGAAGATTTTAAAGAATTAAACGTGAATGATAGGTGTCAAGAATTAAATATTTAATATTTATTTTCATTTTTAATTTAATTTTTTAAATCATTTGCAATTTGGTCTCTTAGATTTTATATTTGGCTAGGTAAACGCACAAAACTATATAATTTTTGCTTGTAAAAATAAAAATGTAATTTCGAGAAAAGCCTTTGTTATTTTGCAATTACCTAGTCTACATGTTTTAATTAGCAATACACCGTGATTATTGAGGCTCCGAGACTATTTAAATTTTGAATTCTATTTTTTACCTTGATTCTTCACACATCTTGTGTGAAGGTCGGACATAATTATTGTCCTCATTTTGAAAGCAGATTCTCATATTTACTGGTTGAGCGACACTGGTGAGTAGCGTATATTCTGTGAGGAGTTTGATTTGCATTTATTTGTTAAGCTTATTTTTTGCATTGTCTCACAACAATGCACAGAGCGTAGCTGTCAACCAATAATGGCACAGTTTAATTTTTCTTTATAATTCAATTTTATTTTTTTTTGTAAATCTTTGAAATATGTTGTTAAATTGATATTCTTTTATTTTGAAAGAAAAACATTTTCACTCCCTCACAAAACGTGGTTACAATATGTACATTTTTTAATAAAAATCCGGACAACAAACTCAATTGTATATAAACCTATTCAATATCTCGCAGCAGTCTCCTGCAATGGTCTTTTTCGTCAACGTTTGTGTAACTCCTGATATTTTCCCAATTAAAATAAATATCTCGTTTTTACAGGTGGATATTCAATGAATTCAAATGCTTGTTCGTTACAGCAGAAAATATGAAACAATGAATGCACAATAGAAATATTGATTTCAGCCAACGATAAACAAAACCAATAAATAATATAACAATGACATCAAGTTGATGCATTTGCAATATTTCTCTGTTTAAAACTCCCAACCAAATTGGCTGAAATTTTCAAACGCTGAATGCATTTTTCAACATTTGTAAATTATTTGCTATCGGAAAAATCCCTTTAAAACTACGAAACGAGTGCAGTGATTGGTTTAAATTCGTTTTTTTATGCCACTTGAAATTTTGTAACCGTATTTTAAAACTGTTACTTTTTCGCAAAAAGGAATTACCGATAATGTTTTTCGACAAATATACACGTTTTTCTGGGCCGTACCGCAAAATTTACTGAAACATTTTTTTCATGATCTAGTTTAATAATATCCTAGCTTCATTTAGAAAATATTTTTTTTTTTTTAAATAATAAAAAAAGAGATTCGGGACATATTTGACCAACAAAGCGGTACGCACCGGTTGTGGAATAGAAAAGCAGATAACTAAGAGAGGGATGGAGTTTGTGGAAGGGATGATTGTCCGAGACATTAAGGATTATCTTTTTTTTTTATTATAAAAATAAAATTTTCGCATTTAAAAAAATCGGTTATCCAAAAAAATTACCATAAGAAAAGTTTTTCTTAAAGAAAAGTATTTATTTGGATATTTACTCGGTGAAAACCAAATGTCACTTCTATAACACTTATTTCACCTATTTTCCTCTTCGGATGCGAACCGTGGTTCCTTAATAGGGCCCTAAACCGCAAAATACTGAGATTTGAGAAAAGATGTCTCAGAAGGGTTTTGGGTGTGGGTTGGTTTAAATGAAGTAATAAGAGAACGGACGCAGTGAACTCCGGTGACAACTGTCATCGAGCGAAGGCGATACAATTGGCTGGGCCATATACTGCGAATGCCTCCTGAGAGCCTTTACCACACTTGCATACTTTTCAAGGCATCAGGTTTACGACGTCCTGGACGTCCACTGCTGACTGTTCGTCGGTGGTTTATCGGGACGCGAACCTGACTTGAGAGGAAGCACAGGAGTCGGAATCTCATAGATTTGCTTGGAGGTTCTTTTTGGACGTCATTTGTTCTAACTAGAAAGCGAACATGGAATGATGCTGATTATGTAATTTTAATTAATGATTATTCAATAATATTTACTCATTCATTATTTTACTAAATAGTGAATAATTCAAAGTATCTCCACCGTGCACTGCGCAAGAAGCTTTAGCAGCTTTATTCCTCGATTGAACGTAAGTAAAATGATGTGTCGAAAATACCCACTTTCGTTTACTTGACATTCCATTTTGAAGGCTTGTAATGAAATAAAATAATTGATGACCGTTTTACTTTTGATGCTCATTTTTAAATTTGTAAAAAAACCAACACAACTTATTTAAATAATTTAAAGGGTAAAACCACAAATGATTGGCACTTTGGGCGTATTAATTGAGTCAATATTATTTTTAAAATAAAATAATTATTATTTGAATGCAAACGTTTTTTTTTTCGCATCAACAAATGTAAGTTGATTTTCAAAAAACAGAGGAGCTTTCAATTTTTTAAGATTAATAAAAATGACAACGTTAAAATTATTGAAAAAAAAAATATCCAGAGTAAGTTTCAATTAATACCTCACTTTTTTAAATTTGGATTTTGCCAGGTATGCAAGTAGTATCCTCAATTACTAATCATATTTTTTCACTTGGAATAAGAAAGTGTCAATTACCGAGGGGTGTCGACAATACCCTGGTTTATCCCTTATAGTTTAGTGTTCTCGGGATGTGTTACCCCAGTGAGTGTTGTTTACTATACGAAGAAAATGAATTAAAAAACAAACAAAATTAAATATCAGAATAGCTCTATCTAAATCAAGTCCCGTGATTTGCAGACAAATTAGAATTCAAACTAATGGGGGTTTTTGGTGAACTAAAGCGCCGTGGTTTTACTGTTATTGCAAAGCTTAAATGCAATTCTCGAAATTGCATTTTGAAACCGACTCAAACGCCCGCTTTGTGAAATTTTACGTCGCTTCGATAGCTTTCGTTTGTGACGGTTCTGGAGCTTTTTGTTAATTAAATTCGCAGTTTAAGTTACAGAGATCGCTTCCAGAGCTGAAATTATAAATTATATTCTCCGCTCTTGATAAGCAAAGTTAAATTATAAATTTATTTATGGATAGGATGATAAGAAAGTATTAAATAAATACTTTTACTTTTATACTGAGAAAATATGGAAGTTTTGGCATTTACAGGGCCTATGACCTCTCATTGGCTGGTTTAAGTGGCCAATTTACACACTGTGTAATACTCACCATTCTGCCCATGTTTCAACATCCACATTTCCTCAACTCTTCTATCTATTGACTTTTGTGAAGTAAAAGAGCTGAAACCTTTATGTCGCGGGTGAGATTCATCCGGCTGAACCAAATCACCTACTAGGCAACGCCTTAAAACAATTTCCCAATGTTTTATACTTCTTTTACCAGGTAGTTAATTCAACTATGTTTGAGTATGTCCAAATGCTTGCAGACTAGCTGGATTTTCTCCCTAGTGAGTTATTCATATTTAAATTTATTACAACAGAGAGGGAAAACATTTTTGAGAATAAAATATGGAAGTCTTGGCATTTACAGAGTCTATGACCTCTCATTGGCTGGTTTAAGTAACCACTTTACACACTCTGTAGCATTTACCATTTTGCCCATGTTTGAACATCCACATTTCCTGAACTTTTCCATCTGTTGACTTTTGTGAAGTAAAAGAGCTGAAACCTTTATCTTGTGGGTGAGATTCACTCAGCTGAACTGAATCGCCTACTAGGCAACGCCTGAAAACAAAATTTCAATTTGTATACTTCTTCTTTTACCAGGTAGTTAATTACACAATGTTTGAGTATGTCCAAATGCTTGCAGACTGGCTGGATTTTCTCCCAAGGGAGTTATTTAAATTTATTTCAACAAAGATGGAAAACATTTTTGAAAATGGAATATGGAAGTGTAGACATTAACAGGGCTTATGACCTGTTAAGCCTTGTAAATGCCTAGACTTCCATATTCTTTTCTCAAAAATGTTTTCCCTCTGTGTTAAAATTAATTTAAAACTCTCGTTGTTTCACGACAGCCAGTAAGTGTTATCTTATATCCTTTTTACAACGGACACTACTACTGCTAACTTTATCGTGAAGCCTACACTATTAGGCTTGAAATGACATTATATGCAAGACGTTCAACATATGCCGTAAATTTTACTGCATAATTTTTTTCAAAAAAATCAAAAACTGAAGCACTAAGGATTCTTGTGGAGACTAATGGTGACCCGGCTCGTTTGGAACATCACATAACATCATCATCAGCTTCATTTCTGCTCTGCACCATGATCAGGTTATGTAAGAAAGTGAAACATGGAACTAGCAGAGGAAAGATAAAAACCGAGTGAACGTGGTTGAAATGCGATCTCTTAGATGAATGTACGGAATATCATTGTATGACAGGGTTACGAATGATAAAATCAGGTGAGAGTGTAAATCTGAGTTAAGTTTAATTGATAAAATTAAAAAAGGGTCTCTGAGATGGTTTGGTGATGTGGAACGAACGAATGACGAAAAAATAGTAAAACAGGTATGTTTGGCGGCAATAATTGGTAACGTGAGACGAAGATGACCAAGTAAGACGTGGCATCATCAGGTAAACCAAAATCTTATGTCTGACCATGTCAAAAGCAAGCGGAACTAAAAACATTTTTTTTATATTTTTTTTAAATTCGTTTATTTTTCCATACATATATTATTTACATAGGAATATAATTACAAAAATACACTTCAGAAAAATACATCTAAAATTAAGCTATAACATGAATTGGAAAAAATGCTCACAAAGACTACAGCGTCTGAGCGTGGGCCATTCCTTTTTAAATTATTAAAAAGTTTATCGCACATATAAATGGTATGATAGATAATACAGTAAATAAATCACTGAAATTACTTGGCTTCATTAACAGAATATCCTCTGATTTTTCTAATGTCCGTACAATCAAAACTCTTTATTGCTCAACTGTTCGCCCTCTTCTTGAATATGCCTCCGTGGTCTGGTCTCCATTCTATGTCAATCGCATAAATCACATTGAATCAGTCCAACATCGCTTGCTTCGAAAAATAACGTGGATGCTTGGACTAGAGAGAGATAATTATTCTTATGCTGAAATAGAGTCGATGTTAAATATTTCTAGTCTACAAAATCGTAGAACTAATATTGACTCCATATATATGTTTGGCATACTAAATGGTATAATCGATGTTCCATCATTACTGGGACAAGTAAAATTCAATATTCCGACTCGTAGATTGAGAAACAATGAAGTACTGTTAATCGATCAGCATAGAACAAACTATGGCCTAAATTCTCCAATGACCCGCCTTTGTCGTATTGTTAACTCAAGACAGGATCTGGACTTTTTTGGTTTAAGTTTACAACGATTTAAACGAGCACTAAATAAATAGTCCAGATCTTGTCTCGATGTCCCTTATGTTTGTCAATGCTTCTTTCTTTTTTCTTTAAATGTTTTAAACTACTCTTTTATTGTAATATTTAAACCTTATAAATTGTATACATGGACAATTTCCGTTAATAAATAAATAAATAAATAAGTATGACATGACCATGAAAATATGTATGAATGTGGAAGAAGCTAGAAATGTATGCCGAGACAGATGTGCGACAGCGGTCCTACGGGGCGTGATGGTAGTAGTAGTAGTATTTAAATTCATATTTTTTGTAATATGTAATATCATGGACCGTAAATGACGAAAAAACATTTTTTGTACATTTTTCGAAACAGAACTCCCAAATCCTTGTGACTTAAGTCGTGTGTTTAATTGGGACGAATAATTTTTCTACCCTACATTTCTTTAACTCACCTTACTCAGACCTCTCTCCAATTGCTATAGAAATTATATGAAACATATAGTATTTTGTTATAAGTTTTCTTAAATAAATAATTTATGATTCAGGCAGGCACCAGGTGTAATTAATGTAGAATTTGTGATTCATAACACAGTCAAAATCAACATTACAATTCATAATTCATTAATCAAATTAACAACCTCTAATATTAATAACGTGGTTTCAATTGTAATAATTTTCCATTCTATAGCTGCAAATTAAATTGGTAACATATTGTAATTATGATATTAAGTATTAATATTTGAATATTTGATCCGCACAGAATCCTTTTAAATTTAAAGCTTATTTAATTTAGTTACATGTCATATAGAATATTATTGAATTGACAAATTCTAATTTTAGTCCAGTGCAGGTGAACTGAATTAGCTGACATTTTAAAGTTAATTGATTGTGATACTAAATTTCTGAATGAAGTTTAAGAGAATTATGAATTTCGCTATTTATATAAATTATTAAATAATGAAGTAGACTCTTTAAACCTACTCTCCAAATTTAATCTTATTGTCCCCTTTTGCGTGACAAGAAATAAGTAATTATTCCATTTGCCAGTCTGTAGCACTAACTATGCACAACACTCTTTCTTCTATCGTTCTTGCTCTAACTATAATTTTTTTTTTCATCCATTGATATTTTCAACGCGCCCCTTAATTTATTTAAAAAAAAATAAGACCCATTTTTTCTGGCTGCAATACGATTCCACTTGCTATTTAACGATGCTCGCACGTATACGTCCTTTTGTTGTACCACAATTTGATATGTATGATTTTTATCTTGAAATTTCACTGTTCTGCCTTTAAACCGAATCTTTTTTATGTTATTATATCATTGTTGACTGTTTCTTTCCGTAAAATAAATAAATAAAAAAAGAATAACCCGCTAAGCCTCTTTTGTAGAGGCTTGTCAGCAGGCGGGATATTATTTTTAAATACATATTTTGTAGTATTTTAAATCAATCAAATCAAATCAACCGTTAAATTACATAAATTAATTTTTTTTATAAAAAAACTAACCACAATTTTATTTAATTTTGAAAAAAATATATGTACACACTTTCCATCAATACTTACATTTTTTTAAAACCAAAAACAAACACCTTAAGCTTAAAATACAAATAAATTAAAGAAAGTATTAATCACAAAATATATTTGTACTTTCGGATGCACCTAAAAGAATATTTAAAAAATAGTAACAATAAATAAAATACCACGTCGAAAACTAAAACGATTTTCCGGTAAGATCATTAAATAATGCACAATCATGTTCTTAATATGCTTCGAAAATGGCTACCGTATTTTTACGTAAACAATCACACGTTGTTATGGCCACCTTCTAATTTTTATCGTTCTTCTTTACGATGGATGTTAAATGTCCTCGTAGCAATCCTCGCTTTGTTGGCAACTGCCCTGAACAAGGACTGAGTACTGAAATGGAACAGGTCGCGCAAGTTCTTTAGCCAAGAGATGCACCTGCTTCTTTGTTGTATATTTTGTAAAATGTTATATTTTTCACCTTTCATCAGATGCCCAAAGTACTCAAGTTTTCTTTTCCTTATTGTCTTTAATACCTAATTATATTTTTTCATCCGTCAGAGAACGTCAGCGTTTTGGACTTAGTTTACCTAGGCATTTTTTTTGAGTTTTCCTTTAGCACTACATTTTTTTAAGTGGCTTGGGTGAGTGTCTAGGTTTTGACTCCATAAAAAAGCACTAAGGAGACGTAACATGCAATGCGCATTTAGGGGCTAATTTGAAATCTTTACTGTAAAGGAGGTCACGCTTCCTAAAAAAACAGTATTGCGCTATCTTTATTTTTACTAATCAATTAACGTAAACAATTATAAATATGAATGACTTTCTACTCTCTGTGAAAATATTTTTTATCAGTCTTCATACCTATATTTATATGGATTTTATTTTCGTTTATGTATTTTTTAAACTAACGTTTTCGTAACATATTACAACAGAGATGAAGAACATTTAAGAGAAGGTAATATAGAAGTCTAGGCATCTACAGAGCTTATGACAGAAAATTGGACAAACTCAAAATATTGTTGATTACTCAAAAAAAAAAAGAAATATAGAAATTGAAAAAATAACATTTTTAGGCATTGCCTAGTATGTAGGTGAAATAATTCAAGTAGATGAATCTCACCCGCATAAATAAAGGTTTCAGCTCTTTTACTTCACAAACATCAACAGATGAAAGAATTGAAGGAATATAGATGTTCAAATACGGGCAGAATGGTGACACACTTTACAGAATGGTGGCCACTTTACACAGTGTGTAAAGTGGCCAAAAGTAAACAAAAGGTGTACAAAATATTATCATTAACAGTAGAATATGAATTGTATTATTGAAAGTATTTTTTTTTTAAACGTATGTAACCCGTAAAGATTTATCAATAAACTTTGCAATCCCTGGCGTCCTTGGCGATTTTTATCAAAAACGGTTGTTCGACCACGTTTTAATTCATTGAACTAATATCTAATCATTGTCGTTGATGCCAAAAAGTCTCATAAATAGCATCTAATTTCCCCTTTAACTCTTCATGTTTACCCACCCAAAAGCAAAAAGCGAATCTCTGAACAATACTGCACTTTCTCTATTTCAGCAAAAACCACGCTAGTTACGCTGCTTACTGAAACGCCTGTTAAATACAAACCAACCTATCAATCAGTGTCAAAATTGTTTTTGGCGTCGTTTAACAGATGGTGGCAGTAACTTCCCTTAGTAACGCCGTCTATCGTCAAATACGGCCACTTATCGAACCGCCTTTGTTCACAAATAATTTGTTTAAGTTGTTTATGTGTTAGTGAGCGCATTCTTATATGAAAGCCAATCTGAAACATGTGTGTTTTACACCATTGTGTATTGATTGTGTATTGAGTGTATGCGATGAGATATTGCATTACTGTGTATTGTGAAGTTTAACCAAATGAATTTATATTGCTTTTAGTCGGATTTACTGTGCAATTTTAACTGGTCTAACATTTATCATAGTTAAATTGCTTTGAAATCCAATTCAAAGTCCAGAAACACAGGATTTATATAATTACATTATTACATTTCAGAATTTAAACTTCAGTTGGAGTTCATTCAGACGTAAATAAATTTGACAAATTGATTGTAACACTAAATATTTATGTTTATTTTGCGAAACGCCTATTTTTTTCTGAAAAAGTTCAAAGAGTTTTACTGCATAAATGAGGGAGTTCAGTCCAGTAGAATTTTTTTTTTTCTTACAGGCGGATTTAAAAAAATAAATTAATCAATACATTTCATAAATGGTACATGTTTTTTTAAATGTAAAAATATTTTATTGTACAGCGAAGTTTCTCGAATATGTATGAAATATATTTTTTTAATATTTCAATACAGATGAACTACTTTGATCTACAGTTTGGCCACCACATACCGCACACCGCATCTGAGGACATAAGTCTCCCTGGCGGTGCCCACATACACGGAAAATTTGCTCGTCGTCAAACGAGAAAAGCTGCCCGAAGGAGCCTTTTGTAATTTGGTGGCCTTAGCATATTTGTGCTGAAAGAAAGTAATCCATAAGTACATAATATGCATTGATTGATTTGGTGTTTATTTTGTAGAACTCAATATTTAAACTTATAATCTTAGAAATCAAAATCTGATTTGAGTCTACTGAACACTTTATTTTGTTTTTACAAATTTAAAAATATAAAAATAAAAATTTCGTGACATTGGTTCGCCTTGTTAGGGCATTGTTAAACGACTGTGAAGATTAGATGGATTGAATGTCCTTATATAGTTATATAATTCAAGGTACTTAAGTAGAAAATAAAAATAATCTTACATACATAATAATAATAATAACATAATAATCATATAATCGTATGTACATTAATCATAATTGAGGGAAAAAACAATGGTTAAGGGCGAGTCTAAGTGTTTAAAAGGTAATGGGGAATTAAGGTATTTATAATTGAATTTCGGGAAAAAAATAACAAAGTAAGTATTTATTGACATACAAGTATAAAGTGAATAAAAATAAATAAATATATATATAAATAAAAAAATATACAAATGAAAATAAAATTAAGTGTTCAGTAGACTCAAATCAGTGTTTGATTTCAAATAATATAAGTTTACATAATATGTACTTCATTAGATTGAGAAAAGAAGGAAGTGAATTCTTCACTTACTGGGATTAAATTGATTTGACATGATCAATTCGCCGAAATGATTACAAAACTTTTTAAAAGCCTTGAAATTCTTTTTGGAAGCCACCAGATCTGCATATCCGACAGGACTTATAACAGGGCCACGGATAGTAGCGAGAAGCTCCACTCGGTAATCATAGAAAAGGAGAAAGGGACAAGACCAGAGGTTGTGTTCAGAAGGTTGGTTAGGATATCCACAGCAGCATGAAGGGGAGTGAACAATATTAAAAACAAATATTTTTTTATTAAACTTACCATGACCTGATAAAAACTACGAATTCTAGTGATCGGGGATAACCCAAGAAGATTTTAAGCGCCGGCGGATTGAAGGGAAAAAAAAGGTAACCCTCCCTAAAGGCGAAGATTCCCATCGTGATTGCCAAGCATCAAGAAGAGCATTTAAAGACACTTTTTTATATATTTGATTATCGCAAGTTCATCAATTGTGCTGTGATAGATTTCCGGTTTCTGAAAAGCAAATTCACCAGTCAAGACAGCTCACTGACGACAACTTGTAACGTCAAAAATATAAATAAATAAAAATAAAAATAGTTCGTCATTACGCGTTAAATATAACAAACCTTTGATTACTCAATGTAACATAAGCGTCAAAGCCAGGTCTGCAAGTATACTTTTTGCATTCCGCCAAATCGATGCGAAATCCATTCAATTTTAATGGAATTGTGTACAGACTTAACGTTTAAATTATCCATTTTGTTACAAAGTGGCTTTTACTGGAAGGATTATTGAGTAGATTCGTACATTTGGATTGATTTTAAACCATAAACCGTCAAAGCACATTTTAATTAGCTCACATGTAAAAGGAAACTTTACATACATATTTATTTGAGGTTTTTTTCGTTTATTTCAATTATTTTACTCCGGATATTTACAGCCATTACATGAAAAACATAAAGAAATATATCATTAACAATACTACGTATCAATTTTCAGATAAATGTACATCTTTGCCACGAGAAGGTTTAAAGCTCATAAAATCTTCAATTTTTTAAGTACAAAAAATGAAGAGCTTAAATGTTTTTTTATTCATCGCCAGGGTTGAATTCGCCGAAAATGCGTTTACAAAAAAATGGATGGACGTTATATTTCTGTGTAAAAAAAAAGTTTGTTTTTGAATGTTAACATACAATATTCCCTTTTTTATGGATCCCAATCGGATTATTTCATTTTGATGATTTTTGGTTCTACTAAAATAATATGAACTAACATTCGATACATTTTTGAAAATCGCATTCCTGATTAGAGTGCATCCCCGAGCAGAGTTTGACATTTGCTAAAATAATTCTTCATTTGAAAATAATAGATTATTTTATGTTTTGGAATTCAAGCATAAACAAGTACTTAAGTACCTACTTAAATTGAATATTAATTAGAATATCTACTATTTTTAGATTTGGAATTCAATCACAAACAAATACGTAGGTTCCTACTTACCAATGAAAAGTTTCAACATATTTTTTACGTTTATCCGAACGATTTTTACTAAATATTTTTTAGTAAAGTTTTGCATGTACACTTAATTATTTTTAATCTTAAGAGGAAACGCGGTCCAACTTTTCTTTATACAAACGTATTCACGTATTTTTTCTCTGAATTATGGCATTAGAGAAATGTTTTTTTTTTCAATAACAACAACAAATTATCACGCCGTTTTTCCGTAAGGGTGGGGAGAGGGGATAGAACATCACATCACTCTATCTTTGCATACAGATCTCGCTTCCTCTACATTCATAGATCTTCTCATGCACACGCGCCGATTATTCAGACTTTTACCATGTATTTGTTGGAATCGGTCATGCCATGTCTTTCTCGATCATCCTCTGTTTCTGCATCCATAAACATTCGCATTGTAAATATTTTTAGCCGTTATTTGGTTGTCCATTCGCTGTACATGTCCAAACCAGCGCAGAGCTCTTTTTACGCATTATAGATATTTATCATTGGCGTGTCCCTTTATTATTTTGTGTTTTTAAAAAAGTTGTTTATTATGGAAACTGGAACAATCAAAACCCGTAAAAAGAACAGTTTTATCTGATGTCTTCGGGCGCACGGCGCACGGTATACAAATATAACTATTTTTGAAAAACTCAAAACATACCGACACAGAAAATAAAAAATAACAAAATGAGTTCAGTTTTGAGGTGCGGAAAACGGTACAGCAAAACGTCGATTTTGTCTTTTCTAACAAAAATTATGACATGCATCCGCACAGTATTGGGGAGGCATCTGCAAGACAGTGGAAGAAAATAATGTTTAATCACCTATTTATCAAAATTCTCTGTCCTCACAATTTATCTTAACCGAAACACAAAAATAACAATGTACACGTACATATCTAATTTGGACTAAATACAATAATTGATTTGAAACTTTTGATTGTGATCATTTAATATATTTATCAAGAACTAAAATCTAGCAATAGCAAAGCATAGCCAGGTTCAGCTCGTACATAATATATAAGAAAAGATTTTACATAATTGCAAGTGTGCGATGTTTGTATATAATATGTGTGTATGTAAATTTGTGCAATGTATTTATTTAGATAGTTGTACAGATTAAATTTAAACACCTACTTATACCATAACTTATAAATAATATATTTTTGTAAAATAATTTAAAAAACAAAAGATTGTTATAAAATCTAGACGTTTTTTGATGACACTCTATAAATATATCTATATAGAGGTTTGTTTTTAACAAAAATCATCGCCATCCCACGAAACGATGCGATAGACCCAGCATCTCTAATCTCTACTGGCAACTCATTGAACATTTTAATTCTTTTATTATACACATTGTTTTAAGGTGCCTGGATTCTTGTTTTGGGGAGTCTGATACCTTCACCTCCCCTCGTAGGACAGCGATGAATTTCGGTATTACGCTTAACATCACAAAACATGTTTTTGGATAGTATTTTTTTTTTAAATTTAAAGATTAACGTTTACTTTTAACATCATTTACAATTAGCTTTACCGGATTTATATGCGTATGTGCGTGTATTAATTTCAATTTAATTCATGTCAATTTAAAATATATATTTTGAATAATACAGACGGTACATTATGAACTAAAATTTAAGACGTTCATATTTATTGACCGTAATGAATGTGTGAGAGTGCGTGTGTGTGATTGCGTAAATAAAACAAAACTTAATGCTAAATGTGTATTTATATCAAAGAGGGTAACGGAAAGAGCTTTGTATTGATTTGAAAATATAATTGGTACACATTGAGTAAAAATTTGCAACGAGTTCCATATGATAAAGTTGGAAACTACGAGATGTAGTGCATACGATGTTATACAACAAAAAACAAGATAGGCATGCGCGTGCGTTGGTACAAAATATACGTACACATACATTTTCTATGCACCTACATAATGTACAAATAATTAGAACATATAAGTTTGATATAAATTATTCGTATGATAAAAATCAGGTGTCACAAACATACAAGATGAAATTTAAAAATGATTTTCAGGCGTTGCTTAGTATATGAAATAATTCAGTCAGATGAACCTCTTCACAACAATAAAGGTTTCAACTCTTTAAATTCACTAAAATCAACACATGGAGGAATTTAAGAAGTATGTATGTTCAAACGAAAAAAAATTGTGAATGTTTCACTATCTGTAAAGTGGCTACTTAAACCAGCCAATGGCGGGTCATAAGCCCTGTAAATGCCTAGACTTCCATATTCTTTTCTTTTAGGTTTTCTTCGTCTTTGTTGTAATTTGTTTATCCCAATGACTCCTGAGGGGGTGAAATCCAGTCTTTTGTATACAAACATTTGGATAAACTAAAATATTAGAATATATAAGTGGATTCATTAAAACATAAACTGACAAACCTTCACGCTATTCCAGAGAGGCAGAGAGGATAGAACGTTACATTGCAGTGAATCACCTGTAAAATAATATTTAACGTTGACCCTCCCAGGAATCGAACCGAGGACCTCAAGAATAGTAAGCGAATGCGCTGGTGAATCAACCTTTACTCCATATTTTTTTTAGAATTTTTATTTTAGATCAGCCATCGAGTTGAAATGGTCTTTCAGGGTTCTTACATTAGTTTACGTAGTTTTTTTTTCAATTAAAAAAATTAGCACATTTTTTTTTGTTCTAAAAGATATTGTATTTGCTTTAACGTTACGTATATTATTTTCATTTTTGACACTTTATTTTCTTCGCATTCAACCGAAGAATTATTGAAGAAAATAAATAAGCATGTAACGTAAAGGCAAACACAATATCTTGAATTGTAAACTTACAATATTGGAAATCAAATACTGATTTGAGTCTACTGAACAGTTTATATTATTTTTTAAATATTAAAAATATAAAAACGAAAATTTCGAGACAATTGTTTCGCCTTGTTGGGGAATTTCCAAATTAATGTGAAGATGAGATGGATTGAATGTCAATCAATCAATCAATATCTTGTATGGTGCTCATTTTTTAATTAGAAAAAAACGGACACAACTTTTGTTAACACCATATATTTTACGCTCTTGTTATTTTTTATTCGTAAAATAACCACGAGGCAAAAAAAAAACAATTTATAAAGTTTTTTCAAAAGGCATTGAAGGGAAATTTGATGGAGAATAATAAACTCTCCATTTGATTTTACTGTTGATGATTTTGAATAACTAAATATTTATATGTGTAAAAAATACTAAGTTATATATATTTTAAATAGTAAATATACAAAGGTAATAAAGGTATTCATATTGAAAAGCTTGAATATTTTAAATAAGGATAGGAAGCGTACACTTTTAATAAATAATCTTAGAATAAGTACAATAGATATAAATATTGTGTTGTAGTATATATTATAAGATTATGTTTTTCATGGAACTAAATAAAATAAATAATTTAAAAAAAAAACAATTCTGAATCTTTATCTTTTTTAAAGATTATGATTCAATCGATAGGCTTAATCTTTTTAAATTTTTTGTGAACATCGTCAATCACTTGGTGGACCAAAAATAAAAATAAAACTATCATTTTCCTCTTCAGAATCTGTCACCGTAATAAGATGAATGATCCCATTTAAAGCAACGACTCTTTATCCCACAAGCCAGATTTATCATCATTACTAAAATATGTTTACTAGAAAGAAAAAAAAACTATGAAAGTTTTCTCAAAATTGGTAAACCTTATCTTTTTGGAAAATTGAAGTTGAAATGAGCTTTTAATCTAGTTATCTAAGAAGATAGATGAACAACTGTCGAGATCCGTGAAGTGTGTACAGCTGAGACATGCATTATCGACAGAACCAAGAAAGGGATGCTGCGTTGGTTTGGACATGTAGAGCGAATGGACAGCGAAAGAACGGCTAAAAGGATCTACGATGCTAATGTTGATAGATGCAGAAAACGAAGAAGACCGAGAAATACATGTTACGATCAAGTCCATCAAGTACTTGAAGATAGACATGTCAAAGTAAAAATAATCAGCGTGCGTGCATTAGAAGATGTATGAATGTAGAGAAAGCGAGGTCTGTATGCCGAAATAGAGTGATATGGCGTTCTATCTTCTCTGCCTACTCCTACGGGGAAACGGCGTGATGGTTTGTTTGTTTTAATCTAAGAAGAACTTTTTATCTTATGATATAAAAAATCAAACACTGATTTGAGTCTACCGAACACTTTATTTTATTTTTACAAATGTAAAAACAAAAATTTCATGACAATTGTTTCGCCTTATTATGATTATGATTAATGTACATGCTATACTTCATAAGATTATTTTTATGTGTTACTTAAGTTCCTTGAATTATTGTTATTCATAGTGAAAAAATAAGGTTTAAGTCTACTGAAAATATTATTTATTGTTGCAGCATTTACTTTGTGGAAAAACATTTTGAATATTAGAAATCAAACACTGGTTTGAGTCTACTGAACACTTTATTTTATTTTTACAAATATAAAAATATAAATTTTGTGACAATTTTTTCACCTTGTTAGGGCATTTTCAAACGAATGTGAAGATAAGATGGATTGAATGTATTTTTTTTATTTTTTTTTATATATTTGCAAATTATTTGTACCTTGCTTTTGTTATATGCAAGGTTTTATCGTACCTAAGTATTAATCTGTGTATGTATTTTAGTTTTGTTTATATTTACACTTGAGGATGGGTATTACTGATTACCCGAAACTAGTCGTGTTTTAATGTATTAAACTCTTGTGTGGTAAATTTCCAAAGTGTTTTATCTTAAATAAATTCAACTGAATATAATTTCAAGATTAATACTTAGGTACGACAAAACCTAGCATATAACAAAAGCAAGGTACAAATGATTTGCAAATATAAAAAAAAAAAAAAAAACTAAATACATTCAATCCATCTAATCTTCACATTCGTTTGAAAATGCCCTAACTAAGCGAAACAATTGTCACAAAATTTTTGTTTTTATTTGTAAAAATAAAATAAAGTGTTCAGTTGACTCAAATCAGTGTTTGATTTTTTACATTATAAGTTTAAATATGGAGTTCTACAAAATAAACAGCAAATCAATCAATAAAGAACTTTTCGACTTCCGTAGTTTATTTCCAATTGGAAAAAGGAAAATATTTGAAATTATATTAATGTGAATGAATGAATGTGAGGTGGAATAATTTTTCCCTTTTGGAATGTTCTATTTTTTCACTAACAATAATTTTATTTATGTGAAATAATACTTTCGGTCGGTGACTCGTTGCATGGAATAAAACAAAATCCTTGAAAGGAGCTGAAAATTCGAATTTATACGTATTTATGGCCGTTGACATCCGGAATACACGAAATTAAACCGTTGTTTATTTTATAAAAGCATTTTTTGGAAAAGTAAAGATTAATCTGTTTTCATGAGCAAAAAGGAAGCCTTTCAACAAAAATCTAAAAATTTGTTAGAAATAAGGTGGCCTCCGTGTGTAATGGTTAAGACACTTTGCTGCCCTATTTTCTGTATGTTCAATATACTATTTGGAAAATTTTACAAAAGACATTTTTTTTGTTTTTAATGTCAAATTAGTAATAAATGTTATTAAATATTTGTATATCACCACTTTCCGATATATTACCAATATACAATATATTCTTTAGCTACATATACGCGTAATGAGACAATGAACAGATTGGTATTCATATCACAATTTCGCTCAAAATGGTCCATTGAATATAAAAACACTAGGGCAGTGGACTTTACTCACGCACGAAAGGTTCCGGGTTCGATTTCAGGTGCGAACACAAATATAAAATGTAATTTTTCTCAAGCCTGTATATACTGTGCTGAAATTTATCACTGTAATGGGGTGCTCAAGGCCTGTTGAGGCAAAAAAATCAAATTGTAATAACAAAGAAAAAAACAGTAAAAAAAATATTTTAGTTAAAAAAAGGATAAAAGTTAGTAAGTTTTTAAATCAAAAACACAGTGTAGATAAGACACGAATTGGTTTCATGTTTAAAAACATGAGTATTGTAATGAATCAGTGGCCTGGTAAATAAAATAATAATTATTTCTCCATTCGTACGGAGAAGTTTATTTAAATATAAATTCCCAGATGCTAGCTGGTTGACGGCTGAAGTAAGAGAAGCCAGCCTTGTACAATGAATTTGGTGATATTTTACGGTTTCCCTCTCACTGTAAGGTAGCCTTACCATATTTCATGCATCAACGCCATCTCTAAAAGTTATAACTTCCAAAACACCCTCTGACCCTAACTGACGCTATGTATTCAAGATTCTATATAAACCAATGTTTTAAACACTACGTCACGAAGTTATACTATGCACTTGCTTAAAAACATCGTCCGTTGGAGGTTTCCGGTCTCAAAATTTTAAATCATAATCACAAAGTTAATAAATATGTAATTAAAAGTGTCATATTTCAAAATACGACCTTTTCAAATAGCTGAAATTTTTTATGAGATAGCAGCAGTTTTTAGGCTTCAGATTCCATTCCAGGGATGGTAAAATATAACAGTAAAATCACTTTCTCCACACACTCGAAAATCATTTTAGACCGTGGTTCTTCTTATAGATTTTGCTCATGCTAAAAAAAACATTTTTTTCAGTCGAAAATCACTTTTTTTTTAATTTAAATACTTGTGACTACCGCAGTGATTCTTCCGAAATATGTTCTACTCTAGTTAAATTATATGGTTATGTCATAGCTTATGAATTCTAATACAAGTATTTTTTCTTTTCCAGGTAGGCTGAACTATTCTCTTGCTTTTGATGGAAAACAAGGTAAATTTGTATTTATTTATTGAATTTCAAACTCTCGGAAAAATCAGGGAAAACTCGTGCCGCGGAAGACATCATCTAGTTTTTTTTTTAAATAAATATTTTAGTTCTTATGATTTACGCAAATATTTCAATTTTGGAGGTCATTTTAACGAGCTGTTTATAACTCTGTATTGAAAAATGAGAATCAAATTGTGATAGAGTTGGGTTCGAACCTCTGATCCATGAGTCCACGACACTAGCCACAGGACGACAACCCTGTTAAATTATGTTATTTTTTACGCTAAATAAAGAATAGTTTAAATTATATTTCCATAAGCAATATTGTTTTTTTTTTTAATTTCTAAAGACAAGGATTGAATTCAACCCTCTTGGAAGTAAAATTTTTTAATACATATATATTAAAACAGAGATGAAGACTATTTTAAGCAGGGAAATATAATGTTTAAGTTGTTGTAACATTCACAATTCTGCCTATGTTTTATTTTACATCTTATTTAATCCACTACTTCTCGACATACTGTGAATTAGGAAGACCTCATTATAGATGCATCCTATGATATCAAATAAATTTACATATATATGTATCTTTTTACAAACACGTATAACCTCTAAACCCATACAGATAAATCAACAACCATCTCCCGAAATATGCAAACAAATAAAAAGAGATGCTGCTAAACTGCCAATATGTGCAGAAAAATATGCAAGTATGTATTTTTCGGCTTCGTGGTTAAGTGGTCAGCGCATTTGTCTACCATGCAAGAGGTCTCGGGTTCGATTTGCGGCATAGATGTGGTGAAAAATGTTAATTTGAAAATGCGTTTTTACATTAAAATATTTCTTAGTCATTTTATAGTAATTAAGAAAAGCAGAGATTTAAGATGAGAACCTTGCTGTACGCTTGAGGTTCGAAACATGAATTTTTTTTTTGGTTTTTACATACTTTCGGTTTCCCTATGTCTTTTTTTTTTGGTTTTAGCAGACAGAGCTAACGATCTGTCAATGGCTGGAAAACGAAATGAAATTCGCATGCTCCCAAGTCGTTCAATAATATTATGTTCATGTTACAGCGTTGTTAAAAAAATAAAATTGATTTAACTTCCTTCCAAGGTTTTCCGTCTGAAAATGATAATTTTGCAATTCGACAAAGTTTATTGGCATTTTCTATCGCTTTTCCAACTTTTCAGAATCCTGCATAAATTTACAACTAGCTCATCGTTTGCTAGTTCAATATACCTACTTTATTTAAGCCAAAATTAAAATCATCTGAAATTCGAACATTTTGTATATTTTAACTTTACTATATTATTCTCAAAAAATATTGTATAAATAGTGTCTGACCAAAGTTTTGGTTTCCATTTGGCCAGTTTGGCCAGTAAAAGAGTTTCGACCGCGGATTCAGTTTCGGACGAAAATTGGTCAAAACTTTGGCTCAGTCAAATCCTGTCGTCGGGTTGTGTCGGATTACGTTCGGCTGTACTTGAGTGCATCTTATGGCTCGAGTCTCTTAAGTTCTCGTGAGTTCAAGAAGATCTTTCAAATTTATTTTTTTAGAATTTCTTTAGTTAGTGAGTTTAAGTTCCTATAGCATACATTGAAAAACTGTTACATATAAGTAACGAGCTGAACTGAAAATCGGCTTGTGGTCTCGGGACTAGTGTCTCGGACTCACAGCTCAAAGATCCGTGGTTCGGATTCCACTCCACCCCGACTTTATTACCATATCCTAATAGTGAGTTATTTACAACTCGTTGAAAATGGCCCTTAAAATTAAATATTTGGGTAAATCATAAAAATGCAAATATTTCTTTTTTACAAAAAATAAAATAAAAAACTCGGCAATGCTTCGCTATTGCTAGATTTTAGTACTAACTCGTTTATAGATTAAATAAAATGAAATTAAAGTTTAGTTGACGTTAAGCTTAATTTTATTTAAATTTATTTCAACATAGAGGGAAAACATTTTTGAGAAGGGAATATGGAAGTCTAGGCATTTACAGGGCTTATGAACTGTCATTGGCTGGTTTAAGTGGCCACTTTCAGTCTGCAAGCATTTAGACATAATCAAACATTGTTTATTTTATTTATTTGATTTGTTTATTTATTTATTTATTTTTGCACCGCAACAGGCCAGGAGGCCCAATTACTGTGGTGAATTATATCACAGAACACTAGGCTTGAGAAAAAATTCATATTGATGTTTGTGTTCTCACCGGGAATCAAACCAAAATGATATTTATTTGAAAGTTGTTTTAGAAAAAAATGCTTTTGTTAGTAAAGGAATATAATATATACTGCCGAAACAGTAAAATTGTCATTTTTCATGATACTCTCTCAGCTTTTGCGAATAATATCTAAGGAATAAATCTTATTCAATAAGAACACACGTACAACTTATTTTTTATTGCATTGTATCCTGTATAAACAAAAATATAAAATATATGTATTACAACTTAACGTATAAATCTATTTTGTGTAATTTCATAATTGAAGATATATATGCATGTTAAATTATTTCGACGAATGCTTTTAAATTGTATGTTTTCTAGTATGTATCATTGTTGAATTACCTAATAAAATAATAATAAATAATAATTATAATCATAATGCACCATTTCTGATTGAATAAAACAAAAGAAGCATAAATTTATTAATTAAATGATGTATCGGTGTTTTGAAGCACCGGAATTTATTGAAAAAACAGTTGCGTGATTTTAGTATATTGGAGTGGTCAGTAAAATAATTGAGTGATTTGTTTTTCTACACTACGTCGGTTTATTGTTCCGCTCTATTTACTAACGCTCAACCCCTAATCTCTCATTCTTTTCCACACCCTAGGGAGGTTATACGAACCCCACAGGGTTGAATTTACTACCGTCGGTATATATTCCGCCCTCCCTTGGCCACCATGTGAATCTGTATAATATATCATAGGACTAGGCGATTAAAAGGTCAACAGAAATCAAGGGATATTTTTTGAGGACGCATTCGTAACACATTGTTTTATTGTTATGCTAGATTATGATAGGAAAAAAAAATAAATCTAAATATTTGTTTGTTCATTAGATATTATTTTTTATAAAAATTTTTTTCGGTTATATTATTAATTTTGAAATCATTTTTAAAACATTGACTGAATATAAATAAGCAACACTAACTTAATTTTTTTTTTTTTTTTCAAATATTTTTTTTAAACAGCGTTTCCTGTACGCGTTTGGTAATTTTCACATGCTTTGTTTAGGAGTGAATGTGGAAAATAAAAATATTAAGCAAATTAATGTCACATGTCAATTAATTTATTTTTAGCACTGAATGACAAAATTTGAGTAAACAAAGTAGATGTCATTTTATGAGTTTTATCGGCTGATAAAATTCTAGAAATCCTTAGAGGTTTGGTTTCAAAATATTTTGCTGAACACAATTCATTACATTCCAAATAATCTTTTTAATCTGTTAAAACAAATTAAATGAACTATGATGGTTTCATGCATGTGTATCATGTCCAAAATATGAATAAGAAAGACCGAAAAAGACTTTCGCTGAGTCCAACATTTAAACAGATTTTCTTCTTTTTCTCATCTTAATATATCGACGATATGTACGTCGAATTTTCGATTGTTTAAAAATCGTTTTTTTACCTTCTCCTTCTGTATTCATGAATTAATGTGAGAACAGAAGGATAAATAAATTAATGTGAAATCTGTAATTGGTTTTACTTTTTAAAATGGTTTTTTTGTTCCTTGAATGCGTTAAAAAGACTTTATAATTTCCACAATAAAAAAAATAACATAAAACAAACAAACTTCCCATTTAAATATAATATGAATATTTTTGGGTGATCCCGTGTAAGTTGGATTCGTTCCGGCGTTTCAACGACCATCGCAAAACACATCTTCAGGGTAAACTGTGTGTTCGATTTATTATTAAACAAACGTTTATTTACTTGTAATGTGTACTGTCGCAGTCGGCGGTAAGCTCATTCCGTGTCATTTTTGAAGTGTGTAGTGCCGTGAACCATGTTGATTTTATTTAAACCCGCCGTTTTTGCTTATGCTATTTGGGTGTTTTTTCCTTTTGTATCGTTCATGCACTGTAACTTCTAGGTTTATGCAAAATCTTTGGTTTAATGGCGAAAATATGTCTTGTGTCTATAACGTGTTCCGCTATTGCAGATTTTTCCTGGTGCCCAATTTTCCACGCTTCTTTATGTTTGTCAATTCTTTTCTTTGCTGTGCGCCCTGTTAGACCAATGTTGACTTGATATGCGACTGCGACATGGTTTAAATTACTAGTACATAAACACGTGTGTTTTCTACAAAAACACACAGTTTACTCTAAAGATGGCTTAAGCAGCGGTTACTGAAACGTCGGAATGAATCCAACTTACACGAAATAACACAAAATATATATCTATATTTCTTTGCAACATGAAAAATGTTGTTTTCCCTCGCAATAATACTAGTATTGTAGATAAATTAAGTCGAATGTTTGGATTAGTACTTCAAAATTCTAGATATTTCAATAATACAACTGCAATTCGCACATTATATGATCCACAAGTCCGCAGCATACTAGAATACTGTTCCATCCTTTTGAAGCCTTCTGAATCAAACCACATTCTTGGAATAGATAAGGTTCAAAGGCAATTTTTACGATACTTATATATAAAAGAAAAAAATAATAGTATGTAGTGAACATGATAAAAATAAAAAAAGGAATCAATTCATTAGTTACGTAAACTTTGATGAAGAAGCTTGTTTGCTTTGAAACCGGTAGGTGAAAAATAAAAATTAGTGGTTAAAACAAAGTTGTTTTTTTTATTTTATTATAATAATTATCCATTCTTGTATCCGTCATTATTTCAAGTATGGACCCTGGATAACAACGCCCTCGAATCTCGTCGTCAAATTTTTCTTGGAGAACAGTTCTATAAGCTTTTGGTAGTATATATAATTAAAATATATTTGTTTATTTAGTTATATATACGGATAATATGGATCTATTTTTCTGAATATATCGGCAGTTTGGCAGCTATCTGCTTTCTATTCATTAATCTCTAACTTTTGTCTACAGTCTGCATTACGTGATGGGTTAAAAACCCGTCAAGTAATACAGACTACAATTGTCAGATAAAAAAATTGATAAAAAAGATGTATACTGATAACAGTAACCCTGAAAACTTTCTCACTATAAAAATGTAATTAAAATGTATGAAAACAGCTTTTTTTTTTCATAAATAAATTGAAGTAATTTCCAGAAAAACTTTTGAGCGGACTTTTTCGTATGATACCCTTGTTTATGTTGTACACATTTATAATTATTTTGAAAAGCTTATGAGTGGACTTTTTCATGTGTCACCCTTTGTTTATGTTGTACAAATTTATAATTGTTTCGGATCTACGGAATTTATTTCGCGTTTGTGAGGGACGAATAAAAATACAGGGTTATTAAAATTGATTGACTCACTTTGCTACCGCTTTTCTCTGAATAATTATCCATTCGACGTATACTATAATTTATCTGCGTAAAATGGTTTCTCTACATAATGGAGTGCGGATATTATCCATGGTTTTATCCCACTGAGTTACAGCAGTTTGAAGGCCAGAAGGAATGTGTATTTAACTACGCACTTCTTTCGAATGTTGCGCGGTATTATTTACAACCCTGAAATTATGCGGAGCATTATTTATTTATTTATTCACACTCTTTATCAAAATACAATTAGCTTTTATGTTCCGGATAGTTACCTTAGACAACATCAGTATAAACTGTTTCACATTCCAATATACAAAACCAACCTGCCAATGGTTATGCCTGTTAGAAGGACTAACTCTATGTTGAACAATATTACTTTGGACACTGAGGGAGTTTTTCGTTACAAGATTCTCTTTCTTTTTTAACACATTATTCTCTGGATATTATGTATACTTATGTGTTTTTTTAATATATACCTTAGTTTACCTAATTATTTTAATTATTTCTATATGTATGAATTAAGATATTTCATTTTGTAATGAACATATATATGAATAAATAAAATTGAAATTGAAAAATATACTTTTTAGCATTATACGATTATCAAAATCCTAATCCACACCAGATCTTGCATAGGTAAAATACGTGCAGTGTATCTCTTTTACGTGTCATAGGAACGTGCCAGTCCAGGGACAGTAAATTATTGTATTTTAAGCACTCCTTGCACTTATTCAAAAACTGTTTTAAATACCATGGGTCTTTTATCGGTTTCCCTAATAGGATATTGTTTTTTTTTTTTTTAAAGAGTCATTGACACATTTCTGGTCATGTGGTTACAAGAGGAGATCCCAGCTCAATAATTGTACGAGGTTTATCTGTAATTTTAATGATTTAATACCAAAAACACGTACGATATTTGCTCACAGAAATTTCTCTTTTGTGCCCCAAGAGTCGTGAAAAATTTCTCTTTTGTCATAGGTGAACATATTACGCTCTTCAAAACGAAAACCATTTTCAGGAGAAGTGTACAAGTTTGAATTTTGTTAAGGGAAGAGACCATTGCAGGAGACTGCTGCGAGACATTGCAAAGATTTATATTTTTATTTGTTTCTTTATTCATATTTTTTCTCTTACAAACTATTATTTATTAATAAAAATAATGTTTTCTCACTGGGGTTACCCGTGCCGAGAACACTTAACAATATACTTTTTTAAAAATATTTTTACATTTGAGAATAAACAAAGAAGACTAACTTTATAAACAGATATTATTGACAAAACGTTCAGTCAGTTTTAAACACTTCGTATTTATGTTTATAATTAATTTATGTACATCTTTAATATTAATATTAAAAAGCGCACAATGAAAGAACAAGAACCTTACATAAGCCATACATTTGTGGAGCAGTTGATTCAATATTGGTTTGGGCGAATGAAACGATCCATTTTCCTTCTACCTAGCTCCACTATCCATTTTTAATAGTATTTTTAAATATTTTTTCATTACTTATTGTCTTAAAAAATAGTAGAAGTAGGTTTAACATTTTCATTGAATAATACTCAAAATCACTTTGTCCGAAAGTGGTAAAAGTTTGTATTTGTTTACGTTGGCTTTGTGTTGTTTATATAGTACTATTTAGCGTGATGTCCTAATGTTAGTGTAATAATTTTTGTTTGTAGTATTCTTTGATTTTTGGCCTCGTGGTCGACTTTGTGGTGTAGTGGTCAGCGCGTTTGCCTACCATGCAAGAGGTCTTGGGTTCGAATCTCAACATGGTTGACATGAAATATTTATTTAAAAAGGTATTTTACACTAGAATATTTTATAGTCCTTGGACTAGTACCTGAAGCTCATACTGATCATACTATCTTAACGTCACAAAATTATTACGAAAAGGAAATAAAAATAATGATATTTTAATAATCTGCGTGCTTCCTCTTTCTTTTATGTTGTATCCTAACTAAACACAGGTCTCTTGGGAAATACGTTATTTGTAATGTGTATCTTTATATGAATAAATAAATAAAACTGCCCAATGAGCTAAAACACGAAAAATCGAATTAAAAATGCGGAAGTGTCCCATTAAAAAAATATTCCTTAAATCTTTTTGATAGTGATAATTATTAATGTAATTATAATAGATGGTGTAAAGTATTATATTTTATGTTTCTTATACAATAATGTTTTCTTACTATTTTGGATGTATTAACTATGTGTGATATTATGTATTGTCACCAAAATTTTTTTTTTTATGTACGGTCCCAAATGAGTTTCTTTTATAACTCCTGGGAGTATTTTATGTACTTTTTGTATTACATGTTTTATTGATAAAAATAATTTTTAAAAAAGTTGATGACTTTTGTCAATACTCCCTTAAAAATTTTATTCCGTAAGCCGTGATTTTGGTAGAATTTAACTCTTCTTTTTTTATTTACCCTCTCACTGTGAGTTTGGCAAATTATACGGAGAGCCTTCGTCGGATATTATCATTCATCCTCATGACCATATTGCAAACACAAATAGTAGCAAAAACTGTTCTACTTGTGTCGCAATTTTATTAATTTCTTAAATTTATAGCGAAACACTGCTGTGTAAACCCACCTTGAAAAATAAATATTTTGTAATATACCCTCCTAGGAATCGAATCCAGGACCTGAAGCATGGTAGGCGAACACGCTAACCACTATACCGCGAAGTCAACTTATCTCTACTTGATTTCTCTTTTCAGGATTTTTACCTGAAGGTAGTAGTCATTGATTCGAACACACTTCTTTGGGATTCTGGTTCACACAGAGAACTGTATTCTCCATCCACTTGAATACAGACAGACTAACTTTATTTGTGTTAATATTATGCTACTGTTTCTTTACATGTACTTATATTTTATTTATAGCTACCAGGTACTAAGCTTGTTTTTTAAAGTATCGTACGAAATTTACTGATTCTAGCGGGTTTTATTTGAAATTTATTATTCTGTTTATATTTTTTGCAAATATTTTTATTGCGTATTATTCTTTGCCATAAATTTTATGACAAAGAAATGTATTTTTATTGTAATTTTACTTTACTGCTTTACAAACTTGCTTTGTTACCTTATTTCTTTACTCTGTTGATTTATCAACGGATTACAACAGAGATAAATAACATATTACAGAAAGGAAAATAGGAATCTTGGTTTTCACAAGGCTTATGCCATGTCATTGACTGGTTTTAGTGGCCGGTTAAGACAATGTTACATTCACTATTTAGCCTATGTTTGAATACATATTCCTTAAATTTTACCATCTGCTGATTTCATTCAAAAGGTGAAACCTTATAAATACGGGTAATCATCAAAATCATAAGCTTGACAGCCCCGGGTGGGCCTTGGCCGAATCCAGGAGTCTCCTCCACTCTTGCCGGTCTGCTGCTCTTCCTGTCCAGTTCCTCACTTCCATCATCATCATCCCCTTTCCACACCTAATGGTGCATCGGAAACTGCATTGGTACACCAATCGTAGCGTATCTTGATTTTTTTGTTACATTAAAGAATGAATGGGCTTATTTGAAGTTAAATAAAGAAGATGAATTGCAATTTAATTCTATAAACAAGATAATTATATTTATGAAACGATTACATTTACTAAAAGTTTTACTCGCATGGGTGTTCTTGGGATTTAATTTATTTAAACAGCTTTCACATGTTTTACATACATATATACAAATAAAAACAGACATGTATTTTGCAAAGAAGTAGCAAAAAATAAATAAATGATTTTTAGCAGAAAAAGAAAAATATCAAAAATATCATCTTTACATATTAGTATAAAAGTGTAAAGAACAGAAGTGCATTTTTAAATACGAAGACAGAAATGCATTTTACACAAAGAAAGGAGCAAAAATAAAAATGAATTAAGAAGAGAAAGAAAAATATATATTTTATTTTAAATTAAAAAATCATTACATATTAGTAGAAAATATATTAGGATACATAATAATACATACATGTATTGCAGTAGGGAACAGGAGTACATTTTTGCGGATAAGTTGTGTTAAAATAATCTTAAAATTTGAAAAAGTTAGATAAATACTTATTTAGAATACATATATAAGTCAATAAACGGTAAACAATTGACATTAACGAAGTATAATTTAGGTATTACAATTTGAAGATAGTAAATTGATACACTGCCTTTTAAAATTTATATATATATCTACGTCATTTGCGTATTCATTTGCAAATGTATGAATTCGCCTTATTGGCGAGTGTGCACTGTAGTTTGTTGTAGATACATTTACATAGAATAGTTTATTAAATCGGGTAACCCAGCCGGATGATTTTATCTCGAATTTTTGCTGCCAAACACGCGGTTTTTGAAAAAAAAAAAAGGATTTTAAATTAAACGATTGAAAACTTGGGGTTTTCATTTATAAGATAGGTCCGCATGAGCTGATTTGAGGTTAAGTAAGAAATATGGATTACAATTGAAGTTATTTATTAAGTAGTTACGCACGGGTTACATTTTATAATTTTGTTCGGAAGGAATTTACAATAGCGAGCACTGGTAGAGAGCTGGCGGCCAGACAACGTGAACTATCAATATGAAATATCTCGAATATTTTCGATGTGCGGTGTTTAGTATACTCATCCAGGCTGACGTTGCAGCGGACTACGCGTTGCGGGCCAAAGCAAGGTTCGGCCCTGCAAATCTCACGACTGCTGGTGTTACCCGCCACAGCATAAAAGTAGAATGCTCAGTCTTACGCTTTAGTTGCCAGGTACAGGGACTAAAAAATATTTAAGTGTAAAAACACCCTTTCAAATAAATATTTCATATCAACTATATCGGGAATCGAACCCGAGACCTCTTGCAGGGTAGGCAAAACCGCTGACCATTAAACCCACAAGACCAACAGATTTCCTCATTTCCAAAATTGTCATATCTGCGCCGATGCAGTCCATGTATTTTGTGCCTTCCTGGTTTTCGTCGTCCTTTTGGCACAGAGAGTTAGGCTTTTTATGGGGTTTTCGTCATTTGTTCTAATTCTATGGCCAGCCTACCTCAAGCGTCCACCTTGATCGAGTTGAGTACATGGGGCGCTCGATAGATTTCCAATAGCTTTCTATTGAAGCGACGACGCCAATGGTTGTTTTCTTCTACGGAGCCATGAAGATAACTCTGAGGATTCTTCTTTCGAAAGCTGCAATGGTTCCATCGATATTCTTTGTCATAACCCAGATTTTTTGAGACAGTCAGGATTGGTTTAATCAGAGTTTTGTACAGTATTATTTTAGTATTTTTTCGTTCTAGTTTGGACCGTAATTGTTTCTTAAACATGAAGTAACAACGGTTGACCGTCATTATTCTCCTTATAATATGCGCGTAATATTCTGATTGAATTATTTCACCTACAAACTAGACAACGCCAACGGTTGAAAATACTTCTCAATTTTTATTCTTATTTTTGGACAATTTGTATGTTTTAAATATTTCATAAAATTGGGGTTATTTGGAATCATCCTGTATTTGCGGAAAGCCAATTATGTAGGTCTTCACATTTTCAGTGACGTCACAAAGCACCCAAAAACAGACTTACCTTGTGAAAAAGCTTCCATATTATCGTTGGCCTTAGGCGAAAGGCTAATGACTCGAGCAAAAATATCTTTAGTTGATGTTTCATTTATTTCTGTGTTAACGCAATTAGCTTATGTGCCATATCTTTCTCGAATGCCAAGTTTTTCATGATTGATATGATTTCCGTGTCCGGGTGGACGATGAATACCGTTCTGTGTTTGAAATAGAACCAGAACCCCGGACGACGAGAGTAACGTGAAATATTATTCTAATATAAACACTGAATTTTGGAAAAAATATATCAAAATCAACACGAACATGATTAAAATACTAAAGAAAATGTAAAAATCAGACAATTAAAAATTATAATGACATGAGAACAACATTTTTAAAACTTTTTTTTTTCAAAATTCAATCTGAAAGTGAAGAAATACATGTTAAGCAACTTACAAATTAAATTTTTGTCCCATAAAATTAAATATTTGTATATAACCGCTTACCGACTTTTCTATGTTAACCGGTTTCGAGACGTACCAGTCTCTTCATCAGGACACCAATTAAACCAACATGCAAAACCCACTACACACCTTTACCGTGGTTGTTAATAAACCTATTAAACTCAAGCTCCTCCTTCCAGCCCCTCTACTTTTTCCAACTATTTCTCAAACAACATAAAATGTTATCATAATCTAATCAGTGCATGCGCTCATTAAAATGCATGTTGTGTTGGTTTTATATTTTTATGCAAAAACTATGCTGAAGGTAGATAGTGGGTTCTGCATGTTGGTTTAATTGGTGTCCTGATGAAGAGACCGGTACATTTCGAAACTGTTAGACAAAGAAAAGTCAGTAAGTGGTTATATACAAATATTTAATAACATTTAGTGAAATATTTGCTCACAAAGTTATTGCTTTAAATATTAGAAATAAATGTACCTTGTTATTTTAAGAGCACACATAATAATATGTTTATGCGTGCCCTACTTCAAGATTATAAATAAATAAAAAATAAAGATATCGGTTTCAAAGGTGGTTTTGAACTGCCAAATTTCACTGTCCCTACTTGGTCCATGAATCGTAAGACTGATCACCTTACCTTCCATGAATAAAATGTAAGTATCAATGCCCTTTGCCCTTTGCCCTTCAAACTTTTTTTTTAAATGAGTAAATACTTTTATAATCCAAGGGCTCTAATTTCATAATAATCTACGTTTGTCAGAAGCCATTTGGAATATGCATCTCAAATATGGAATCCCCAGTATGCCAATATATTTAACAAAAATAGAAAATATTCTAAACAAATTCATAAAGTACCTAAAATACAAAACCGGTATTTCTTATGTATCAACTCTCACTGCCTCCACCTTCCATGGAATCACTTTTCTACAATACCGCAGAGTGTGTGCGGACCAACTACTGCTTCACATAATTATGACAGGAATATTTGACTGAACAGAACTACTTAGTTTAAAAATAATACGTGTGCCAGCCAGGATTTGAAAACGGTACCACCTGCTTCATGCACCAATAAGTAAAGCATCGTATGATAAAAATGCTTTTTTTCGTAGGACTTTTTCAGTGTACAATACAAAATTTAAAGACATATATTACACAAACATCACTCTGTCAGATTTAAAATTAACACTTAAAATGAATTATGTAATTTAGTAGAAATTATAATAATAAATATGTACATCTCCCTTCCCTCCCTTATCCTCTCTTCAAGCATTCCTGTTCTAATCCCACACAATTAACAATAACTTTCTGTTCTTAAAAAATAAAAATAAATCTTTTAACATTAAAAAATATTTACGAATACATGAAAATAACATTTTTATATGTATAAACTAATATGTATTTATTTCAAATGTAATATATTTTCTTTACTAACTTTGTATACTTTGTTGAAATCTGTTATTAGTTCTAAGTTTATACTCTATATCTTTTTGTTTATTATAAATATGTATTTAGAACTTTTGGTTTCCCAAATAAAATAAAATTAGTAATGTAAATGAATTAATTAATATTTTATTTTGTATAATTAATGTCCGAATACACTTTAAAGTTTGTATCTAAAAAATATCTTAACAAAATTTAACTAAAATAACGTATTTCGATAAGTTTTACTGACCAGAAATCTGTAATTAGGACCTTATGCTGGACTCATTCTTCTTAAGCATTGAATGCGACTTCCATAAATTGACGAGTTTCTATTCTTGAAAAAAAAGTCAATCAAAAACCAGACGATTTTATCTCAGTGCCCCAAAGCATCGACATTGACATTCAAATGCGACATCGTAAATTTAGCTGTCAAACTTCCTTATAAAACGCTCGCCATTCATGTTTGAATGACGAGCATTTTTATTGCATTTAACTTAAGACTACCACCACTGATAAATTTTTTGATGTTGGTGTATCAAAAAATGTACAATAAAAATAAATGTACTTATTTTCAATCGCACTTTAAATAAAGTTTCACCAGAAATACGATTTTAAAATTAATTTATCGCTCGTCGATGTCAAAAAACCTATTGGAGAGATTTATAATGAATACTAAATATTTATTTATTTTATTTTATTTGGGAAATCAACAGCTCTACATACATATTTATAGTAAACAAACAGATAAAGAGTATAAACTCAAAACTAATAACAGATTTCCACAAAGTATACAAAGTTAGTAAAGAAAATATATTACATATCAAATAAATACATATAAGTTTATATATATAAACATGTTATTTTCATGTACTCGTTAATATTTTTCAGTAATCAAAGATTTTTTTAATATTTTTTAAGAACAGTGTGTTATTGAAAACTGGACGGGATTAGAACAAGGATGCTTGAAGAGAGGATAAGGAGGGGAAGGGAGATCTACATATTTATTATTATAATGTCTACTAAGTTAAAAAAACATTTGATTTATTCATTTCATTTTATGAAGCATCTGATGAAATAAAGTATGAAAGAATTCATTGGTTAAATATACCTTAAGAAATAAGATTTTTAAACTTCGAAACCTGTCGGTGGAAAAATATATTTAATAAAATTATTGGTTAAAAACAGAGTTGTTTTAAATATTTTATTATGGAAATAACTTTTTTATATCTTTTTTTTTTTTTTTTATCTTAAAGTAGGGCACACATATCATACATATTGTTATGTGTGTTCTAATAATAACATTGCAAATATATTTAATTTATAAATTGTTTATCACATATGTCTTGACCATTATTTTAAATTTTGATATGTTTTTTTCTTCATAAATATTTTTTTCTATTTCGTAATACTTTTTAATTGCTTTAAATAAAATTGAATTTTGTGACTTTGCGTTTTTCCTAAATGGAAGTCTAATTTTGTTCTTTTCTCTAGTATTGTGATCTCTAAGCTGTTTCGGCGTTAATAAATAAATAATACTTACTCTAGGAGGTGTTTAGCAGAAATGGTATTTTTACTTAAGGGCCTTCTCATAAACTTATGCCTAGGTATAATGGTAGGGTACGGATAGAAATGCCATACTTATTTTACAAATATCCCTTGGTGGCTAAGGCTATGTAAGGACGAGCGTTATCGTGCAACAAGCATGCTCTTCTCGTGGGATGCGGACATGACTGACTTGGGACACTTAGGATACGTGGAAATTGGCCGCAGACAGAGTCTTAGAGAGGTTTCGTAGATACCATATGCTCCACCTGGGAGCAGATATGGAATAAATAGGTCAAACATTTAGGATTTCTTTTATTTATTATTATACTTCTGTACATAATAGAAACTGGATTATAAATTTAATAAAGGAGTTTTTTCAAGGGAGTTAAACTTCGTGAACAATATTGCCAAACTTTAAATTTCGCCTACTTTAGGAATCACAATTTCCAAATTACGGACTGAAATTCAGGATGGAATGTCACAAAGTGCTTGTGATTGCGACCGTCATAACAAATTTCAGGAAAGTTTTCGGGTTTCAAAGGAATACCCCGTTTAAGGACTTGTTTTGAGTAACGTCCGAAGAGAATTGTTGAACCATATAAAAATATTCAAAATTTAATAAAATGTCACTGAGCGAATCAATTAAATTGTTTATTTTGTTATCTTTTTATACATAGTTCTTCTTTTTGTGTAATAGCACTGAAATCCTCTTTACCGGCATAACCGATTTACGTGCGGTTTTTTGCGAAATCCTATGATGAGTCTGTCATTGTCAAAACTGTCATTCCCCATTCCGCACCCATTGGTGCATAAAAAACATTTTTTTTTCTTTAGTTGTTTTTTTTTTTTTTACAACATATATGAGACGTTAAACAGGGTATATAAAAAAAATGGATAATTACATAGCAATGAAATGAAATATATATTAACAGTAAAAAAAGTTTTTAAAAAAATCTCACAAAGGCATGGCCTGTTCGTGGGTATACAAAAAATGTTTATGGATGTTTTCTCCTATAATAAATATCCAGTTATAATATTCTTGTGTAAAAAAAAAGGTTAAAAGAAAATGTTCTGTAAAAGATTATAAGGTTCTTTTTTTACAGTTATTACAAATTGAAATGTAAAATACAAAAAACATATTCCCTTTATTTAAGGTATTCTCTATCCCTGTTGTAATTTGTTAATAAAAACATTCATTATTATTAAAAGGGCAACAAAATACATCACAGAAAAAAAAAAAAATAGTTTGAATCAAGGATAGTACGTGTTTTTTAAAAGAAGGAAATTTTTTAAAGTTTGGGATCAATGAAATATTATCAGTAAGAAAATAATAAAAAAATTTTGGGCCTATAAAATATGCATGTCTTTGTGCTAGCCTCATTTTACTCTGTGGTATTTCTTACACACGATTCCTTCTTTGACTTGATCTTTTTGTTTTACATGTAAATAAATTTTTGTTTTTTTGTGTTTATTTTAAACATTGAAAACAATATACTTGTCTTATATCTAAAAGTTTAGCTTGTTGGAACAATTGGAAAGAGGGAAAAGTGCGAGTTTTGTGAAGCATTGTTTTTAATTTAAATTTTTGAACAGTTTCTATCGGTTTAATATGGTTGTTATAAGCTTCCCCCATCCAATTATTCCATGGGAATGCGATAACTATACAATTGCATAATATACAATTTTAATAGTATTTAGCTAGGCGTAAATACTCAACCGTTTGAACACATAGGTTAAATATCTCAGTTTATTAACAATTATTTCAAGATTATTAGTCCATTTAAGTTGACAGTCAATGATTACTCCCATGTATTTTATGCACCTTTCAGACTGTATATTTTTGCAGTTATTACATATGTCAAGATTACAATATTTATTAAGAAACATAACATTAAAAAAAGAAGAAGGGGGAGATGATTTTGAGTTATAAAATGGAATAAACAGTGTTTTATTACAATTTAGCGAGAAAAGATTTAGATCTAATTACTTCTTGATAGTTGTTATACATTTATTAGATTTTTTGAAAGCACTATCCCAGGTATAACTTTGTACAATTATTGCAGTATCATCTGCATAAGAAACCAATTTACCAGGGACAGCTTTATTATAAAGATCATTAATATATTTAAGAAACAATTAGTTGTTAGGGGCTATGAACCGTTCCTTGTGGGACTCCGTGTATAATACGGTAGGTAACTACAAAATACAGTGAGTGCGATGTAATTTCAACAATGTATATAATGTCGATAATGTCCAAAATGTCAAATATGTCAATAATGTCAACAATGTTTAAAATGTCGATAATGTCAAAAATGACAATTATGTCAATAATGTCAATATTGTTAGTATTGTCAATAATGTGAATAATCTCGATAGTGTCCATAATGTCAATATTGTCAATATTGTCAATAAAGTCAATAATGTCGATAATGTCAATAATGTCAATAATATCAATCATGTCAATAATGTCAATAATGTCGATTATGCCGATAATGTCAATAATGTCAATATTGTTAAAAATGTCACTAATGTCGATTATGTCGATTATGTCAATAGTGGCAATAATGTCAATAATGTAAATAATGTCAAAAATGTCAAAAATGACAAAAATGACAAAAATGACGAAAATGTCTATAATGTCAATAATTTCAATAATTTCAATAAGGTCAATCATGTCTATAATGACAATAAAGGCAATAATATCGATAATGTCAGTAATGTCAATAATAATAAAATGTATGCAATTTTTTGCACTAGCAACGGTCCTTCCCCCTAGATAAAATCAACTTTTTTTTTTAAGAAAATAAAATTGAAATTAAAAACCTTCTTGAAATAAGTCGACTTGAGACTTAGGAAGTGTATCACGCAATTATAATAATTATGTGACTATTACGCAAATTTTAAACGAACTAATCGCATTTTCAAATCACTAATAAGATTAAAGTGCTTTCCCCTCGTCTATGTAATGTACGTTTAATAAATATATGTATTATACATTATAATCAGCATTCAAGGATTATATTGTGAAATACCAACTTGCAAATAAACAAGTCTGTTCCAGAAAGATCCGTAGACATTTTGACAAAGGAAAATGCCTTATTTAAATTTGCTCTCATAATAAATGAAATCGTTTTTACGGTTCCAAGTTAAATAAGATTTTTAAAATGTTTTTTCCATAAATTGATAAAAGGTTTTTTTTTATAATGCGTCGCCATTTTTCTCAGTCTTGGACCAAATTGAGGGGAACGTTTAATGAGGACCCCATTATTTGACCCCTGAATATCGTTTTGGAAATATTTTAAATTTCATTTTCTTGCGGTGCGTTGTCAGATCCTCAGAGTTTTGGAAAGTAAAATTCAAACAAAATGCTGAATTTTAATACAAAAAATATATATCCTTACTATGCGGAGAATAATTATATAAATGGAAGTGATGTAAATAATAAATTAAATATGTTTTACTGCGTAATACAGAGAACGAGAATAAAACTTATAACAAGGAAGACAAATCAGCTAAAGAATCTGTATAGTTAGCCTATGCTTTTTACTTAATCTAAAAAATCTATCATCTGTCTTTGCTGCTTATTTCTGTTCCTTATATTTTTTTTATTCCTTTGTAAAAATTTCTTTTAATTGTAATGTTTATAATGGACTTTGTCCGTAAATAAATAAATAAATAAATAAATAAATAAATAAGACAGAGACGCTGTTTTGTGGCTGGTATTTGCATAAAAGTGGCAAAATCAAAATAAAAAAAATCGTTCAATTAGTCAGTTATTGACAGTAATCGGGCGGGCACGTTTGTTATATGACCGGCGTATTTACGATGTTTAATTTATTTTGCTATTACATTTTTTTTTTTTTTTAATTATGGAAAATGAATTATGTAACAGTTTGCTTCTGATTTTTTTTTATCCAAATGTATGAACTTAAGAATATTCGGTTTTTTGTTTGAGGTAACTGAATATTACATCACCGCATAAAGATTAATTTTGTAGCACAGCCTTTTAAAGGTTTATCTTAAATCTTAAAAACCTGTTTTCAAAAAACAGTTTTAAGACGGCACAGTTACGAGATGTGAGCAAATAACGGCATATTTTGAAATACAGGCATTTATTTTTAATACTTTGTAAAAATAATTAGAAAAATTAAGCATGTTATTGCACGATACGACTTCATTATTCAAAAATAGAGAGATATCTAGTCTTGTTGTATATCACGTGACATTATAGCCACACAAGGGTTAATAAAAGTAAAAAGTGAGTTTCAAGAATAAAATTTAAACATACGAGATATTGGAAAATGTGACATTTAAAATGATATTATCACCAAGTTTACTCTTCCGTAAATTTGACAAATGCCAAAAACAGCAATACAATATGTATTTCCAATTTCGTTTAAAAGTATTTCACGGCTTTCAAAAAGTCATCTTTTTATTTAAATTGAACGTGCAAAGATTATTTACAAACGCACGACCCAAAACAAATACAAAATTTCGCTCAAACAAATATCATTCCTAAACTTATGCATGTGTATTGTGTATGTGAAATAAACTTTTTGTTAGAAAATTTCTCGCCAAATCGGTACTACGCCGGATTACACTGGTTTTTTTTCCCAAATGGCAACATTGTGTCTCCACCTCGCTGAAAAAACCAGAATCGTACACCCGCGGGTGCCGTAGGTAGCGAATATAAAACCGTGTTTATATTACTAGAACAAGGAGGTAGCTACCCGTATTTGCGAGCGGTATCGATTTTTTCAACACTGGCATCACCGAACCCCTCTGAAATGATTCAAATCGGCGGCAAAACTGACAGCACTCTTTTTTGTAATGGCGCATGGAAAAATACGTTTTCGGGTTATTGTTTATTAATTTTGTATGGAAAGCGGATGACTTGTGTATTATTTATACATTATCATCTCAGATTACATTTATTTCATATCCTGTACATTATTTCTACGGCTAAAAATTGTGTTGGTTTTAATTGTCAAATGTCTCCACGTTCCATTTAATTATAAATTATTTTTACTTTTCGTGTTTTGTAATTGATATTCGTTTTCTTTTTTATTTTAATACTAATATTTTTTATTTTTAAAATTTTATTTTTTTATTATAAATGTGTGATTTTTAAATTTATATTTATGCTTCAATTTTTATTATTTGTTAATTTAATTGGAAATTCAAGCGCATAGAATAAGTACTTCAGCGGACATATTGATAAAAGCAATATCATCCAGCCACCCAAAAAACAGACTGGTCAAAATTTTGTACTAAAAAACGAAAATATACTTATGAAAAAAAATACTGCATTTTTAAAATTTTTTAAAGGGATAACTCCACAAGCCTCTATTTTAGAGACTTTCCAGCAGGTGGAAAGAAAAGCCCAGACCAACAGAGAAAATAATATTTCTTGGGTTTTTGCGAAGCCAGTTTTACAGTTGTTGTCTAACCAACCGAGCCACGGCGCCTGACACTTTTTTCACTATTTTCTTTATATATCTTACTTAACACATTTTCAGTTCAGACTCTATCTACCTATCAAATTTTGAGGATCCTTCTATACACTGCAGATATTACGTCACATGGCGGCAGTAACTGCTTGTAATCTACGAAAGCTACTCTTCGGACATCTATCTTTATTTCGTTACCCATAATGTTAAAACGGTGCTTTATTTATTTCGTTTTTTATTGCTTACTTCTTTGAATAAACACTTTAAAATTGACTATTCTGCTCCATGTAATGTTTTTTTTTTTTAATTTTTATACATTGTTTCAAGTTGCTAGAATGAGGAACTTCAGACATACAAGAAATTAGATACAATAAATGTTTCTGGACAAAAATTACACAAAATTGGAATAATTCGTTGTACAGCAAAAATTCCGGAAAATGTACGAAAAAAAATATAAAAAACATTTTGATACAAACGAACAACTTTTGGAAAAAAAGTCTCACAGCACGAGAACCAAACAGTACTCTTACTTTCTGGATATGCCTTGTATTTCAAAACGCTTGAGACGCCTGTCTCTGTAGAATTTTGTATAGACCCTGCCGGCGATAGAAAGCTGAATTAATTTTAACGATACATTAATTTATCAGTTAGTTTAGATAAATACTTTGAGCTGGATGCACGTCGCGTCGGCGGCCCACTTAATTGTGTCTTGGGTTAACTCTTTTGCTAAAATTTAAACTGTCGACAAATAATATTTTATGAATTAAAAATAATATTCGAAGTTTGAATTCGCCAAAGAAGAAACAAAATTATTACGAATATATTTGAATTAAATGATATCTTGTTACACCAAACACTCCCTTTATTTAACCAGCAACATGACCTAGTTTACGTGCGAACACTATGTGACGTCACATTATATGTTACGTAGGTACTATACAGTTACACATATTTTTGGATCACGTAACACCAAATCTATTTCTATAATACGTATTTCACTTGAGGCAATGCAATATGTAATATATGAGGCTTACGTGATAGGGTGGAAATACTTCCGATAGTTTTTTTTTTTATATCGTCATGATTGTAGAACAACGAAGCATGGTTATTTTTTTGCTTATTTTTTTTATTTAGGAAAAACAAATAGTTATTTTATAAAAATATTACATACCTCAAGTTAAAAATTTTCACATTTGAAATGAGAGAACGTGTTACGCAAAAAAGAGAAAAAATAATATATAACAAAAGACAAGAGAAAAAAGAGCGAAAAAGGATGATAAAATGTGATGCAGAAGTGGAGGAGAGGGATTTTTACGATATAGTTGACCAATTCAATAATTTAATTAATAAAAGGAACATAAACTTATTACGCACTGACAAATGATTCATTTTAGAAAAAAAATATGTCACAAAATTTTGTTAAAAAATACCTAAATGGGGACAAAGTAAGTTAAATTTGGAGCAGTTACGATAAATAATCGAATTTCAAACATATTTTTTTTAGCGATGGATTATTAAAAATATTAACTTGACTTGTTGAATTTACGAGACAGTGCATTGAAATACGATCAAAGAGATAAGAACTATAGATAAAATTTACTTAAGTTTTAAAGAGAAAAGAAAAATGTGATTTTCTTCAGCTTCACGCGAAAGCAGTTTTTTTTAAACATTTTTTGTTATTACTTAAGAATATAAGTGTTATCATTTAATACTTGGGATTGTTATATATATTAAATGTTTTTTAAACCTGAAATATAAAGCCCGTATTCAACCTTTTACATATACAATACAAAAAGATGCAATTGTATTGTGTGGGAATAAATACCATAAAAAATAAGATATTTTTTTTACATTTAGTTAAAAAACAAGTGCGTAGCAGATACGTTTGCTCTTAAAAAGTAATCATATTTGGGTTGGTTTTGAAGAAGTTTTTTTTTGTTTTCCATAATTATGTGTTTTTATTTTAATTAATGGTTTTCGTCAACAAATAGCATCGTATTGTAAGGTATTATTTGTTTATATTGTGTTTGTACTTTTAATAAATTTAACATCAATTTTACACTTTTGTTTCACGTTTTTTTTCTCGAGATTTTTTTCGGAACTTTGTTTTGTAATACGGTGAATTTGGTAAAAAATTTTCGAGGTTTCACTGGATATTTAATTATTTATTTTACAAAAACAAACAGTCGACAATGGTATAATAACAATAAAAAAATACGGTTTCAGGACAGACTAGCGCAGTTTCTAAATAAAAATCATTCAAATTAAATTGTGGTACAGCAAAAGGGTGGGTTTATGTGTATTTGTATGAGAGTAAGTGTATAGGTGTGTTTGTGTGTATGTGGGAGTAATTGTTAAGGTATGTGTAAATGTGAACATTATTAAATAGCAAGTGGGATTGTATCGCAGCCAGAAAGAATCAGTCTTAATTTATGTGCTGCTACAGTAGTTGGTGTGTGGTTCAGTGATTATGTTGTTGGTGATTTTGCATTAAACCTTTTCAAATTAAATGGATTTAAATCCAGCGTATTCACACAAATTTTACCCTTTAAATCCGATGTAAAAATGCCCATTTCAACATTACAAATAATGCAACTTCATCATTTAAATATAAAAAAAAATATGTATCAAGTCTTGTGTCCTATAAAGACTTGTGTTACATCATAGCTACACACCAGTTAATTCTAGACTTATGCATCTTTTATCGCTCAGACACGATGTATGTATTATTGAAAACATAATTATTTTTCTCAAGGAGTAATTTTTTTAAATTCTTTATTTACGGTTCCATGAACCTTTCACATAATAACAATAAAATCGGTGAAAAAAAATACAACAAAAGATAACATAAAATTAAAAAAAGAACAAAAACATCGAGGAAGGTATACAATGGTAAACAATATTTATATATAAAAATGAAATTTTACACAACAAAAGAAAGGTATATAAGAGAAAATAGCAATTTTTAAAAAAGAGGAAGAGAAGAAAAAAAAGGAAGTGCTTTACTTTTAACTTTTTATTAGACTTTTAATTTTATTTTTCAATTTTTTATTTTAATTCTTAATTTTGACTTTTAATTTTAACTTTCAATTTAAACTTTTAACTTTAATTTCAACTCTTAATGTATACTTATTTATATGAACATCTACTACCTGCATCTAATTAATAATTGTTGGTTGTGAATTTTTACAAAAAAATATAAATGTTCATGGAAGCAGAGAGAGAGGGAAGAAAGTAGAGTTGGAGCTATACAATGTCTTCCTCCCTTTTGTGTACTTTTTATTTAATGTTTTTTTTTTTTTAGAATTCAATTTTTTACCCCTCTCCTGTTTTTTTGTACCTAGTGTTTATATAAAGATGGAATGATTTCCTTAAAAAATAAAAAAAAATAAAATTTTAAAGTTTACTCCATGGTTTACTTTAATATTATACAGTAATAAAATTTTAAAAATAATTAAATACACAAGAGTAAAGAGTTGAAATATAATTATATATAATTATAATGATTGAATACAAATTGTGCCTTTTAACTTTTGAATCTTATTAGGTAATTAATTTTTAAATATTATTTAGGTACAATTTTAGGCTTCACTTCTTTATTTTTATTTTTACCTTACTTATCCTTTAAGGATCATAAGTTTTTGGAAAGAAAATTTGTTTAAATTATGCTTGAGATGCTCAGCGCCTTTGTAGTTTCTAAAAAATATTCAAAGTAAAACAAAGAATTTATGATTCTATTTGCATACTCAGAAGTATGCTGAGAACAATATTCTTGTAATAAAACACAGCCCTCTTTTAAAAATAAGTTTTAATAAAAAATGCTCGGCCCGAAAAATTTGTCATGATTTTGTACGAAATTTTGTATGTATTTATTAAAACAACAAAAAACCTTTGAATTTATTATAAAGCTTTTCAGGTTTATGGGAAAAGGGTGACTGTAACTGAACATTGCACGGAACGCAGAACCGGCCAACGGAGGGAGTTATCAAATATTATACAACAAAGAACAACAAACAGATTGCTCTTTTTTACGCGTCGAGAGTTCTATCTAATCTCTAAAGTTCTTTAATATAAACTCTTAGCTATATATTCTTGACACCCTAAAAATTAAAAAAAATAATTTTGTGGTGTAATTTAACTCTTTAAAGGCTGTGTTTACAAACTTTTTTAAAAATAATTCCTTATCCATAGATAATAAAAAATGTTATATAATTTTTGCAAAATAAATTAAAAATCATAAAAACGCCTGTCGCATAACTAGCGTGCACTCCTGCTCACTGCCTATAACCTACTGATGACTGATTTTGTTTTTGACTCTTTTACACAAACACCGGCAACAAAACTTCTTTGTTATAAGTTCTATTGTAGTGCTCTTTCTTATGCAGTAAAATAGATTTATTGTGGTATTGGCATCTCTTTTATTCGTATAACCATTCTTCTCGTAGTAAAGATAAATGTTTTTTTAATTAAAATTCAACATTTTGTTCAAATTTTACTTTTCTAATCCGATGTGAAAATGTCCATTTACAAATGAAGCTTCATCATTCAAACAAATAAGAAAGATATATCAAGTCTTGAATCCTGGTTAGACTCATGTTACATCAGAGCTACACAGGAGTTAATAAAATTAAATAATTGTGTATAAATATTGGTTTATTTTTTAACTATTTAATATCTTATGCACAACTCCTCTGCTTATCCTCTGCCATAATAATAATAATAATAATAATGATTTATTAACAAAAATTACATTTTTTTATCTACTACATACACACTTAGGTAATAGATTTCTCTCGATTATGTCTAGTCTGCCTAACTAGGTACAACCTGTTTTAAGGCAGACATTTTATGCAAAAATAAACAATAACATGACTACCACCTACTAGTCAATTTTTATAAAGTTATACAAGATATATACCATTTATTATTTAAGAATGTTTTTTAGTAAGTTTTCCGATTTTTCTCTACCTAAATCCAGTAATCATTTTATTATAAATTTGTTGAATATAATTCGGGTCATGGTTTTATAATGTTCGGGTAACATATTGAATATTTTGGGGCCCAGAAACCTGTTTTTTTTTCCCCGAATTCAGAATTTGTTTGTAGACCCCATGACCCATCCTTTAGTTTGACTTCTGGTAGTGTGGGAGTGTTCCGTTTGAGATTTAGTAGAATAATTTGCTTTCACAAACATAATTATTCTAGATATTTATTTATATACGGCATTTCTGCCATTTACATATATGTGGTATAAAGAGTGCTTAAAGATAAAAATATTTTTAAAAAATCGAGTATGAAATATTTATATACTCGTACTGTACACATTATTCATTACTTGAAATACATTTATATTTTGGAGAAATTATACAATAACAGAATACATTGATCAATCAAATCATAACTATTCCAACCCAATCTTCTGAAGATGATTTGCTCTTTTTGATAAAAATATGTTGGTCACTTTATTTTTTAAGTTAGGCAGAGATAAACTAAATATATCAAAATGTGATGCATATTCATTCCCGGTATTCTGTAATCTAACAATAGGTGAGTTATATTGAGCTTTATATGTGTATATACTAGCTGAATTTCAAATATATCAAATTCCTCGAATAACTTGACGCTGGGGTACCTGAACGGCTTTTTAAAAAATATTATAATAATAGATTTTTGAGCAGATTCAAGAGGTTTTAATATTATTTTAAAAGTGCCTTTCCATCCCTTTATGCCATAAGTTATAGTTGAGTTACATAAAACATAATATAATTAAAATAAAATAAATAAAAACAAATTTGTTTTTAACCACTAATTTTAATTTTTCACCGACCGGTTTCAAAGCAAACAAGCTTCTTTGTCAAGGTTTACGTAACGTTATTAGTTACGTAAACCTTGACAAATAAGCTTGTTTGCTTTGAAACCGGTCGGTGAAAAATAAAAATTAGTGGTTAAAAACAAAGTTATTTTATTTATTTTATTATAATGAATAACCACAAAGTTAGTGCTTCAAATATAAACTTTATATAATATAATAGTTTGAGTTTATTATTTATTTATTTATTCATTGGACGGACTTATGCAGTCTATTCTAACGATGGTAAATACAATTTCTTATAGTTAATACAGACACTAATAAAATAAAATACAACAAAATAAAATTAAAGCTAGGACAAAAAAAAAATACTGCCTCAATCCGGTCTATCATAGTGAATTTTTAAATCTTTAAAAACGTACACCAAAAAAGTCCAGATCTTGTCTTAAGTTTACAATACGACACAATCGGGGCATTGGTGCATGCAAGCCATAGTTTGTGCTGTGTTGATCGAGGAACAGCACATTATTATTTCGCAACCGGCGGATCGGAACATTGAATGCCACTTGTTCCAGTAACGATGGTACATCAATTAAGCAATTCAGCAAATTAAACATAAATATGGAGTCAATGTTATTTCTACGTTTTTGTAGACTTAGATTTTTAACATTGAATCCATTTCTCCGTAAGTGTAGTCTCCCCTCTCGAGGCCAATTATCCATGCTACTTTTCTTAGTAAACGATGTTGCACCGATTCAATATGATTTATTCGGCCTACATAGAAGGGAGACCAGATCACGGATGCATATTCTAAAAGAAGACGAACAAGTGAGCAATATAGTGTTTTAACCGTGAACATATTAGTAAAATTACTAGATGTCCTGCTAACAAAACCCAAGAGTTTTAGTGACTTGTTTATCATAGTATCAATATGTTCATTAATGGTAAGTTGACAGTCCATGATAAATCCGAGGTCCTTAATAGACTTTTCTACATCTAAATTTATATTTTATATTTTGTAATCAAAGGAGATTTTTTCATTATATAAAAAAACATTATTTTTAGTTTAATTAGGGATTAGATGTGACGTATCTGCTCTAGGACTTTGTTTTATTTCATTTAACGATCAAAGGTTCCTAAACATAATCATGCGTGGTAGTATAGGTGTCGGAATTCTCTCGTCCCGCGTACACGAAGATTTTTCACACACCTATAGACGCCATACTCCCCCGAACCATAAAGCTTTCTCCACCTTGTTGTACTGTAGGCATCACGCAATCAAGGTGATATTCTTTACTATTTATTAGTAGCATAAAAGAGAATTTTAAATTCATAATTTTTCGTTACCGCGAAAACGGTCGTTGCATTGGCTACGCCGCTAATACGTCACGATTTATGTTCATTTTGAACTATCTTTGAAACCATAAAAAATTTAATTGAACATCGTCACGAATCTTGACGTCACAATTATCAATGACAAACATGTCACGTTTATATTGGGACATACTTTTTTATATATTTTTTTAAAGTTACGTATAAAAACATTTCTTCTCAATATCCATACTGAAAATTTAATTAATTTTTCAAATTCATTTAATATATTTTCATCGGTATTCGAAGTATGTGATATTTTCCTTTATTTTATTTTAACAATAAATTAAAAACTCATTTTTAAATTTATCATTTTCGTCCGATATATTTATTTCGATAAGCGTTTCATCGGAATTTTCGCCCAGTCATCAGCAGTCCATTTTTGGTCCAGTCATTTAAAAAAAACACAGAATTTTTTGAAGAAAATTTATCAAAGCTAACATGGACATGATCATACCAGAGAAAATATTAAAATAAGACTTCCATTTAGAAAAAAATTGAAGTCACAAAATTCTATTTTATGTAAGGCACTGTAAAATATAATGAGATGGGAATAAAACATTAATGAAGAAAAAAAAAAGACAAAACTATAACATTATGTTAAGAAATATGTTTTAAATATTTTATTGATTAAATATATGTACGTTGTTATTATTAGTGGACAAATAAATTTATTTTTATTTGTTTGTTAAAATAACTTATTAATTAAATATACGAGTATGTTATTATTAGAGCACACTTCTTGTATGTACATTGTTATTTTTAGAGCAATTTCTTTGTGTGCGCCCTGTTTCAAGATTCAAAATAAAATAAATTAAAAATAATAAATAAATAAATGAAACTCCCACGAATGTTATTCAAATATAATAAACTTTTCAAATACTTTGTTTTTAATGATTAACTAGTAGGTAGTTATGTTATTGTTTATTTTTGCATAAAAAAATTCTGCTTTAATACAGGTTGTACCTAGTTAGGCAGACTAGACATAATCCAGAGAAATATATTACATGAGTATGTATGTATTAGATAAAAAAAAATATTTTTGTTAATAAACCATTATTTTTATAATTATTATTTATAAGATAAAAACGTTTTAAAAAAAAATACTATTACCATAATTTTATGTGGTTTTATACTGCAATATTTCACAGTTGATGGATTCGCACCGAAAGCGTAAGACTGATCCCCTTACCTTCATGATACACATGATTGAGATACACTGCATGTACATTTCTGATGCAGTGCCCTATGCACCATCAGGTGAGGGTGTGAGTTCGATTATGATGATGAGATAAAAATTGATTTTTTTACACTGTAAAACATTTACTTTTCTATGAATACACTAACCTTCTTCAGTGTTGAGATTATCCTGAAGATTTTTATTTTCTTACATATTACGTTTTTCTTTCTTGATATTTTCAATTTATCTTCCGTTCGTAAAAGAAACTATCCCTTGTAGAACCGATACCGACATAAAGGAACTTAAGATCACAAAAAAATAAGAAAAAGAAGAGTACAACAATGTTCCTTCAACCTTTTGTAGCGGATAAAAGTATGTACGTAGATAATATAGAAGTAAGAAATGATTCGGCAATAAATTGAGGGTTGCACACCCTTGTAAATAAAGATAAATATTTTATAAAATTCATTTTTGAAGCATCACTTTCGTGATTTTTCATTTTAATAAAATAAAACAACTTTGTTTTTAACCACTTTTTTTATCAACCGACCGGTTGATAAAAAAAGCTCTTTTATAAAGGCCACATTGACCACATTTCAAATAAAGCGTCCAAAATCTGTAGATTATTTTTTCGAATAACTAAGCCATTCAAAAGCCCAAAAATTGCAATTACATTGCATAAATTATTTTTGGTTGGTTGGAAGAAATTGCCATTTAGCAATAAGCCCGCAAATGTACAAATAACATTATGTACAAAAAGTTGAATAATTAAGAATAGTCCAGAAGGGGCGTAGAATCATGTTTTAATACATCGGACTGTGTACAATAATTTCCCCACTATGCCTAACTTTCACCGCGCGTATTTTTGATGTCCCTGCGTTATGTTGCACGATGGGAATAATTACATTTATTACACAAATGCAAGGTAAAAAAAGCCATCTGTTAATATCTCTTAAGTTTTACTGTGCACGCGGAAATATTGATTGACACAACAGAGTAGAAAAGTAAAGGGTCATTTAATAATTTAATAAAAATAATTTAGTTAATGAACTTTAAAATTAAAATATAAAACAAATTTTATTTTACATAAAACGGATATTTTTGTATCATGTGAAATAATATTTGACGTTTCGAAGATAATGTCGGTCAAACGTCCACCACAAAGTTGTTTTATACGAAACCTAATTTTCATTATTTCTCTATTCTCATTAGATGAGCAAAGTAGAGTAAAAAATTTACTACCCTGGCCACACTAACTAAATTTCTATTTTGTTTCTTCGACAATCTGACGAATGGAAAAATAATTCAATTATTAAGTAATGCATGTGCTACTTCAACATTCGTTTGCTAATTGCACATAAAATGTGTAACCTTCCTGTTCCTTTAAGATCCTAGCAGTATTTCTACACTTTAAAAGGACACAACACGACATAGTTGAATTCTTATCAGCAGTTGCATACTGAGCGACGTCTACAAAGAAACTAATGGGTCAAAACGTAAACCAACTCATTTATGAGTAGTTTAGTCGCCTTCTGTTTGATGTGCGTATGCGGCTTCTGGACTATTCTTAATTCCATGTATGAATCATTTGTTCGTAATTTGCTTGAATTTCATTCTATAATGTGGTCTCAGAATAATAATATTCATATAACGCGTATTGAATCGATGCATTTAAAATAAATCGTTAATATTTAGAAACGGATTAAATACTTTCACAATCAACTTTTATGATCATCTAGAGTACTTTCATATCTTCAGTTAAAAATTCTGAAGGGTTTTAAGTGGTTTGATATTCTTGCATAAATTAATATCTAACTGTATAGATGCCCATAATATCCTTGCTCAGATAAACCTTAACGTACTTCGCCGTAACTTGCGTACCAATCCTGTCTTTGCTGTGGGAAATTATGAAACTCGCATCGAATTCTTTTTCTCTCTGCCAAGGATCCTCAAAACAGTGAACGAAATCTCACTAAACGGTACTGTCGATGTGTTCCTACAGCAAGGAAAGGCATTTAAGAAGCAAGCGGTGTTGTCTCTCCTGACTCGCGATGTCACACTTACCATTTCCGCCTAGATTATGCTATATACATACCTTTTGTTGATTATACACTGTGTTAATTTAAGTAGATTTAAAGAATATTTAGATTAACTATTACTCATTAATGCCAATCTATAAGGGCTTTCTTATGCCTGTAGCCTGGATTTTTTCCAGTGATTTATAAAAATTACATCTACACATAAAGAGCTTATATCTTATAAGTCAAGTCTTTTTGTCATGTTGTTCTTAAGATGGGAAGTGTGAAGTGAGATGGATACGATCTTTAAAACTAGACAGAAGTAGACTTAAGGAAATATAATTTATTTTTGTTCCTTTTATGAATCGCTTTTTTAATTGGTAAGATTTCCAAGTTGTCTGATTTTGATATTTTATTTTCAACATGCAAAACTTTTGGTCTTATGTGAATTATTATTTTCTTAAAAAAATATCTGTTTTTGTAAAGATTATTTTTAGTATTTTATTTAGCTAAAATAATCTTTCAAACTTCGTTATAATGTTAGGATTACATAGTATCACAATTTTGTTACTTTCCGAACGATTTTTATGAGTTTTTTGACTCTGAAAATCGCTGAGCGATGTCCGTTTTCTTATAGATTTTACGATCTGTTCAAAATAGTACTAACAAGAGGTTTTTTTACATTTCCATTGCGCAGTGCAGTTTTCTTGCTTTAGAAAGTTCAGTCACTTTAAGATTGGTGGGGAAAAAATAATTATTTACGCTTGTAAAATAAACAAAATAAAACCCATTATAATGAATTGTACCAAAAAACATTTTAGTTTGACACTATGCAGACATCAATTGACTGCGTACTCTGGAAAATAATATGATTAATTTCATATGGAGAACTTGAATAGTACCTGAGCAAGTATTTAAAAAAAAAAAATGTTTTTATCAAAATTGAAATAAAAACACGTAATAAAAACACCAATGCATATGCATTTAATAACTGACCAGTTTTAAAGATACACAAGCTTATTTATCAAAGGACAATTGAGTTGTCTGTTGAATATTAAATCTAAACTAAAATATTGCTAAGTCACAGAATAACCATTAACATTAAAAAGAGACTGGTGGTTTTTTTCAGTGTTCATGTACAGTGTAATGTGTTGGACACTGAGAAAATCTGAAAGAAATATATCGAAACATTCCAAATATGGTGTTTGCGGAGACTGCTGCAAATTGCGTGGACAGCCAGACGTACGAATATATCTATACTCCAGGAACTAGACATAAAATAAAGACTTCCATCCATGTGCGAGAAAAGAATCCTGCAGTTCTTTAGACATATTTCCATAGGGGGCTCTGAAAGTTTTTAAAAAATTATGCTCTTGGGAAGTGTCGATGGGACAAAGTCGCGTGGACGTCGACCTGCAAGATGGGGTGGGGTTTAGCCACGAAATAATCAGAACTATCACTGACAACTGCCCATAGACCCACATAACACTGTTCCAAATGGAGGAAGACTGTCCACTAGAGTAGGCCGATGATGTATGAAGATTTAATATTTTGAACATGAAAGTAAAAGAGGTGTAAAAAGTTGCATTTTATATCACATTGAACGTAAACATTATTTAAAAAAATATTCCATACTGTCTGAATATTTTGTCAATTATCTATATTATAAATTTATTTTTTTTGTTAGTGAAGATATAACTTAATCACATTACAAATTCGAACACGTTTTAAAACTACCGAAATGCAAAAAGTTTACACTCCGCGGAACTGATTCCGTTGAGCGCCTGGCTAATATTAACGTAAACAATGGCTCATTAAAACAATGCTACCCATTTATTACAAAACAAAATGCAACTCACGCCCTTAGATACTTATTAAATATGGAAAATTGATATCATAGTAACCGTAGCTACCCATGGCCATAGAGACGAGGGAATAACAAACATTGAAAGTTAGGAAATCACAGGATGGGTAGGATAGGTGGACCTCCATCCACCGGCGGTCCATCCAGCCACAAACCACTCAATCCCATCGACCACTCGAGTAACCAATTTGCATTTATAAAATTAAACAGGAGTGGCCTACAGAAAATATTTTTTTATTTAATAATTGCATCCTTTTTGTTATTATTAATCGGTGTTTTAATTTCTAAGATTTTCAAGGTACTTCATTAAAATAATATTAAACTTCTTCTGTAAATCTTATTAAATCGGAATGTTCGTTACTATTAAAACTTGTTTTTGATCAAACATTAAAAATATTTTGAAGCTTTGAAACCAGTAAGTAATTACACACAAAGTAAGTATCAACAAAGTGTTTTTATTTTAATTACAAACCATCCTCTACCGCTTATTGTCACTTTCATTTTTTCCACTCTCACTATGTCCTTGTTTTTTTGTTATTTCTTTTCCTTGAATTTTTATCAAGAATATAGTATTAATTACTTATTGTTTAATTTTGTATTCTGTTAAAACCGTCGGCGTCGCCTTATTTTAATAAATTTAAGTGAATACACATAATTGGATGGCAGGCCCTATTATGTATGCTCATTTTTTTTAAATATATCTTAGTATAAGCATTATAACCAGTACATCTGTCGGCCTTGTGGTGTTGTAGCCAGCGCGTTTGCCTGCCACGTAAGAGGTCTCGGGTTCGATCCCCGATATGGTTGACATGAAATATTTATTTGAAAAGCAGTTTTTAAACTAAAATATTTCTTAGACCTGTAGGTGGGCACCTGAAGCGTAAGAATGACTATCTCATCTTCATGTAACAAAAATAATCAAGATATACTACGATTGGTGTAACAATGTAGTACCCTCTGCACCTTTAGGTACGGAGAGGGAATTATGATGACGACATCTGTTTGCATTCTAAATAAATAAAATTGTTATTATTTTATTTATTTTTTTAGTATTTTTCATAGAATTAAGAAAAGTCGCTTTGCCTCGCTTTCGCTGCGCGCATTCGTAAAGTCGCCGCGTAATGTTGCCAAATCGGAACAAATATAATCACAACACAAATGTAAAGTAAAATAAGCAATTTGTTAATTTCTCTAAAATTGTATTGTGTACGCGGAAACATTGATTGGCACAATAGAGTAGATAAGTAAAGCGTCATTAAATAAGAGTAATTTGATTAATGAATTTCGAACTTGAAATGTAAAACAAATTTTATTTTACATAAAACGGATATTTTTATAATATGTAAAATAATATTTAATGTTTTAAAGATATTGTCGGTCAAATATCCACCACGGCGTTGTTTAATTCGAGGTCAAATTTTCATAAGTTGTTTTTTCCAATCAAATATACACATTATTACAATATTGGTACATTATAAAGAAAACAAAGTATTAAAATATATTTTGTCCCGATAAACTATTCAATAATATTTTGTCATCGGGTGCTCAGACATTAGTTGTAATTAATAATCAAATAAAAAGAATACAGACATAATACTGTATGCAAATAAAATAATAAACATAAAAAATAGTTAAGAGAAATGTGTATTTTTTTTAAAGTAAGAAAATAGAGTAAAAAAAGTTATCTCATAAGATAAGCAAAACGGAGAAAAAATTACTACCTTGGCAACACTGACGAAATTTCCATTTTGTTTTCTTCGGCAATCTGACAGATGGAAAAATAATTCAATTTTTAAGTTATCCATTTGCTACGTATACATGAATTTGCTAATTACACATGAAATGTGATTCGATCCTGTTTCTTTAAGATATCAGCAGAATTTCTACACCTTAAAACGACACATTGTTGAATTTGAATCGGGAGTTGCGTACTGATCGACGTCAACAAAGAAACTAATGGGTCAAAACGTAAAACTGCTCCTTTAAGAGTAGTTTAGTTGCCTTCTGTTTGATGCGCGTATGCGGCTTCTCGACTTTTCTTAATTCTGTGATTTTAATTTTACTTGTATGAACTCTTTGGGACTCTTTGAATACACTTTAAGATTATTTAGTAAAAAACAAAAAAACTCGAATCTCAGCTTACAGTTATTGGTATTTGAATAACACATTTTTATCAAAAGACCGATAAACTTATTCTGAAAACTTTCTAGACTAAATTTTTAAAACAAAGAAAGCCTGTCATAAATATTTCCGCTTTGTAAGGGCATATAAACTTTATCTTTGAAATAAATCTAAATTCCGGATCATAATAATTTAAAAGTTGTATAAAGTATTAGGTCGGTATCATAATGTACCTGATTTTTCATCGTAAAAAGCCGCCATTTTTCTGTGTAAGCCGTCCACAGTTTGTATTATATAGGTCAGAAAATGGTGCAACATCTTGCCCATGACTTTATGCAGTTTCTTGAACAATAAGTCTTGTGTCATTTTATTTGCTGTTTTTTTACGGGACAGGGAATTGAAAACTCCGTGGCTTAAAGATAAAGAGATACAAGTCACAACTGAGGGGAGCCATTTTAGGTTTCTTTAATTCTTTGACATACAATTTTGGTTGCCATTTAAGAATACACTTTGAATCCGTAAACTTGAGAATTAAATACGTGAAGCAGTAGAAGTGAAATTTGTTGCAACAGAGAGGGAAAACATTTTGAGTAGGGAATATGGGAGTCTAGGCATTTACAGGGCTTATGACCTGTCGTTGGCTGACTTAAGTGACCACTTTACACACTGTGTAACATTTACAATTCAGCCTATGTTTGAAAATCCACAATTCCTCAACTCTTCTATCTGTCGATTTTTCCATCTAGCCAATCTGCAAGCATTTGGACATACTCAAAACATCAGTAGAAGTTATTTCGTAGCAATTCTTAAATTTGATTTTTCCATGTTGTTAAAGGCAATTTTTTAACAATTTACCAGTACTTATTTACCTAACGATACCATCAAATTATACATTACCCTATTTTATTATTAAAATATTAAATTGAATAAAATTTTCAAAGCTTGTACCTCTGGAACAAACATGCCGTAGAAGTAATAATCCATATTATTCTAGTTTTTAAAACATTTAAAGTAACCCGCGTAATTAATTAATTCTCAAAAAATATTTTTATTTGTGTCTTTTGATAATGTTGCAAACTACCAATGGACTAAAAGTATTGAAATTATAAAACTTTTTTAAAGAAATGACTACATAATTTTTTTTTCTTTTTTCTACATCCACTTCTAAATAGAGCATGATGAAATCGCCAGACGACTCCAGACGTTGCCTCTTTTCACGTCAATCTAACGTTTCTACGTACCGCCGAATGAAGCCAAAATATTATTATCGACGGCTTTCCGTACGGCGGAAGCCCGACGACCGAGTATTTTTGAAATTGTTTTTTTCCCTCTCAACTTCAACTTATTTTCTCCTCAGATTATGTCCATGGCTTACATATACACATATTATTTGTATTTTTTCAACTTTTTAAAAGTTATAGTTGATATGAAAAATGCATTTAATTCAACAATACACCTAGTATTTTTGTACACAAAAAACTTATTTTTTGGCACCACAAAAGGCCCTAAGTCAGCCCGATTATAATGGTGAAACACAACACAGAATACCCAACCTTCCGTGCGAGAATCAAGCGTTTCAACTCCTATACCACGGAGGCCACCGTTATTTTATTTTATTATGGTTCACAAACAATAAACAATACACAAGACATGGGTATACTTATGACATTTGTTTACGTTTAGATATTGTTCATTAATATGTAAACACCTCATGTACAAATACCAAAAAAAGTTTTTTAATGAAGCCTGATTCAATTTAATTTTAAATAGTTATCTAGGTATTTTTTTATGGTTGAATTCCAAAACAAAAAATAAATATTTTTAAAATGTCAAACTTTGCTCTTCTTACAATAGGGGTGCACTTTATTTACGATTGAGATTTTGAAAAAAATGTATTGAATGTCAGTTGATATTTATTTATTATTATAATTTACGGCAGTAGCAATTTTTTACACAATTAAAGCTAAAAACAAAGTTATATAATACAAATAAAAAGTTGTAAACTCAATAAAAGTAATTTATTCATTTAAAATATTTTAGTCTGACCAAAAATCCTGTGAAAAAAATATATAGGTAGAAATTATAATGAATTTAAGGAATTAATATGATTGAGATCCACAAAAAATCGATGCTGTTTGTAAATATTCAAATACGAACTTTTTTTATGTGCAAAAAAATAACATGTTCTCAATTTTTCAGTATACGCATTCTCGTCAAATGCAACTCTGGTAGGTCAATGAATAAAACATTTATGCTTTTAACTTTTTTTTAAAGGTTAGATTCGAGATTTTAAGGTCCACAAACATGCGCAGCGCAAAGCTCATTATTATTCAAAAACCCGCATGTAACTTGGTCAAGCCGTTTAGGAAGAGTTTAGTGACATAACTCGTACAGAAAAAATAAAGACGAGTATGTCAAGATAAGGGTATGTAAATGCTTAGATTTGTATTGCGGTCAGCAAAAAATGTTATCAATATTATGAATCAAAAATTATACAGTTTATTGGTTATTTTCTCCGGTTCATAAATTTAAAACTGCATTTACTGCGAGAAAATATTAACTAAAGTTCTATATTATTTACATTGAATTTTTTTTAAATTAGTGATAGAAGAATAATATCACATATGTTTTTCTTGTATATAGTTGTAAATAATCTTTTTGACGTTACTGATCTATCTAATTGTTTATAACCTATTTGGTCTCCATTCACAGGACTCATATTGACCATATTAAGTCTGTCCATCACCGTTTCCTAAGAATAGTGGCATGGTTACTCGGATTACAAAAAGGTAATTATTCCTATTTTGAAATAGAGCAATCTCTTAATCTGTCATCATTGGAGAGTCGTAGAACTGAGATGGACCTTATATGCATTTCCAAAATGCTATAAGTGTTCCCAACCGTGTCACCAGAAGTCAAAATCTACCATTTATAAAATCTTCTAAGAGCAACTTTGGTTTTTATGCCCCAATGTCCAGAATGTATAGATTAGTCAATTCATCACACGACCTGAAATTCTTTGGGATAGATCTTCCGGCTTTTCGTAGATATCTTCGCGACTAAACAGTGTGGGATGAGTTGGATTGGCATGGTTTAGCTTGAAGTCTTATGTCTTTCATTTTTATGAATATATTGTGTACCATTATTGTTTTGGCTTTGTTTGTCTTCGCTACATAGTTTTATGTTCTTATTTTCAGTTTCTTGCTTTTATGTTTCTTCATGTTACTGTTGTATTTGGCTTAAACCCTATATATATAATAATTTAAAAAATATCCTTTGTATACATCATAGCCCTTTGGGCGTCAATTTTTTATTTTTTTAAAAATATTTGCGTTCTTTTGAAACAACCCAAATATTTAATTTTAAGGGCCATTTTCAACGAGTTGTAAATAACTCACTATTAGAAAATGGGAATCAAGTTGGGGTAGAGTGGGATTCAAACCACGGACCTTTGAGCCGCGAGTCCAAGACACTAGCCATGGGACCACAACCCGATTCTATAATCATTATTAAGTATCGTTAAAAACACAAATATCCACAGGATTTTATTAAGTATTATTGGATCTTAAAATATGACTGGGAACATTCAGAGGTACGCATTATAAATATAATGAAAAAGCAGTATCACAATTAATTACATTATAGGCACATGAGTTTTTCAACCAAAGTCGATCTGTTGACGAAATTTTTTAAGCAATTAACTGCTTTTTCAGCCCCTTTGTCCAAACGAAAGCTTTTTTTCATTCCTGAAATCCGAAAATTATAATTCCCATCACGCGCTGGGCTAAAGGAACAAAGATATTCCATCACGTGGTTTCATGTAAACGTGAATTTATCGCGGGGTTTCTCGAATTTTCAGGTTATTGTATTTTTACATACCATTTATCAAAATCTAGACAATGCTTAGTATGTAGTATATCTAGGTCGTTGTATTCAAATAATTTTTTTATAACGTACGGCTCAAAAACATTTTTAAAATTGATTCCAATTATGATTATGTCAATTTATATATATATTTTTCCGAAAAAAAAAATGGTTTTAACTTAATTTAAGTTCAGTTTTGTTTCGTAAATTATTGACGTACAATTGATTGAATCGCTAATCAACGTCAATTAATTTAAATTTTGTAATACAATTCAACAATTAGTTAATTTAAACTTCAGATTCAAATCCATTTCCTCTTCTTTGAAATATTTTTTTTCTCTTTTGCAATGAATTTCAATCTGTATAACTCCCAAGTGAATGAAATCCAGCCTTGTCTTCAAACATTTAAAGATTATTCAAAATATTGTTTTTCAACACATTTTACGGTAATTCATTTCATGCCTCTTCGATAAACACGAATTAATTAAACTAATTAATGCTAAGAATCTCTCAAAGTAAACTCTGGTTTACTAACGGAATGATTAATTTGTTGATGTTCTGATGTTTCGTCGGCCAAATAATTTGTTTACCAAACAAATAACGAAATACGTGATGACAATAACTGGCGGCTTGCTAATCTTAATTAATTTCAAACAACTTACTAATTCAAAATCAAAATATGGTTTGACAGTATTTGGGAGATAATTTTAAATAATTATAACACGTTTTTTGCTGAAATAGATATATATTTCCTCACTTTAAACAAATTTAAAGAAAATGCTAGAACCCTTATTAAAAATAGTAATTATAATTTAATCTAACTGTACCCACCTAATATTTTGTTTTTTTGTGCACTTTAATATTGTTATTATTTTCTCTTGTTTGAAAGAAGAATGAGGGGAGGACTGATAGCTCCGTATTACTCCGTATGGATCTGCCAGCGAAATGATTTTTAAGTTCGATTAAACAAAAAACTTTTTTTTATTTTTTTATTATTTCATTATTATTGTAATATTTTATTTATTGTTAACGTGTGGAATGATACGGAGTGGCTATTTCAATGTACGCTTTTTTTCTTTTTTTCTTGACATTGTATTTAGTAATGTATAGAATAAATTGAGTTTCTCTCCTGACATTTCTTGGTGGAACTGCATTTTTAATTATAATAATAAAAATGCGTATATAGTTTTATTCCACTTTTCAAAGTCTGGCGATGTCGGTCACGACGAAATCCGGTCACTGGTAAAAAAATATAATTAAACGTTTTTTTGTAAATATTTTTTTTTGTTGTAATGGCTGTTGTTTTCTTTAAAAAAAAAATCAAACTCCTTTTGATAGTTTGATTCGTACTTCGAAATTCTAGATTTTTAATAATACAACTGCAATACGCATGTTGTTAATTACATTTTTCCGCTTTATACGAAAATACTGTTCTACAATTTGGGACCCTTCTAAAATGGTTGAAAAGCATTTTTTCATATAGTATATAATTATGAGGCATTTTTGTATCCAAAATAATTTCTAGCAGGCCCCTAATTACAATCGGAAGTAAGCTGTGTTATCTATTTTACTACATTGTCTTGAAAGTTAAATCGAATTGCAGTGCCATATGCACCATTAGGTGTGGAAAAGTAATGATGATGAATTATTTTTCCCAATTCCCCAAGTACCTTAAGAAACTACAGTATTATATCAATTTTAAGTATCCCTTTGTACATTGACGGGCGTAGGTATTGCTATAAGCAATGTCTTCCAAAAACATGTTTGTGTGGGGAGGTATGGAGTAAAGGGGGTTGAAATTCGATATTTTGTACTTTTTTGCGAAAAATTATACTTTCATTATTTGACATAAAGGCTTGATTTATAGAATTTAGTAGACTCTATTAAAATTTTAAATCAGAATTTTATTAATTTATAAATTAAACTTTCAAGGAGCCACTGATGCGGTTATAATTGACGAATTAGTCAGGGGTCTTCAGGTTATTGTAGATAATGTAAATAGGTGCTCCGTATGATTGGGTTTTAAAATATTTATTGCGGTAATACTTACGAGTCCTGTGTAACCTTCGTGCCTTGATGCTCAAAATCCTCTGACCTATCAAACTGAATCATCAAATGGGCCGAAAGATTTGAATACCTGAAAGTATATGTTACAGAACATGGCAGCTTTTAAAAAGAACTGGGAGTGTGGCTAGGAGTAGCAGGTGCCACATTTGACAGTATGAACCTTGTCTGGAGATTGGATATTCACTCAATGAAAACCAAATGCTGCCTATATAACGCTTGCGTAACACCTTATCTTCTCTATGGATGCGAACCGTGGCACCTCACTGGGCTAAGAACAGCAAAATTGTGAGTTTCGAGAATAGGTGTCTCAGAAGAATCTTGGGTGTGCGGGGGTTTGACTTTGTGAGGATGAAGAAATAAGAGAACGGACGCAGAAAACTCCGGGACAACTGTCGTCAAGTGAAAGCCATACGGTTGGCTAGGTCATATACTGCGAATGCCTCCTGAGAGCCTTAACCATGCTCGCCTATTTTATAGGGCATCAGGACGTTCTGGACATCCTTTGCTGATAGTTCGTCGGCAGTTAATGCCAGAACTTGAGAGGACGTAAAGGAGTTGGCAGCCGATAGAGATGCATTATGGCTTTTTGTGGATACCATATGCTCCTACTGGGGAGCGGTCATATAATTATTATGATGATGATGACTTTGAAGAAGCACGATGTGGCCTAGAAATCAGTTGGTAATTTAATAAATATTAAGTGGTTAATAATAATGTATTTATATTAATCTAGATTATATAATAAATAACCACAAAATTATTTTTATTTACTTATAAATCATATAACATAAAGTATTTTACAAGTATAAAACGTTGAATTACATTTCCAGGAGTTACAACAACTCAATTCGGGACATAAATAATATTAACATTTAGAAAATCACACATATTGAGAACAACAAAGAAACAAAGCAAGTTTAGCACAAATATTATGTATCTTTTTTGGGTAATACCGTGTATGTTGGATTTGATCCGACGTTTCGGCTACCATTGCAGGAGCCATCTTCAGGGAAAACTGTGTAAGAGTGTAACTGTGACTGTGTAACAGTTTTCCCTGAAGATGGCTCCTGCAATGGTAGCCGAAACGTCGGATCAAATCCAACATACACGGTATTACCCAAAAAAGATACATAATATTTATAACAGTGACCGTGAAAACCTTCGCACCTATTCAAGTTGAGCACCTTTGTAACAAAATATAGCACAACAATATGTACTTTAAAAACCTTTTCTTACCCAAGAAGAATAAACTTATATAAAAAAAAAACGCTTTTAAGATAAAAAAAAAGTACTAATTCTACTAAGGGAGAAAAGGTCATTAACATCACATGCCATGAAGATGATGCTGCCATAGTGATGATGAGAACATATCCATCTCAGTAGGTAAACATCTGGATGCCTAAGAAATGTCGTAAAGTACAATGAACACATGATTATTGAAAACATAATTCGGATATACAAAACGTGAGTCAGACCAAATCATGGTGTATACAACAGAGGCGAGGATAGATAGAGAGAAAATAAAAAATACGAAAAACCTAGTAGAAAAACTAAATAGAGAAACTTAATAGAAAAACCAAATAACTAGAAGTTAAAGTTACAAACATAAGTTTTATTCAATTATCATACTTTTTTGTGATTTATGATTTAACAATAAACACATAACACAAAAGTTCTCAGTTAAAAACAATGTATTTTATAAGACTTCCATTTGGTTTACGTTTGAGTAACTTATTCAGGAATTTCTCTGACATTTTAATATTATACTGACGAAAATTTTATTATGAACACAATTTGCTATCGGCATTTAACCGCCCTGGGCGTTTATATTTTTCCACAAATATTTACTAAGAAGATACCAACGTAAGCGATAAAATTCCTTGAATTACGAGTATGTCAATATGACGGGAAAGTTCACATAAAAAATTAATCCAATCAATACTCGGAGGCAGTTCAATTTATTAAATATTTATATTGATGGATATTTTTTACTCTTAAAATACTGTCGTAAATAATTCCTTTGCGTGCGGTGATGTGACTTCGCGTTACCATAAACAAAAGTTGAAATATTCTCAAATTCGGATATTAAAAAAAAACGTTGAGACATACTCTTTATTAATTCCTTAATTGGTGTCCTGACGAAAAGACGGGTACGTTTCGAAACCGGTAGACATAGAAATGTCGGTAAGTGGTTATATACAAATATTTAATAACATTTAGCATTTAATAAATAATTGAGCTTGAGTATGGTTATCAAGTTTCGAGTATGATAGAGCGGTGTTCTAACTACAAAACTCTAATGCATGACATTTTTACTTATATTCAAACATTAAATCCCTCATCCAAACGTTTCAATCATCAAATACAATTAAATTGTAATTTTATGTTCGAGCATTTTCTCTTTTTACAGCTGGGAAAATGACTTCATTTTACAGTCCATTAATATAACGGGCTAGGTATATGTGGTAGTTAATGAGAGCATTTTGAAGCTTGTAATATCAATGTTTAAGTTTTTATGACACTGTAAAAGCAATTATTTAAGGTTCATCCTTTTCATCAAACTAGAGATGTTAAAAGTAAATAAAATTTATAGTTATTGAGAAACGATAAATTAGTGAGTAACCAATCTACTCTATTTCCTATTTCTAAGTTTTACTTAAGAGTATAAAATAGAGGAAGTAAAAAAAACTTTTATTCTACATATATATATATATAATGTTGGATAATTAATATACCGCTATTTTTGTGAAAATCACCTCATGGCGCTGTACAATTAATAAATATCCCAGTTCATCTTGCAGCTACAGAGCGCATGGACGATTGGGATTCTAGTTCCTCGTTTTCAATTAAGATCAATCAAAAATTATAACAGATAGAAGCTAGATTACAGGACGTCTTGCAGCTACAGAGCGCATAGACAGTTAGAAATTTAACCCTCATTTTCACATTTTAAAAATTGACAAATAAATTTAATTTATTAATGATATTTAAATAAATGATAATGTGAATAATAAAAAGGAGTAAGATTACAACACGTCTTGCAGCTACTAAGAGTATAGACGATTGGGATTCTAGACCCCATTTACAAAATGTTGGTATTTTAAAGTTGATGTATGAAAACTAGATAACCAATCATCGTGCAGCTACAAAGCGCATGGACGAGTGGAATTCTAGCAAAGTTAAAATGATATCAATAAATTTACAAAAAATAGAGCATATAAGTAAAATTTTCAAGTGTTCATGCCAAGAAGTAAGCAATAAAAAACTAAATAAATAAAACACTGTTTCAACTCCATGGTAAACAAAGGGAGATAGATGTCCGAAGAGAAGCTTTTGTAGACAGTAGGTAGATACCGTTGCCATGTGGCCCACTGGCTGCTTGATAATTTCTGGAAACGCACGTTCGTAGTTACTGGGGGATTATGCTTATTGTTCCAACGACTTGGTCTACATCAGTTATTTCTCCGAAACAGCTAAAACATATTTAAAAAATCACATTGTTCGTCATCATCATAATTCCTTTTTCGTAAGGCACTGCATTGGTACACCAATTGCAGTGAATCTAAAATTAGTCAGGGTATCGAACAAGCCTATTTGAAAGACAAATCTTTTTTTCAACTGTTCCAGCAGTTGCTGATATTAGATTTTTTGCCTACGCTGTTATACAGGAACAGTTTAATTTGTAAGTTCAAAACTGTTACTGCTACTTCTTGTAAACACCCGAAACGCCCATGGTAAGTATAAAAGTTCCTGCCCTTTTCCCAAAACTGTTCACAAATAATAGTTTCTTTGTTCAGTTTTGCACATTAACTTATTTTAATAAAATGTAATATTTTATTTCAACCTTCTTCTTCCTCGCTATAGATCTATGTAGACTTTTTTCCTAAGAACGGTTCCTCCTGTGAGATAGATTCCCAGCTGACTTTCCATTTTATGGGCTCTGATTTCCATATCTGATTATGCAGTGCAATATAAGGGGGTCTGATGACGTCTACTCTTTGGATATGACCGTACCAGTTCCTTTGTCCTTGTCTCCTCCATTTTACGATGTTCTGAGCTTTTTATCATATTTATCTTGTGCTGGAGTTCCTCAAGCGATTTCCTGAAGTTATGCATGCTGTCATCCTTAGTGCCGTAATCTCGGAAGTCCTCGATACTTATTTAGTCCTGACTGTGTCTGTCCTGGCTTCAACGCCGTATGTCATTATTAGTCTTACGCATGCTCAATAAATTTTCAATTTACCGTTAATGGCCGTATATTTTCAACCAAACCGCGAAAATAACAAAACCTAGAAACTTTAAATGGTTTCATTGTGCATCTTTCTGCAGTATTGTCAATTTCAAATTAATTAAATACACATGGTCAGTACATTCATCTAGTTTTTCTGTATGACAACGAAAAAATACTATGTTAGTTTCAAATTGGGACCGTGGCCAAACTTCTTGGATCCCACTTCGAAGGGAAGAAGCAAAAAGTAATACAAAATATAAACAATTACGCAAAACCCCAAGTCACCAAAATTCTCTGGAAAGAGTCCAAAAAAATCTCAAGGTGTATAAATTTTAAGCTTGGAATTAGTCATGAATTTTTAAATAACTATTTTTATTAAAAATATTAAGTTTGTTGAAATTTAACGATCGACGAAAAAATATGAACTTATTCAACTTATTCAAAATTGTAAATTCAATATGGGATTACCCAGAACTGTTATTTCTCCATCAACTTCAGGGTGCCTGGAAGAATTAATAGACATGTACTACCGTTTTATAGCAACAATTAACGGACAGTGTATACTTGTAATGCTGTGTTAAATAGACTCCAGGAACTCGGCAATAGTTATTCCAACGTATCGGATATATTTACTGTAGGATCTTGTTCTTTTAAATTAAACTTATGGAACGTTTTCAAATATGCTGAATGGTAATTAAACTTTTAGAATAATTGTTGTATGAAACAGGTATTTTTTATTTTCCTGTTATATTCACTCTTTGAAATACTTAAATTTTAAATTGATTTTTTACATTTTTTTTAATTGTTTTAAACTTCTACTGAATGTGTTATATAATTTTTGTTACTAAATCTTAGTAATATACGTTTTTTTTTTAAATAATTAAGCCAAAAATGTTTGTATTATAAGTTTTGTTAAGGCAATTTTGTCGTTTATGTTAATAAAATTAAAAAATATAAAAAAAATCGCCTTTTGCAACACGAGTGAGTGTTACAAAAAGTTTTCTGTTTGTCTAAAAATAAATAAATTTGATATGATGCAACAATAATTAAAAAAAATATATGTAACAAAAATAGCAAAATAAGTTTGTGAAAGCAAATTATTATTCAATTAAATCACAAACAAAAACCTTATTTTGTATTTGACCAGTTTTAATGATTTTTAAAGTACCATAAGGTTTTTCAAGTGGTGTGGGTGTTTTCTGCAAATTGAGAATTGCCGTTTTTGTAACCGAAACCATTTTCAGAAGTTGATTAATACAGGTTTTTTTTTATTATGAAAGTGGTGTTGCTGTTTTCAGCAGAACGTAGAATTGACCTAACTGCACTCGATAACACCAATATGACATTTTTTTTAAATTGTGGACTAGCTGCTTTCTGCATAACTACGTTCACTTTTGAGTATTTATATCACATGGAAATAAATCTAAGCAAAAATTATTAGTCAATAAAATAATGTTGAAACTAGAAAAAATAAAACATACCGTGGTTGCCCTTGGAACTGACAATAATAACAAAGTAATTTTCGTAAAATTATCACGCCATTGAATATTTGCGTCCGAAAATAAAATTTCAGCACGAATCGCGTGACACTGAAATGTGGAAGCCTGAAAGTTCTCTCCCATTTCCATACAGCTCAGTAGTTTATGGGCAACATCCGGTGTAGCTTGCCACTGAGGTTTTATGCCTCCCTTTTATAGCTCCGGGATTACGTCAGTTCCCAACGATAAGCGTTATATATTTTTTTTAAAACCTTTAATTATTGTGACCGCTGAAATGGTGTACGACCCAAACTTAAAGGGTTTACATTAATTTTTCAGATATCTCATAACAAGGAAAAAAATTGATTCAATTCCACAGGTTTCCCTGATGAGATGACTATTAAACTTTTTTTTTTTAATAAAAAAATATTAAATAATTCGTTTCCCATTGTCAGTTATTAAATTTAAATATCTAACAGCGATAAAATTAAAACGACATTATTTGAGTGCTGTTAAAATCATCATCATTCCCTTTTCGCACCAAATGATGCATAGGATGCTGCGTTGGTTCAATAATCGCATGACTTTTTCTGACATTTATTTTATTTATTTATTTATTTTATTCATGTTATTAATTTTATTCATTTGATTCGTTTTATTCGTTTTATTTGTTTTATTCGTTTTATTCGTTTTATTCGTTTTATTCGTTTTATTCGTTTTATTCGTTTAATTCGTTTTATTTTTTTATTCGGTTAATTCGGTTAATTCGTTTTATTCGTTTTATTCGTTTTATTCGTTTTATTCATTTTATTCTTTTTATTCGTTTTATTCGTTTAATTCGTTTTATTATTTTTTTTCGTTTTATTAGTTTTATTAGTTTTATTCGTTTTATTTATTTTATTTATTTTATTCAGAAAACATACATTCACACATAATAAGTATTAAAATCAAAGATTTTCTAACATAAAAAGACCAATAAAATTAGGTTTTCATAAATTATGACTCGCGCTACACAACCGAGTTCTTAATTTTATTCGCCATGTAATAAATACGCATTATACAGAAACTTATATAATCTAACTAGGGTAGGAGCTCCAGCAAGCCTCAGTAACCTTATCAATCCTTTATTTTAATGAAAGGATGTCTGTGATTCGTAATTATGGTAAATAAAGAAGTTCAGTACTACGGCAAATTGGATTTAAAAAATGTTTTCTTTTACGCGGTAAAAATTCTAACATTTTATTTTGCAGCGAAGTTTCTCAAAAACCTAAGAAAAAAATAGTCGAATTTTAATTTATAAAAATAAACTGTCATAAGTTCATGTGAATTTTATTAAAGCGTTGATATGTTATTGTGATAGATTTTCGGTTTCCGGGCTTGCTATGTATTTTGACGTTTTATGCATTTTGACATTTAGCTGGCACAAATAAGCGGGCACAGGATTCTCCTTGTCAGAAAAACTCATCGAATTAGTGGCTTATTTCAAAGTTATGGTGGGGATTTTTAAAAATAACGACAGTTTAAAAAAAACTTTAGCGGTGATAAAGCGATTCGAAAAATAAAATAAAATAAATATTCAGCATAGTTTAATAGTCTTTCAACATTTAAGAAAATATTTTTTTGATTAACATCGACGGCCATGCCCCAAACGAGAACAGAGGAGAGGATAAAAAAGACCAACGCTATTTTCACTGTGTTTACAACCTTTTTCTAAAAACATGGTTTTTATATTTTTACTACCTTTAAACGGGATAAACAACCCTAGTCAGACATTCAAAACAACTAAGGATAAATGAATATTTATATGTGTTTTATTTATTTTTATTTCATTATATTAAAAACATTTAAGTTTGTGAGTGAAAATTCTTGATGGAAGTTCATTGTAATTTATTATATAAATAAAAGGCGAGTGATACTTCAATCCACAAATTCGGAATATCCAGTGACCAGTTTCATCGCTTTTGCAACATCTTCACCAAACTCGAAAATGTCGCGAAAGCGATTAAACTGGTCACTGGATATTCCAAATTTGTAGATTAAAGTATAACTCGTCATTTTATTTTATTGTTTATTTTGTTTAATATTTTTGATTTAATTAAGTATTTACTGATTTTTTTCATTTTTTTTTCACATAATGAATAATCAATAGTTCAGTGTCTTATGGCCTTACCACTGGGTGCGGATAGAAAAATAATTATGATATTGTTTAATGTTTGTTGGGCACCACAATTCTTCATTTTTAAAATAATTATGATTAAATAAACAAATAAAAAAAATGAAATAATGTCTAGACAAAAACGATAAAACTTGTTAAATGGCAATTTTACATCCCTTAAATGGTTCAACAAACCATTAAACGTGATTTATTGAAACGTTTTCCATTTCCTCTACTTGTTTCTGATAAACGATCGTTATTTTAATATTTTTAACATTCACGAAAATGCATATTTAAAAAACGACGTGGTTTTTGTTTGATAGTCCTTTAAAAACTCACGATGCATTTGAAACAAGTAGATCTCAATAAATAGAAATTTATGTATCATGCAGGTAACTACAGATGTTAAAAAATGAAGCAGTTATTTTTACACAGCTATTTTACCGAAACAGCTGAAACTGTTTCAGAGATTTTAAAAAAAGTTTACTATGTTGTGATTATTTTGCTTAATTAGGTTTATTCAGAGACCAATATACGTATAACAAGTTAGAAACTGGCTTAAATATATCTTCTCTTTAAGACCGTCAAAATAAATCCAACCTTCTAGTCTTATTAAAATTCTCAACTAACTCTTTGATGCGCCTGAACTACTGAGATTAATAACATTAAATATCCCATCTAGAAACCTCAGACAAAATTTATTCTTTCATACTGATAACCATAGAACTAACTATGGTTTTCATGTTCTTATTCCTGTCTTGATTTTTTTGATAACAATTTGCTTTCTTTCATACGATCACTGAACCAAATTCAATTATAAAAACCTCTCTTCCGCGTCCATTCCCACCGAGTGTATTATATACCATTTTGTCTTTTTACTTTCCTTTATAATAATTTTATATGCATGAATGTCAGTTAAAACGCATTTTGGGCATTTATATGTATAAATAAATAAAAAAGCATTGTAAAACATTTGAATAAATCACATATAAAATGAATAAGAAAATGTAAAATATTTAACTTGAATACAGAAAAATGCAAATACAACATATTTAATGAAAGCAGTACATAAAAAAATCAATATTCAAGGTACGTAAGAAAACGTTTCTAGAAGCAGTTGGTGAAAGTCAATTTCTCCAAATCAAGCAAAATAATTTATAGTAACTAATCATTTTTTTACAGATACTTCTTTTCCCTGACTATAAGTTGAATTGCAAATAAACGATTTTTAAAAATATTTATGAATTTTGTATTTTATCGAATTCAGTAAAAACACAACAAAATAATATAGTACTTACAGGAAATTTTAATAATAAATATATTTCCTTCTATCTTTTGAGGTAAATTGTTCATACAGAACCTTCCAATCATACCTCAAATAACAGTGTCACAATATTTATTATTACAGAAATTACCAATACAACTAAAATTACCACAATAATATTTTACTACTCGAATTCCATTCATATGTATAAAATGAAAGTTAAAAGAAATGTTTGGTCAGCTCAATGCCTTTCAGGCATTGTACACTGATAACAGCGGGAATTCAAATTAAGTGGACTGTATAAAAATTGTTTACCCACTTTTTTTTAAAAATTTTATTTAACTTTTTGTACGAAATGTTAATTGTACTTTGGCGGGCTTATTTTCAAATGACAATTTCTCCCAACTAACCAATTAAACAAAAGTTTGTTTTTTTAATTCAAGTAACAAAAAATATTCAAAAGAAAATAAAAAAAGATAAAGAAATATTGAAACAGAAATAAATTTCCTTGTGTATAAAATTATCTTGAATCGATATTATTACTCAATGGAAAAAATTAAAAAAGGGGAAACAAGAGAGGGGGAGAGATTTTAAGTTATTTATTTTCAATTGTTTCTTTCATGAAGCACTTAACTTTTGCTATAGCACAGATACCAGTATCGTGTAGATGATGATGAGATGTTCATTTTAGGCTATTCATATAACACTTACTTTACTTTGACTAAAATATGCTGACGCAGAATATGATAAGGATTTTTTAGAGAGACACCTTTTTACAATGTGACTTGCTCACAGGACGGTAAGACAACAACAATTTAATAAGGTTAAAGTTAATAATTTTTATATATTTATTAGTCCTTGTTGGGACTTGTGTCTCAATAAATGTTGAATGAACATATCGTAAATAAGTAAATAAATGTTACACAAAAATTATAACGGTCGATTATTTATTATAAGAGCAAAAATTCATTAACATTTTCTTGTATACCCATGAACAGGCCATGCCTTTGTGGAATTTTTTTGTTTACTATTTTTACCATCAATATGTAATTCATTGCTATGTTATTAAGCTTTATTTTTTTAATTCTCTGTTTTATCACTTATGTTTATTGAAAAATAACAAAAAATAAAAATAATAATTAAAAATTAAAAAAAAATAAAAAACCTTTACTAAAATGAAAAAATACATACAACCCTCAATTTACATCATCCACCGTCTCGAGTAGTCTTTTAGTTTTTATAAAATAAGTACAAGAATTTTTCAGAGAGACAATTTTTTTAAAAACACTGAGTTTTCATTATTTTCTTTGGTTAATTTTTTGTTTCTAAAATTAAAATATTTAAACAGTGATTTTTTTTATAATGTACATAGATTACATCATGTAAACACACGCACAGACTACGCCTATGTGGATTTTTTTCTTATTATATTATTCTGTTGTGTTTGTATGCTATTTAATGTAAAAAAAAAACAATCAAAATAAAAAAAACACTCAAACTGCTTTATGAAACCGTTTCTAAAAATAACAATTGAAAGCAGCGCGAGCAAATCAGTAGCCACTCCCCTCACTCATTGTCGCTTACATATTGTCCCTCACAGCGTTTTGAATTTTCGCCGACAATACAAAGTATGTTGTGCTTCGTAAGTTTGACTTGTGACAAACTTAAGGTACACGGCTGCACGATGCCTCTAAAATATTAGTGCCTCAACTGCAGAATAAAGTCCATTATAAAGGCCTGGTTTATCCGCAACCCTACCGTCATTCATTTTCGAAGGTTAATATTTGATGTGACGTACGACCGTTATAAATTGCGAACCGAAGTTGGCTGCAAACTGGCAGCGCTGGCAACCAGCCAAACCTGCGCCAAGTTGCCAACTCAAAAGCGCTATAATTGCGAAAAATCTTTACCAAATAAACGACCCGTTAAATAAGTTATTTCTTAAACTGCTCTTAGGAGGTATCCGTAGAAAACCGGTTAAATGATGAAAATTAAAAAAATATATTGTTCTGTCACTCTTTCGTAAATGTCTCCCCTAATACTGGGATAAACAGGCAATTACACGTCGGACTGATTATACCTTACTTAAATCGTAAAAAATCGACCTCTCGTATTTCCGTTTTCCGCACTTCAAAACTGCACCAATTTTTTAAAAAGAAAGAATGTCCAAAGTAAATTTTCTTATTCGATCTGTTTGCTTTTTTCAAATACAGTTATTAGATTTGTAAACCGTACGTCCGAAGATGACAGACAAAAGTAAAAGCTTATAAGGGTTTTTGGATGATTCGAGCTCCAGATAATTGATCGGAAAATCAAAAGTTAAGGACACACCAATAGAGGATATGTTTGTGTTAAAAAAACCTTTATCTTGTAGCATAATCCAGGGAGAAAATACGGGTAATTCTTTGTTTTAAGGAAAGTCAGACCGTGAAATCTCTTAAGGTATCTTTACCAATATAAATTTGAACTCCACAAAGGTAATGAAAAATGAAAACCTATCAGTCAAATTCAACTAAAATTTAATTACTGGTTTACTAAATTATTAAATTAAATGCGTCAATCCATATAAAAAACAAAATATACAGAGAGAGAAAAAAATATAAAAATAAAATATTTTCGAAATAAACATCACACTTGATTAACTGTCCAAGTGGTAAAAACTGTTATTTGTTTGCAAATATTTAGAAATATTCAAATTATTGATGACTTAGAAACAATTATTTGTTCACAATATTTAGTGACAGGTTTTTGTTTTATCAAAATTGTTACTCACGTAAAATCAGATGTGGTCCCGTGGCTTGAGTTGCGGACTCGCGGATCGAAGGTCCAAGATTCAAACCCCACTCTGCCGCAACTTGATTCTCATTTATTTATTAAAAAAAAAAAATATTCGCGTTTTTATGATTTATTCAAATACTGTATTTTTTAATGGTGTTATTATTTTTTAATACAACTCGTTTAAAATGGGCCAAAATATTCTAATATTTTGGTAAATTATAGAAACGCAAATATATATATATTTTTTTGAATAATTATAATATTGAATAGAAACGTTCAATGTTTATTATTACAGAACACGTAAAGAAGAGAATTAGAAAATTTCATTATTTACAGTACCTGTGTCATGTTATGGCTGGCTGATAAAACATATTTATTCTGCCGATGTTTTTTTTTTTTTTTCATTTCTTTCATTTTATTTATCAAATCAAGATAGTCTTTCAGTGATGATTCAGCCCTAAAAGTAGTGATTCATATGAATGTGTAGTATGTGTGTGAATAAATATGTAGGGTACGAGTGTTTGCCATTAGGGCGCATCGCTCTCCGGAATCGAAAAACGTTATTAGATTTGTCCGATTGAGGTGAAAAATGGGAAAACGACGTAACGAAATGGGACGAGTCTTTTGCCGCATGTGTAGCACAGTTCGTAATCATCCGACTTATTGAACCACTTACCATATATTGCAGGGGCGGCCAACCTATGTATTGAGAATTTCATATGTAGGTAGTTGCTGCGCGCCGTGGCGCAGTTGATTTAAAGGCTGACTGTAAAATTGGCGTCGTGGGTTCGATTGACGTCATTTGCAAGAAATAAGTCCAAGTGTATTGTTCTTAAACGCACTGTTTGAAACTTATTATTAATGTCGTAATAAAACTTTCTTTTTCATGAATTTTTTTCTCTGTTTTTGATGTGTATTTTTATTTATTATTATCTTTTTCTGAAATAAATGTATCAAATATTTTTGTGTACCTGATATTATGTTACTATCTTGTATATACTTACTGTTAACTAATTTTTATTATTTGTTTTTAACAATGATTTGTTAATACCATTTTTTTATACGTATAAGTATATGTAAATGTATGCATTTTTTTGTTTAAACTCCTTACAAGTTATTTACAATTTGCTTTTTATTTCAATTACTTTTCTTTTATCCATGTGTATTTTTTTCTTTTTTATTATGTAAAGTTTCACTTTTTATTTTGCATGGCAGTATGCTTTTTATTGTTTTTTCATGTATACAAAAAAGCGTTATTTTTCTTTTAAATTATTACTCACTATGTTTGTACTTACCTGTATATTTTTTGGCTGTTTAGACTGTGTCCATGTTAAGCCATTATAATTAACAATAAGAAATGCTACAACAGAGATGAAGAACATTTTAGAGAAGGTAATATAGAAGTCTAGGCATCTACAGGGCTTATGACCTGTCATTGGCTGGTTTAAGTGGCCACTTTACACACTGTGTAACATTCGCCTTTCTGCCCATATTCGAAAATCTATATTTCTTCAATTCTTTCAAGTGTTGATGTTGTAAAGTTTATGTTTGTTGATTTGTTGATGTTTGTGTAGTTACACAGTTGTAGAGTGGCCACTTAAACCAGCCAATGACAGGTCATAAGCCCGGTAGATGCCAAGACTTCCTTACTACATTATTTTAAATGTTCCTCATCTCTGTTGTAATATGAAAATATAAACAGCTCCCCAGGGAGTTGAATATAGTCCTTATCTACAAAAAATTGGACAAACTCAAAATATTGTTGGTAAAAAATGCATTGTAAAATTAATTAAATTCAATTTAACTTAAACTAAATAAAATTTAATTAATTTAATTTAAAATATCGTATTGAATATATTTTTGTAATAAACATTTCTAACATACATTCATTACATACATTTTTTTAAAAAGAGACTCATGTCAAAATAGCAGGAGAATCCTGCTCCGCAAAACTCATTCGGATACATGGAACAGATCAATATCGAGAGCGATGTTGTTCAGCATAGCGGTAGCTCTTCCAACCGGCATAACCATTGGCAGGTTGGTCCTGTATAGCGGAATATGAAACAATCTATGCTGACGCTATCTTTAGTAATGATCAGGAACATACAAACTAATGCTCATCATAATCACAGTATTATTGACCATTCCGCGTAACAATCGATAAAAATGTGTAGTCAAATAGACATTCCTTCTAGTCTCTAAACTGTTGTAGCCAAGCATACCCTGGAGAAACTCGGTCGGGTATAGCCAATAATGATATATAACATGACATGTGATGTAATAGAATAACGATCCAGAAAAACAAAGTATAAATAAAAAATAATACAATTCTAAAGAAGAAAATGTAAAAAAAAAAAGATAAATATTAAAATACAAATTATACCAATTTTGATTCATACATAATCAAATATGCAAAATTATAGATCACTGAAATCAAAAGAAAAAATATACAGAAATATAATTGAAAAGATAATTGGAGTTGTTATGCAGAAAGCGTCCAACCCTCAAAATGCCAAAATGAGTAAAGGCGGTTTAAATAGCATACTACGATATCTTTATGTGCTAAAAGGTCCAAGCTCCAAGTGTTTTAGTTTTAATGCCGATTAACAAAATTTCTAACCCGCATCACCGCTATCACTGTTATATTAACTTTAAAAACGTGCAAAAGGTTTAAATGTATTCTGCAGATTCTTTTTTTATTATTAATTTCTTTAATTGGCAAAAAAATAAGGCACTTGGAGCTTGAACGAGCACATAAAGATATCGTTGTATGCTGTTGAAATCGGCATTACACTCATTTTTAGCATTTTGAGGGTTGGAGGCTTTCTGCATAACTACGCCCAATTGAGATATAGTTTCTGAAAACTCACTCTATACTGTAGTAAATAATGAAAGTAAAAAACAATATACCCAATAGCAGTGAGGACTAAATTAAATAATACAAAAATACGTACCTAGTGAAAAAACATAAAATATCAAGATATATGTATTTCAATATCAAGATATAGATAGATGTATATTTGCATGCATATGTATGTGCACTTATTTATAAAAAAATGTTTTATGTACCTTTATTTATTTTTTTAAATATATGCGCATTTTGAACTTAAATTATTAATATTGTAATTGTTAACGAAAAGGAGGACTGTAAATGAAAATCGAATTTCATTCAGTTTTGTGATTGGGAAATATTTGAGAAAAGAATAGGTACATGGAGTGGATACCTACCTTTAATATAATCTGAATGTTCATCAATTTCTGGCACTGGATCATAAATGAACTTTAATATAACAATGTTTTCCTCGACGCCCGACGATTCCAACCACTTCTTTATCCGATTTTATGTGAAGTCAAAAATGTTGTTTGGTTTTTGTTCTAAATCCGAATCTTCTAATTTTGAATATCTTCTATCTTGATGTTAGGTAGGTACCATAAGGATGGGTCAAAGGAAGGATGGGAACGAAAGGTAATCAGCCAGGAAAAGTATCGAAAAATGCTGTTATTTACTCAACAGTAATCCCACAGCAAGCGCAAGAGGTTGCTTCTTTTTTGGTGAGCTATTTCGTTTTGTTTTTTGTTTCTGTACTTTTGCTTTATTATGTATTTTTTTTTGTTAACATGTTGTTCCTTTTTTTTTATTATATTAAATAAAAATAAAATATATATAAAGCAAATAACAGTATGAAAGAAAAGCAGATTAGTCAATTTCCACTAATATCGAACTTTAAAAATATTAACAACCTCGTCCCTATCGATAGGCAGCAACCAATCGCAAACATTTTTCTTATTAATACCACAAAGTACATTATATTGCATAAAAATTTTTTGATTCGTCGCGCGTCATTGTGTAAGTTTTTTTTTTTTTTGAATAAAAAAATATTTGCGTTTTTATGATTTACCCAAATATTTAATTTTGAGGGTCATTTTCAACGAGTTGTAAATAACTCACTGTTAGAAAATGGAATCAAGTTGGGGTAGACTGGGATTCGAACCACAGACCTTTGGTCCGTGAGTCCGAGACACTAGCCACAGGACCACAACCCAATCAAAGTTATTATAAAACGTTACATAATTTATAGTGAATTTCATCATCCAGTGCCAAAAATTGAAAAATATCTTCATCGTTTTAAAAGTTGGTCCATATCAGTGTTCCTTTCCTTTTTTCAAATATTTCTAACCTTTTACACAGTTGAATGAAATTAGTTTTTTCGCTCCAGCCTGCTTTTCGTTAACACCAAGAAAGATTTTATTTCCAGTTGGTCTGGGTGTTGTGAGTATTTTACATAACTTCCTTCCACGTCCTTTTTTTCCGACTCGCTGACTAGCCTTCAATCCAAAGGCTTAACAGTTTATTCCTTCGAAAAAAAATTGTTTTCAATTACTAAATATTAAGCGTACATCATACGAAAGATATGGACTCCTAAATTGATTTATTTTATATGATTATATCTACGCTGCTCTAGTTCTTGCATGTTAAACAGAACATTTTGCAAATTTTACAAAATATTTTTTTTTGTTTTTAATGTCAAATAAAGAACACAAGTAAGTGGAAATTGGCACTCGAAAAACGTTAAAAATAGTATTTTCTAACGGAAAAAAATTAATTATTTAGCTATATGGCCGCGTAATAAGATAATGAACATATTAGCATTTATAACTCAATTGTCTAAAAATGGTATATTAAACAAATAAGAACTAGGCCAGCGATAAGAAATACTGTTTTTTTTATTATTATGATTTTGATAGATTTTGCCCTTCAAGATCAAAATATAAATAAAAACTTTTATTCGAGATTGACTAAATTAACTGGATCATTTTTAATCATTTTCATTATGTGGTGTCGTACGTTTTAGTGCCAGTCAAGGAATAGTGAAATATTGCCGTGTAAAACAACCTTTAAAAAACTACATTTCACATCCAATCTACCCGATACCAAACCTATGATCCCAAAAATGGTAGGCATATCAAAGAAATGTTGTATAATTTATAAAATTGTTCAGTTTCGTGGCTTGACTACCCCTGTAAACACATAACCTGCCTTCTTTCAACTTGCAATAGTAATCCTAATGATTTTCATGCCCGACTGCAAGCAAATTCCTTTTTGCTTGTCAGCATACATTTACAGAACATAAAATCATGATCAATACTGTGTTTGCATGCAACGTTTGCGTAGAAATGTGGATGAAATATTTTTATTTTTAATGCTCTTTCAATATGCATATTTACGTGTACATGTATGCACCTCGCTATCAATTCTGCGTCCATACAGCAAATCGACAATATTGCGTCTATTAGAAGTGATTAAATTTTTATAGTACACTTAAAATAAACAATTATTTATTTTCAAAGCATTAACTTTATGGTCAAACATTTTATTAAATCTAATTTAATATTAATATTAAATCACTTATCAACATTTCATGTTTACCAGTTTCGAAACGTACCCATTTCTTCGTCAGGACACTCACTACACCAAGAAGCAAATACTAAAATACTCTTTCACTGTTACCGTCACCGTAGTATACCTAGTAATTACGAAAAAATACATAAGTTACATACAGGGTTAAAGGGGATGCAAACACAACCATGTCCGAACATGCAATAAAATAAGGGTCATAATATTTAGTGATATGTCGCAGAACGTGGGGGGGGGATCAAAAAAGAGAGGGGCTAAGAGGTTGTACGTTACACGATTGATTATTTTTTTAATTAAATGTCGGCTATATTGAAAAGGTATTTGATTATTTACTATTGAAATATTGTTTTCAATGAATTTTAAATGTGAAACACATCCATGTTGTGTAATGAAATTTCCTTTTTTTTAATAAAAAAATATTAATTTTAAAGGGTGTTTTCACACTTAAAAAATTCATAGTCCCTTGACTGGTACCTGAAGCGTTAGATTGATCATTTTACCTACATGTAACAAAAAAAAATATCAAGATACGCTGCAATTGGTTTGCCTATGCAGTGCCTTATGCACAATTATGTTCGGAAAGGGAATGATGATGATGATTTAATTTGCTAGAATTCTACTCGTCCATGCGGTTTGTGGCTGCAAGGCGATTGGTAATTTAGCTTCAATAAATAAATGTAATCTATTTTTTATCAATATTCCTACAGAGATGAGGTAGAATTTTTTCAAATTCAGGATTATCGATATTCGAGCGTTTACAGGGCTTACGACCTGTCATTGGCTGGGTTGAGTGGCCACTTTACGTTTTTAACAACATTCCCCATTCCGCTTATTAGCGAATATCGACATTGGCATCATTTTGATTCCTGTATATATCCTATTAAATGAGAAAGCATTCACTAGCGTGTTGGAGCACCATCTATGTATTGATATTGAAGTTAAGTATTTTTAATTAGCATATTACTTTATTTTATGTATTTAAGACTCTTCCGAGTTAAATTAAGTACTAGTAATCGTAATAAATGTAATCTACTCTAAAATACCTTTTTTAAAATGGAGTATAGAATTTGAGCCGTCCATGCGCTCAGTAGCTGCAAGACTTGTATTTTGACTCTCATATTTAATTTTTTTTTTTCTTAAAATATCATTAAAGCTCTAAAATTCATCGTCAAATAGTAAAAAAATGTAAACGGAGGCTAGATTTCTTCCTGTCCATGCGCTCTGTAGCTGCAAGACGTGCTGGGATATTTATTGATTGTATTAAGTGATAGAGAGGATTCGCACAAAAATGATGTTAATAATACGTCAACAGCAAATAAATTGTATAAACGATTGCTTATAAAATGTATAAATTGACGATAAAAATTGTACACTAAATTGCACTGGGGAACATGGAAGACGATGACTACCACATTTAAAAGGTCAAGACAAATGTAGGACTGTCAAAAATATCTAGATACGCTGCGGTTGGTGTACCAATGCAGTATCATACGGTGTGGAAAGAGAATGATGATGATGATGATGTGTATAAGAAGACGTATGAATACAGAGGAAGCGATGTCTGTATGCAAGGAGAGAGTGATAAAGCGTTCTATATTGTCTGTTTATTCCAACGGAGAAACGCTGTGATGGTGCGTTTTTTTTTATTATCATTTTAAGACTCAATTTTTTTTATTGTGATTAACTTGTGTTTCAGAATTGATTTAATTATAAACGACTAAATGTAATTTTAAGACGTTTTTTTTTATTTTTATTATTTACCCACAGATAAAAAGTGAAAAATTACTTGTGTATATGCTGCGCCAAGTATCCACAATTTTAACTTTTTTATATATTTTATTTTATTTATTCATAAAAAGATACTTATTATAAAATAAATAAAAAAGATACTTATTAAAATAAATATATAACGTATCCCTAACTTAACGAGGTTAGGAGCCCTGTGTTGAGTCGGCATACAAATATAATTCTGTGACAATTTAAACAAAATCTGTCATTGTTCATGGTATTGCCACAAATCACAACTTAATATGAAACAAATGGATCCATAAAATCGTTACAAATCATAATTTGAATCAAATAAAGTATTCAGATAAAGCTTCATGTTGCAATAACAGTGAAATTCTCTACTGCCTCGTGTAGTTAGTATAAAACGAAATGGGGTTTCGTTTTATACCTCAGTTCCTCGAGACATTTCTAATTCGCCTTCCGTCTCCGTGACGCATTTTATTGGAATATAACTTTTATAGTGAAGCCGGCGTAATCTCGCGCGATTGTGGCTCGGCCCACACTCCTGCTTGGTTGGGGTTCTGGCAATACGCTACCTCGGGGACCATTCTCCAATCTGTACCGAGAAATGAAGAAATCTGCAGTATTTAAATTTTTATTATTAATTCATAAACTAATTCTCACAGTGATGCTTCGATGTCCCCTAACTTCCCCATCTGAGAAATTGTTTTAATTTATTAAGGTACTGGATTTAAGACTATTTTTTAAAAAGTGTCTTTGACAAACAGAAAAGATCCCAGCAGAATCCTCGTCCGAGATTTTCCTGTTATTTGCATTATTTTATTTTATTAACATAAACAGCAAAACTTACATTTACAAAAATTAGAATATAAACATATTCAGTTGAATCAACGCATACAATACTTTTTATCCAAGCTTCAGAAACCAAAATTAATCAACAATATTTTGAGTTTGTCCAAATTTTTGAAGACAAGGACTGGATTCAACTCCCTGGGGAGCTGTTTATATTAACAGTTTCCAATAGAGATGAAAAACCTTTTAGAGAAGGAAATATAGAAGTTGGTAAATTCACCTGGTTCATGAAGAAGTATAAAAATTTAAAACTAAAAATTTTAGGCGTTGCCTAGTATGATGGCGAAAAAATTCAATCACATGAATCTCACTCACATAAATAAAGGTTTCAGCTCTTTAACTTCACAAACATCAACAGATGAAAGAATCGAAAGAATATAGATGTTCAAATATGGGCAGAATGGTGAACGTTACACAGTGTGTAAAGTGGCTACTTAAACCAGCCAATGACAAGTCATAAGCCCTGTAGATGCCTGCACTTCTTTATTGCCTTTTCTAAAAGTTTCTTCATCTCTGTTGTAATCTGTTAATAAAAATTAATCCAAAAATCTAAAATTAGTGTAAAAATCAAATTGTACATTAAAATGTTTTAAAACATCAATTAAAAAAAAATATCATAAAACCCAGTTTCATAAAAATCGCATACAATAATTCTTACCCTAGATTTAGAAATGAAAAATGAACTTTAAAAAAATATTTATTAGAAGTTTAAAACAATTTATAAAAAAAATTAAAAAACAAATTAAATAATAAAATGTTTTAAGGGATTTAATTCCAAAAACACGTACGACTTTTGCTCAGAGAAAATTCTGTTTTGTGACACCAAGAGTGTTCAATCTCCTGGATGAACATTTTAAGTTCTCCAAAACGAAAGCCATTTTCAGGAGAGGTGTACAAGTTTGGATTTTGTTTAAGGGAAGAGGCCATTGCAGGAGACTGCTGCGAGACATTTCAGAGATTTGTTTATAGTACAATTAAGCATGTTGTCCAGATTTTTATTTAAATTCATTTCAATGAAATAATTTCTGTTTGTGGTATTCTTTAATAATATGCAATATATGCATGCTTCCACTTTCTATTTTGTTGAATCCTAACTCAACACGGGGCTCTTGGCCTTCTGTAGTTAGGGGCACGTTATTTTTTCTGTAATATGTATCTTTATATGAATAAATAAATAAATTATTCTTCCACTTTTTCTAACCAGCTCATTTTTCTCCACTGGTGATATAGGCCTCTTCCAAATTTTTCCATCTTTCTCTGTCCTGCGCGCTCTGCTTCCACCCATGTCTCATGAGTTCAACGACGCTATCAGCACATCTCTTCTGTGATCTCCCCACTTTCCTTTTATTTTCACATGGTCTTCAATCCAGTATTCTGGCAGTCGACCTATCAACTTCTTGTCTCGCTACATGACACGCTCACTATAGGCATTTACAGGGCTTATGATCATTCATTGGCTGGTTTAAATTGTCATTTTGTACACTAATATGGACACTTAAACAGATTTGTTATATTTTCTAAAATGTCTATCTTTTATGTAATTATCTAAGTTACTTTCATGGGGGTGCAATCCAGTAAAATTTATAAAAATTTGGACAAACTCAAAATATTGATGATTATTTATTTAACTTTTTGTACATAATGTTATTTGTACATTGGCGGGCTTATTGCCAAATGGCAATTTCTTCCAACCAACCAATAAAATAAAAGTTTTATTTTTATAATTCAAGTTACAGAACATATTCAATAGAAAAAAAAATAGATTAAAAAGTTAAAAATATATAAAAATAGAAATAAACGTATTTGTTTATAAATTACCTTAAATCAAAACTATTACTAAATGGGAAAAAGGAAAAAAGAGGGAAGAGGAAAAAGGAAAGGAGGAGAGATTAAGGAACAGAAAGGAGATGGAGATAATAACACCCCGTTTGCATTTTAGAAACGGAATGTTTAGTGTTTTGATGCCAAAAGACGAATTAATATTGTTACACATTAAACTAATTGGGTGACTATAACTACTTAATTTTTTTTTCTCGCTTATAATTGAAATAAATCATTCATCATCATTCTCTTCCGCACCTAATAGTGCATAGAGCAGTGCATTAGCACACCAGTTGCAGCGTATCTTGATCATGTTTGTAACATGAAAGTTACATCATCAGTCATACGCTTCAGGTACCAGTCCAGTGAGTATGAAATATTCTAAAGAAAAAACACCCTTTTAAATCGATATTTCAAATCAACCATGGCAGGAATCAAATACGAGACCTTTTACATGGTAGACAGACGCGCTGACCATTACACCACGAGGCCGTCAAACATTTATTAGAAAGTTAAAAACCTAAGAACCAATGTGTGTGTGCGGCTTTTGGACGTACGCTGTTTTTATGTTTGAGAGTGAACGCGGTTGAAATGTGATCTCTTACAAATGTGTGGGAAATCAATGTATGACAGGGTTACGAATGATGATATCAGGCGAGAGTGTAAATCTGAGTCAAGTGAAATTGATAAGATTAAGAAAGGGTCTCTGAGATGGTTTGGTCACGTAGAACGAATGGAAGACGAAAGAATGGTAAAACAAGTAAATATGGTGAAAATGAACGGCAACGTGAGGACGACCAAGGAAGACGTGGCATGATCAGATAAACCAAAATTTTAAGTCTGGTCATGTCAAAAGCAGACCAAACCGAAGGGCGTGTATGACAAGATGTATGATAGTGGAAGAAGCTAGGAATGTATGCCAAGATAGACGTGTGTGGCGGTCCATTCTTTCTGCCTACCCCTACGGGGAAATGGCGTGATGGTAGTAGTAGTAGTAGAAACCGATTGTAAATTGTTAGTTATCACTCAGGTTATTAAGTTTTTTATCGCAATTTTTTTCCTATTTTCCTACCAGTTAGTTATATAGTCATACTCATTCGTGAGTTCAGGAAACATTTATGACGGCCACTATTTATCTATACAGTATACCTGTGGAAATTTAATAACAGTACTGCGCACTTTCTACCGCGCAGCCGCATCTGGCAAACTAGTCATTTGAAATGTTGAATCGGATACTTCCGAAGCAACAAAGTGTAGTTTCGCCTCTCCATCTGTTTTAATTTGCTTTCAAGCGTTGGTTATAGAGGGCGCTGTTGAGTAGTTGTGCCGTGATTATAATTGAGGACTGTTTTAACAAAGGGAAATATCTACAAAATGTGATTTTTCAGGAGAAGGTTTTTTCATGATAAAAATAAAACTATTACGATTTTGAATAAAGTAAAAATTACATTTTATAGATATATAAAATTCTCATACATATACTAAAAGTTAACAATGTAGAACTAGTGGAATTATTAATAAAAATCATCTAAATTTACGAATTTTCACAATAAAGAAATATCTTCATATTTTTGTGAAAGATATGTATGAAAAATTGATTTATGTTGGGAATTAAATAAATTTACTTTTGTGTGAAATAATATTTAACTAATTTTTTGTAAAATTATTTGTCTACTGACATATGTAAATAAACACATTTAGGTATTTACCTACTATATATTTTTTACATATATAATATCACAAATAAAATGATAATAAAATATATTTCAAATAAAATAATTTAATTATTATTATACAGTAGGCCAGAATTTCATTCAAATTATCTTTTTTCTTGGCCGAAACCGTGTTTTGTTTGTGATTTTTTTTTTTTTTAAAACTTAACACCCCATAAAAATATTTAGATAATTCGCTTTGTGCAAACTGTATAGAGTGTAGATATTTCGTTTTGTAAATATTATTTAATTATTATTATACAGTAGGCTCGAACTTTGTTCACATCTTCTTTTTTCTTGGCCGAAATCATGTTTTGTTTGTGATTTTTTTTCGATTTTAAAAAACTTAACATCCCATAAAATATGTAGATAATTCGCTTTGTAAAAACTCTGGAGTGTAGATATTTCGTTTTGTAAAAATTTACGATATTTAAACCGCTACAACTTTGCACAAATATCGTTTTGTTAAAATTTTATTTCACATATTGATTAAGCTCACATGGAAGAACCCATTTCAATAAAAAAAAATATTGGTTTTTTTTTTGTAGAAATTTTACTTTGTAAAAACGGTCCTCAATTGACGTAAAAATCGAGTAGATCAACCTCCTGAAATTCATTATGAGCTTTTCAAAATCGCAAACAAAATACTTACAAATGTTAAAAAAGATATTTGGTGACAACGCTTTGTCACATGTGTGAGTTTTTTTATGACAGCAACAATTTTTTTAATTTTTGTTGTCATAAAAAAAATTAAAAAGAGGTCAAAGTAACACCAATGAGCAAAAAAGGTGTAATCAAGACTGACTGGGTGCCTGAGTTTCAAACAAACAATCCAAAATACTTCAAAGAGGTCTGAATCAAGCTAAAAGAAAGAGTTAGACGAGACTTAGCCCAGAGAGAATAAAATACAAGATGTGCTGGACAGTATTCAAATCCCTTCCTGAAATGGCTCCAAAATACCTATCGGACCTTTGTATTAGGGAAAATACATGTCAAAGAAAATCTACTCTCAGGTCAGCATCTGATTCAGGAAGAGGAAAACTTGTTGAAATCCGGCGCTCCCCAAACACTAGATTTGGAGATCGTGCTTTTGCCGCCGCTGGCCCCTCTGCCTGGAACCAATTGCCTTCAAACTTGCGAATAATCGACAGTCCCAGTCAGTTCAGATCTAACTAAAATCCCACTTCTTTAAACTTTAATACCCTCAATTTTAAATCTGCAAATATAATGTATCACTTAAGTTAAGTTAGAATGTAAGTTTAGATATACAATTGTAAAGCGCCCTTGAGGTGATTTTTTACAAAAATGGCGCTAAATAAATCAGCCAAATATTATTTACTATAGATTCTGCACCAGGACAACGTGTTTGTACACAATGCCTTATTTGTGAAGCAGTTTTAGCGGAAAAGTACATTTCTGTGCTCATTTTTCGTGCTCTTCAGATCTTGCAAGTGTCACTTTTACCTATTCCCAAAAGTGAAAAATACATCAAAGGGAACAAATTTTTAGTATGTTGTAAAAAGTACATGTAAAAGCAAAAACTTTTGCTGGAGAAGCTGACAACTCATAGGTTGCATCATTTCTATGAACAATAAATACACCTTAGCAGCTGTGTATAGATAAGCGAGGAAAGTATGTTTAAGGAACTAAAAGTTACTTATAAGTTAATTTGTTATAAATCACATATCTTACACCATTTTCATTATTCTCGTTGAATCTCGTTGAAATGCCACACCAGCAGCACAATCACAAATGACTATCGACGTGCTAATTAGCGACGTGATAACAATTTTTCACCGTGGTTGTTTATCGTATGCGCGGTCACAATGAAACATCCGTGGAAGTCGATCGGAATTATTATATTTTTAAATATTGTCCTACTTCAACTTGATGCTTGGCAACACCTAATATTACATGTCAAAATTCAAAATATTTACGTTTTGCAACGCATAATCAATCACATATTTGAATTTTACCCTTGTAAATATGGAGAATATTCCTAAACTGTAAGTAAATTAATTTAGTTTTATTTTTTGTTCACAATTTATCATGCTATTTATTTGTTTCGAATCAAATTGAGAAAGCTATTTAACGAAACAATTGTTGAAGGCGTTTGGCGTTTTGCAACGCGACCGCGATAACTTCAGCGTGTTCATAATTGTTCGTTGTGATCGCTCAAATACTTAGCACGTTTTTTAGCTCATCGATAGTCATTTGTGATTGAGCCCCAGGTATAATAAAAATTATGTGGTTTAAAAGAATTACCAATATTACACTAGTCTATTTTTGGTTAGCAGAAAGATATTTCTTTTAGCAAAACGTCCACCAAAGATAATATATATGTGTACTAGCAGTTAAAAAAAATTGTTATTCAAAATTTTTTTTTGTAAAAGAAAGAAATATTAGCGATCTTATAATTTACACAAATATTTCAATTTTGGTAGCCATTTTCAACGAGTTGTAAATAACTCAGTATTAGAAAATCAAGTTAGGGTAGAGTGGGGTTTGAACTTCAGGATTCTGGCCCGTGAGTCCGCAACACTGGCCCGATTCAATTTTGCTGAATTTCCACCTCATTTTTCGTATCTGACCATTTTAATTACTCCAGTTTTCTGCGCCGAACTTAATTAAAAATGAAAGGTTTTTTAAACATCGTAAATGCATTTGAACGATTTACCGCAGAATAGTCCCCCTAGAGGAGCATAGTACTTCCTGCATAAATAAGCGATAAAATTCTCCAAATCGCTTCGGCCGCGAGAAAAACGAAAAAGTTCCCCAGAAATGGCCATATAAATAATTTTAACCGTCCGAATTCTTGAAATGTATACATTTAAAATCACACAGTTACAATTAATTCGAGAATTTTGCTTATTAGAGATTCGGTTTTGTTTACTTTTTGTCCTTTTTACGTGATTTATAAACTAGGTCAGTAGACTCGCTTAATTAAAAACAAAAAATACACAAATATAATGGAATCTTATTTAGCTTTGAATCATAAATTACGAGAAATTTTACGGCAATTTTGTATTTGTAATTTTTTTTAAAATACAGGACGTTATAAATTTTCTTCACTATAATAAAATAAACACAGATAATACTTCTTTTTCTTCTTGTGGTGCCTTGTTACGTACCCCCGACGTTGGCGATTACTACAGCGAAAGCATCTCGGTCCTGTGCTACATAACCAGAGATTTTTCTGCCAGGGTTACCTTCCCTTAGTTGGTTGGTTCAGGTTCAGAAACTCGCCTTAAATTTTCTCGTTATTTGCTGTGATCACAGCGTTATGATAGGTTATAAATATGATCCCATTGCCCAGGGTTTGCGACGTGGACGCTTACGAGTTGGACTTGTCAGTAGTGTTTCCGGCGAAATGCAACTGGGCATTCGCAGCATTTTATAGAATCACACATTTCAGCAAGATGTGACTCACTACGACTCTACAGACAGTTTAAAAAAAGATAATACACATTATAAAAAATGTATCTTAAAAAACAAAGAAGCGACCGCAATTTAGAAAAAATACCCACAAAGACTTCAACGTCTGGGAATGGGGCATTCATTTTTATTTTTATTACTCTGTAATTTTAAAGTACACAAATATAATACGACATAAAATTCTATAAGGAAACTAATTTATTCAGAGATACAAAAGTTTTTACAAGATACAAAATTTATCCCAACTTTTTTTACAGAAAAAAGAAAAACAACAAATAACAAGAGAATCAGGAAAAGACAGAATAGATGAACTCATTTATTTGAGTCTTTTTGATATTTCTGATTAGCTCACAGTTGAACAAGTTACAATAATTCGTGTCCTGGTCAATGAATAAAATAGTTCTGTATATGAACTCGAATGAGAATCCTTAAAGAGTGTTTCGGGCTGGTCTTAGGTAAAAATACTGAATAGGAAAATCGAGTGAAAATATGATCGCCTCGTTGTTAAGTATTGGACGCGTTTGCCTATCACGTTTAAAATCCTAGGTTCAATTCCTGGTAGGGAGGACGTTAAATATTAGTTTTATATGTGATAATGTACTGCAATATTTAATTGTCCCTAGACTGGCCCCTGAAGTGAGATACCTTCATGTAACAAAATTATTTTTAATCGTTGTTGCTGATTTCAATGCAGCGATCTATGAACCATTGGAAAGCGGATAAAGAAATAATGATGATCTGTTAAAGTAAAAAGCCAAAACCTATACTTTTATGTACTAGATTTAATCAAATTAATTTACCTTTTAGACTCCTGAAAATACTATTCAGCTTTGAACTAGTATAAACAGATTAAAATATTACAACAGAGATGAAGAACATTTAAGAGAAGGTAATATAGAAGTTTAGGCATCTACAGGGCTTATGACTTGTCAATGGCTGGTTTAAGTGGCCGCTTTACACACTGTGTAACATTCACCATTCTGCCTATATTTGAACATCCATATTCCTTCAATTCTTTTATCTGTTGATGTTTGTGAAGTTTAAGAGCTGAAACCTTTATTTATGCGGGTGAGATTCATCTAATTGAATTATTTCACCTACATACTAGGCAACGCCTGAAAATATTATTTTTTCAATTTCTATACTTCTTCATGGACCAGGTCTAGTATAAACAGTATTTTAAGTATGCCAGAAACTTTAACACAAATGCTATTCGGACCAATTTTCAACAAATCCATGTCTACCTACCCGTCCTATACATTTCATAGCGCACATTACGTGTGAGTGCCGGAAAAAACGTTATATTATCAGTACACAATCTAATCAATCGAGTAAAGTTCTAAACCAATATGTTATCAAGTGAGCTGTGCCTGCGTCCTTTTAGAGCGCCGGCTCCATACAAATTATGCCAGCGTCTCACGACTGCCAGCTTTACCAGAGTTCCAGCACACGTCACGCCTCATCATCAGCAAGTTAGTGTAGTTGCGTAATCTTCCTTTCCCAGCAATATTTATTTTTAAAAATTATTTGACACTTTATATGCACATACAATATATATACATATAAGGGCGGGCCTTAAGGCAATTTCTTTCTACCCACCCAAACCGTTCAGTTTGAGAAAATTATAAATACATGGACACATTAAATCTTACAATTTTATACAAAAATTAAAAACAAAAGTCAACAAAATAAAAAAACATACAAAAAAAATTAACACTTTACTATGAAGAGAGGAAAGAGGATGGGAAATAAAGAAGAAGGATAAAGGAACAATTGAAATATTAAGATAATGACATTTAAATCTTGACTTAAATTAACATATTACAACAGAGATGAAGAACATTTAAGAGAAGGTAATATAGAAGTCCAGGCATCTACAGGGCTTATGACCTGTCAATGGCTGGTTTAAGTGGCCACTTTACACACTGTGTAACATTCACCATTCTGCCTATATTTGAACATCTATATTGCTTCAATTCATTCATCTGTTGATGTTTGTGAAGTTAAAGAGCTAAAACCTTTATTTATGCAGGTGAGATTCAACTATTTGAATTATTTCTACCAAAATTTGGACAAACTCAAAATATTCTTGACTTAAATGTAAATAAAGAAGGGGCGTCTCTAACATTAGTAACAATACGGTCCACTCTAAATTTTCCTCCTCTTACAACGAAATATTCTCAACACCTCGTCCACTCTTCAACGAATGCAATATTCAATTTCCTAAGGAGTGGAGATTGACATTTTTTTTATTATTTTCAAATATTCAAAGAAATCTTAGTATCTTAAAGTTTCGTTTTGAAAGAAGGAATTTTTAAAATTATTATTGCGTGTCAATTTAGTAATGATATTCGTAAATTGTGTACAGCTTTAAAAAATCGGATTTTGGAAATAATTATAAGCTAATGCAGGTAATGCTGATGATTCGTTTTCGCGTTCGCAAAAGTTTCCTATTGATTTTCGCCCTGAAACAACAGTTTCCCAGCTCCCTGTAAATGGCAGAAGGCTATGTTTTTAGGGCGAATTCAGGCGAATTTGGGCAAAATAAGGGATGACAAGAACGAATCTGCGTGGAATGAAAAATTCCCCACATAAATTTGTAGGTCGGGGTGTGCAGTCAGTTATGTTAAAAAACAGCAAAGACGAGATTTTGTGTAAAGAAAAAAAAACTGTTTATGTTGTTGATAAGGTCGTAAATAAATGAGAATGACTAAGATGCCGATGTTGTCTTTTCTCCATACTTACAAAATACTCTGTACACACCATAGTTCCTTTTGTGTATGCTTGGTATCGCAAATTCGCAGGTCAGAAGGAACATTGCCTCGCTTTTGATTGGATTTCAATTTTCTGAATGGGCAAATAAATATATATTTTTATTTATATCCCTACAGAGATGAGGTAGATTTTTTTCAAATTCAAGATTCAGGATTATGGATATTCGAGCGTTTACAGGGCTTATGACCTGTCATTGGCTGGGTTAAGTGGCCACTTTATGTAGGTACTACAACATTCCCCATTACGCTTATTTAGCGAATATCCACACCAGGTAACATTTTTGGTTTTTGTTTATATGCTACTAATCAAGAACTTATCCACAAGCGAGTTGAAAGCGCCATCTATGCATTGATATTGAAGTTAAGTATTTAATTTTATTTATTTACTTATTTATTTATTTATTCACACTCTTTATCAAAATACAATTCCATATTCACTTTGCCCAGCTAACAAGGGTACATACCCCGTTCCAAGCTAGGCAATTACATTTTTATATATTATTATAGTTAACAAATTAATATAGAGCACAGACAAACAAAATATAAACTTATTCGGATACACATTTTGATTCATATACATACAGATATACACACATATACACACATGTATATATAAATATACACATATATAGACATGTACATACACACTCACGTACATACACCCATGCGCATACACATACATACATTCATAAAAACATAGATAATTTATTTATGCGAAACTTCATGGTTGTCATCTATAAATATATTTTTTTTAAATTATTCCTTATTTTTTATATTTTATTTTTGACATCCAGTAAGGTTCTCCAATCCGTGGCATGCATCAACTTTTCTGACTCCCTACGACCAATGTCATGAAAGAGCGAGGTCAACACCTAATTAGCAGATTACTTTATTTTATGTTGTTCAGACTCATCAGCGTGCAGGTACACGAACCAAAAAATGAAATAAATATATAATATTAATATTTCAGAGCATCTCAAATGATATGCTGCCAGCACCTATTCAAGAACTAGGCAACACAGACCACAATTGGTTTTTTGACGCACACGCGGGGAATTTATATATTTTTTTTAAGTTTCTCAAATCAACGATTTGTGACGTGACCAGGTTTTCACCCCAGCCCATAAATTGTGTTCTGGTGTGTTTAACTCAGCGTAAAATGCACAAGGACAAAAGCGATGTAAAATTTCTACACAATGCAAATAAACTTTTAACCCATACAAACAACTTCAACTTTGGGATTCATAATTTCACGATTGGGTAATTATGTTGTTCAATTTTTATGTTTAAGTGTTAGCTTTGGCCAAGTATGATTTTACCATTAAAACGACTTAAACTCACGATATTTTTTTTCAACTCATAAAACGCTGTTTTTATAATAGACATAGTGAAAACAGAGCCTTAACATTATATTCCTTTTTGAATAAAATAAAAAAGCAATCAATTTTTATAATTTAATTTATTTGTTAAAAATTAATTTTAATTGTATTTGTTCGTAATTTAGAACTTAGAAGATTTTTGAACTAGATATTTTATAAATAAATATTTGTTTGGAATAGAACCACATGCCGACTTTTCTATATCTACAGGATTTGTGAGGACACTAATTTAACTAACATTCAAATCCTACTATACACCTTTGCCACGTTAGTTGCCCAAAAATATGAAACTTACGTACTGATACGACACGTGCTTTAAGTAGCTAAAACTAACCTGCACTGATATGTCCTGGATGAACATATCAGTGCAGGTTCTACATAGAACATAGAAATCCATTTTCAGGAGAGGGGTAAAAGTCTGAATTTTGTCTAAGAGAAGAGACTATTGCAGAAGACTGCTGCGAGATATTGCATAGATTTATATATTACTAAGCGTGTTGCCCAGATGTTTATTTAAATTAATAAATATAATAATGTAAACATTTTTTATTTTTATTTTCACTTTTATTTAAAAATGTACATGCTCAAAATTTTCATTATGTTACACCCCAACTTAGCACTGGGCTCTTGGCCTCATAGTAATAATGATACGTTTTTTCTTATGATATACTCGTATATGTATTTTAATGAATAAATGAATAAAAATAAAATAAGATAAATATAATTTATGAAAATGTTTGATTTTGTAGGAGAAAAAGTTAAAAAAAGAAAAGGAGAGGAAGAGAAAAGCATGAGTTTACTAGATATAGAGTTACCATTACAATAGAATATCTATAATAATACGAGGGTTGTGTAAAAAATAAGGTTCTCATTTTTTTTTCAAGTTTAAGGCATTTTTTATTTGAACTGAAAAATACGTAATTGGAAAGCTTAATTTCTTAACTGTTTTTCAACATAATCATCAGATTTTTCAACGCATTTTTTTGACGACTAATCCTATTTTGGAATCCAGCTTCAAAGAAGTCCGCCGCCAGTCCGTAGAGGAATTTGGTGACCGTCCTGCTGGTTGAGTTTATGACTCGAGGGACCACTATACATTTGGAAAATTATTGCGAGACCTTGAAAAAACTCAGAAGAGTCATCAAAAATCGCCGGAGAGGAAGACTGGCTAAAGGCGTTAGACTGCACCACGACAATGCGCGCCCGCACGTCCTTCGCCAAACCAAGGATTTAATCGAAAATTTTAGGTGGGATCTCGTTGAACAGGCTCCTTACAGCCCTGATCTTGCACCAAACGACTTCCATTTGTTTCCAAAATTAAAGCAACACTTGGGTGGACAACGTTTCGAGATTGATGAAAGAGTGCAGGAAGCGGGCACCAAATTCCTCCATGGACTGGAGGCGTACTTCTTTGAAGCTGGATTCCAAAATTGGATAAGTCGTCAACAAAAATGCGTTGAAAAATCTGGTGATTATGTTGAAAAATAGTAAAGAAATTAAGCTTTCCAATGATGTATTTTTCAGTTCAAATAAAAAATGCCTTAAACCTGAAAAAAAAATAACAAAACAAACAATTTTCTACTGTAAGTATGTAGTTCAGGATAGGGTGAATCTCATGTGTTTTTTTAAGTAGAATTACAAAAGAACATTTTGTAATGGGCTATATTGACGGGTACGGTAAGTCTCGAAACTGGTTGACATAGAAAAGTCGGTATGTGGTTACACATTATTTTAAATAATATTTAGTAAAATGTTTGACCACAAAATTAATATTTGAAATATTTATAATAAATAATATTAAATCGGGATAAATTTTATTAGCACTTATTCATATCTCGACATGTTGTAAATTTTTGAATGTAACATTTCATTTTGCGTCTGGTAGTCACATGATGAAGCGTTCTAATTTATTGAAAAACCTGACGAAAAAAAAAAACAAAGGGATTCGTAACAAAACACTACCATTCTGGAATGTTCGTTGCGTCCAATACTCACTTTTGGAGAACAAATACTCTTCCGTTTTTTTGGAAGTTGATTGATTAATATGTCGCTGGCAAAAACACTCATCGTTTATTTTATTTTCAGACGACTAATGAAAATTCACAGGGCGAGATAAAAATGGAAGAATGAACGGGGAAGAGTCGGAAATCAAATATGACTGAGAGAAAAATCCACTCGTTTTGAGAGGAGATTGTGTTAGAATATACTTGGCCTTTGATTGAATTATATTGATCGGAAAGGAATGTGTAGTACAGATGCGTAGATATTATACTCAATATCTTGTTTATAAAAATGGATTGTATTAAATATTTCTTTTCATGTTATTTTTAGTAAAAACATTATATTGTTTTATGTATTGGATTTTATCAGAGAGCTCTTCCAACTTTTATCACAGCGTGAGCTATATCTTCGTTCTAGTAATGAGAAAACCCTTCATACACATTCACCGCTTTTATTTTTGCTCTCTCTTCATTCTCAGTAGTAGCAATTCGATTGTGAAATTATCTCCCTACTAATATCAGAGATGGCCTTTTTTTTTCTTCTTTTTGCGGTGCCTTGTCAGGTCCCCCTGACGTTGGAAATCACTACAGCAAAAGCATCTTGGTCTTGCGCTACTCTGCAGCCAAGACAACTGCTTATTGGATGTACTAGCCATAGTGATTCCTGGGGAAATATGACCAGAGTGGTTTTCCGATGCGTTCTCTGGTGAATTTTACTGTCGGGAAAACCTTTTCTTATCTGGCTTGTTCTGGTTGGAGGCGCCAGAAAATCGCCTTTCACCCACTCGTTATCCGCAGTTATCACACCGTTATGAGTCTGATTCCATTGCCCAGGGTTTACAATGTGGACGCTAACGAGTTGGACTAGTCAGTAGTTTTGCCAGTGAATTTTAACTGGGTTATAATACTTAATACTTTTTTACAGCGCAATAATAAAAAATAAAAAAATTATAAAAACAATATTTGCTAAAGGTATTTCTATTAAAAAACATCCTTAAAAAATTTACGTTACAAAAATATAATTTCTTTTCAACCGAACCTTTTAAAAAATTAAAATTTACCTTTGGCCACATTCATGTTCAATTTATTATCTTTAAATTTTTACAACAAATTTTAGTTCAATACTTGGTCTTTATTGAGATTCCAGATACCTAAGTTTAGTGTAAATTTGAAATGGCGTAATATGCCGGTCTAAAAGTATTTTTTTTTTACTTATATAAAACTTTTAAGTATATTTTTAAACAGAAATACCTTTTAAAAATATTTTTTTTATCTAATTTATGTTTTTTTATTTTTTTATTATTGCGCGATTAAAAATAAACATTCGCTTTAAATGACAAAATCGTAAGATTTCCTCATTTTGCGTTCGTTTTACCGGACTACACCCTTAACATATCATACTACAACAGAGATGAAAAACATTTTACAGAAGGAAATATAGAAGTCTAGGCATCCACAAGGCTTATGTAATGTCATTGGCTGGTTTAAGTGGCCATTTTACACACTGTGTAACATTCAGTATTCTGCCTTTGTTAAAAATCCAAATTTCTTCAACTCTTTCATATGTTGACTTTTGAGAGGAAAAGAGCTGAAACTTTTGTCATGTGGATAAGATGCGTTGCCTAGTAGGTGAATTCTTTCAGCTGGATGAATCTCACCCTCTCCGAAAGGTCTCACCTCTTTTACTCCACAAAAGTCAACAGATGGAAGAGTTGAAAAAACGTGGATGTTTAAACATAGGCAGAATGGTGAATGTTACTCAGTGTTTTAATAAGCCACTTAAACCAGCCAATGACAGGTCATTAGTCCTGTAAATGCCTAGACTTCCATATTATTTTCTCGAAAATGTTTTTCTTCTCTGTTGCACCAAATTAAGATCTAAATGACTCCCTAGGGAGGAAATCCAGCCTGTCTGCAAACATTTGAACAAACTCAAAACATTGTTGAAAATAAATTTGTTACAACTAGCTTATACGAAAAGAGTTCTGTAAATGTGTAGACATCCATATTCTACTCTCTAAAATTAAAAAAAAAATCGATGAAAAGTTATTTTGTAAGCTTTTGGGTTGACATTTAAGTGCGAAGCATTATCTAAATTAGATGTCTTCTGGGCGAAATTTGCTGTCCGCAAAGCGTCGTAACTTCACACAAAGTTTGGTGCTATTTTCGGCAACTCCATGTCACCCCGGACTACTTAACTAAGTTTGTTGATCCATATACGAGTCAAACAGCGCGCCTTAATCTTTTCTACTCAAAAATTCTTAAACGTATTGAATACCACGCCGTTTCCCTGTAGGGGTACGCAGAAATCTTAAAACACCATATTCCTCTGTTTTTGCATATACCTCGCTTTTTGTAAATTCATACATCTTATCATGCACGCGCGTCGATTATTCCGACTGTTGATATGTCGATCTTCAAGTATTTGATGGATTTGAGTAGGCCATATCTTTCTCTACCTTTCTTGTTACCTGCATCCAACATTTGGATTTTCAATCTTTTCAGCGTGAATTTTTATTTTGAGGTTTTACCATGCATCCGCCTAAAAATTCCATTTAAAAAGAATTATTTTTAAAAAATTGTATCCATATTTGTTGTTATTCGACAGGCTTACTTACCTTAGTTAGGCAAACAAAGTAATAATAATATTATAAAAATAATTTTACTAATTTAAATTATTCATTTATTTACACCTTTTATCAAAAATACAATTTTACGTTCACTTCGCCCAGCTAACAAGGGTACATACCCCGTTCCAAGCTAGGCAATTACATTCCAATAATAATCCGATAATAGTTAAAAAATTAATAGAGAGCACAGACTAATAAAATATAAACTCGTATACACATCTTGATACATATACATTCACACATACACATATATACACATATAAATACACATGTACATACACACACACGTACATACACCCATGCGCATACACATACATACATTCATAAAACATAGACGATTTATTTATAATGCGAAAATTTATGATTGCCATCTGCATTTATATATTTTAAAATTATTCTTTATTTTCATATTTTATTTTCGACATCCAGTAAAAATCTCCAATCTGTGGCATGCATCAACTTTTCTGACTCCCTATAACTAATGTCATGACAGAGCGAGGTCAACACCTTCCGCAACTTGACAACACTTCCGTCTTTCCATGGTTCTGGCAAAAAGTTACACACCTCTCTGCCTACGTAATAGTGTTGTCTCGATGCCAGAACAGTGTTGACCCCTTCACTTAGTATCAGATCCCTATTAGAGTATCTTGTATTATGGTTGTGGTTGACGCTTCGGAAAATGTCTTTTTTTATGTGTGTAGCCACTACCGTTTTCAATATACACTGTTGAATAATATTCAGTACTCTAATTCTTTGGAGAGCAAGTCACTTGGATAGCGAAATGGTTATTTTTTAATTACTCAGATTTAAGATTTCTGCGCAATTGTTACAGGTTCTAGGGTGGTTTTTGTGCAAGCTCCCCAACCAATTAGACCGTAAGCCAACACAAAATTTGCCAGTGCATGGTATAGGTGTTTCAAGTCCGGGACTTTAAGTATATTTCTAATTGAGATGAAAAAATGTATCAAGCGCTTAATTTTTGCAGTTATGGTTTCAATTTGTTCATCCCACCTCAAATACTGGTCTACAGTTATTCCAAGTTCTCATAAAAAACGGGAATATTTGCATTTTAAATTGACTGATAATAATTAGCTATAGTTAACAAGTACTGAATGACAGTTCTTCACAGTTCTGCCATTTTATCAATTTAAGCCATGGTTAGAATTTTCTTTTCTTATATTCTGCGGCATAGTTTCAGCAATGCAAATTAAGATATTAAATTAAGCAATGTGTTTTCTCGATATGTGTAAAGTTGTAAATATATTTTTCAATTTATTAATTTACTTCTCTAATAATTTAATAACAACCAAAGGCATAGCGAAGCGTGGCCGAGTTCAGCTAGGTAGTATAAAATACCAAATAATAATTATTGTCCCGACAAACTGTGACTGGTAGTTTGTCATCGGGTGCTCAGACATAAGTGTTAATAAAATGTTAAATTAAAGAATACGTACACAAATAAAACCTTAACTAAAATTGTTTTAAAAAGGGGAGAGAAAAAAATGCCATGAAATCAAAGAATAATCAGCGTATTGTGTAATAATGTGCGCTTCATGTTGAAAATTTATTGTTATTAGTTTGTCTTTCAGATTAATTTTTTCTCCTATGTTGAGAATCGCTGATAGTACAAAATAAATCCTAAGTTTATTTTCAGTTAGGTTAAAAAGTAGGGTAGGTTTTCCGACACGTCACGTGATTAAATAACTAGGAAGAAACTACATAATGGCTTTAGTTTCCGTTAGATACAGACTTTATTAAACTTATTAATTCACTGATAAACTAAGTGTTTTGCCTATGCAATTGCTTAATCGGGTATAGACACTAATAAAATAATGTATATATTTGAGTAAGGGATTCGCCTTAGTGCTTGGCCAACGTGGCGAGCGTTTGCATTTGCAGCGCGGCAAAGACTTGCTGTTCGCGCGCGGGCGCCGCGCATAATTTACTAAGTGGTTTGCGGGGAAGTCAAACCAGTTGGAAAAAGAAACGTTTTTTTGTTTTGATTTTTTAGTTGGGAGTTACATTTAATATCTTGCTTATTACGAAGAGGGCCTTACTTAAAAATCGAATATAAAATTAAGCTTGAGAATAGTGGTAGGATAATGTTGGTATAGCAAAAAGTATTATTTATAAACCTCGCATAGCGTAATACTCGGTTTAATTCTGGGATAGTGACCATCGAAACTTATACCTGCAAAATATGTGGTATAACGCTAGAATAAGCACGCGATCTGTTAAAAGTCATATTTTTCGGAAATCAAAATGGAGAAGTTATCAGATTTTTTTTCAATTTTTAACAATTTCGAAATCCTTCTTCAAGTGATTTTTAATAATTTGTTTTAATAATTTCTGAAATGTTATAGGTTTGTTTGTATTTTAATCAATTGTGATAAAAAAAGAAACACGAATAAACTGAATAACTTGTTTTTACCTTCTGCTCTTCTTCCCAATTTTGATTTCTGTACGGTTTTCTTTATGTTCTCTATTTGACGTTTGTTTGTTGTTGTTATAAAAGTTACTGCGCACGCGCATATATAAGTGTTGACTGTTTAAAAAATGAAACATGAAATAACTTGTGAATTGTTGTTCGAGATTATATTTTTTTTAATAGGTAAGCTTTTTTTTTATATCGGTTTTGAATCGATAAATCGGGTATAGTTATTTCTTAATGTAAACCTGGTATAAGGAAATCTAATAAGTAAGGCTAACAAGGTTTATATATTACAAATGTAGATTTTTTCGCTTTCACATACCGTATTTTGATCATCTGTTACAGAAGGTAAGGTGATCAGTCATGATTGCAAGCGGCAACAGATTTTCGGCTTTGGGTAGCCATGTTTTTCGACGTTGAGCGCGTTTCAACTTTTAAATATCAGAAACAAAAACATTTTGTTTGTCGTTACTAAAAACTAATTCAATCATGTCAGACAACGTCGTAGAACTCCTTCGAATCAGCGGTTCGAACAATAAACATCAGTTTAACCGATGTTTTCTTTACTTCTCGTTAGTTATGTTTCACCTTTTAGATGTGTGTTTTGATCACTCACCTGTCGAAACTCGTTACCTAACGGGCGGTGTAATTTAGAAGTTTTGGGGGGGATTTTTAAAATGAAAAAACAAAAATTTGCTTTGTTTTATTCAACAATAGAAAAAACAAAAAAAAATCCTGAATTTGTAATTTTTTTTTCATTTTTTTTATTTTTAATTTAATTTTACAATACGCCCAAGGGGCATTTACAAAGAAATTACAGGTAAGTACAAACATAGTGAGTAAAAATTTAAAAGATAAACAATGCTTTTTTGTATACATTTAGAAACAATAAGAAGCATACTGCCATACAAAATAAAAAGTGAAACTTTACTTAGTAAAAAAGAAAAAATTGAATCAATATTCAAGTATCTAAATGAGAATTTGTAGTATGCGAAATGGCAAATGCATAGGTATAACCAGCAGTAATAAGATACCAGAAGTGCCCTATGCACCAAAAAGTTAAGACTAAAGATTTGTGATGATGGCGATGAACTCAAGTTGGTAGAAATTCCATTTTCCCTCTGGTAAATATTTCATGATGCTGGTGGAATCTTGCTTACATAATAAAGTTTTGTACATAAATATATGTATGTAGCCTACCCTTCAATAAGACAAAGCCTTCTTATGATTGGCTCTGTGAAAAGCTATAAAAGTATAGAGGCTTAGAGGAATAGGCAGGTCACGTTTGTAGAACGAATAGTAGATATGATACAAGGCTTAAATTACTGCATGGGAAGATGTATTCTTGACTTGAATTACATACGATAGGGAAATTCCACGTACTTTGAATACATATAAAAATATGTAAAATGGATTTAGATAAATCAATTGTATTTTCGAAATCGAGAAAAAAAATCTGTTAATGTACTAGTAATATATACCGTGTCACCGTCAGCTGTAGGCACATTCCGTGTAATTTTTGTAATGTGTAATGCCGGACATGTTCTGTTATTTGGACATGCTCACATAAAATTACTTTACAATATCTAAACATAAACTATATTTTTTTCAGTACCTATTCCCATCTATACAAATATAAATTTATATTAATGGCAATGTTTGTATGTTTGTCCTTGATAGGTTGAATGACTACTGGACAGATTTACGTGTGTTTTTTAGCGAAATGTAGATCTTTGCCAGAAGCATGTTTATAGCTAGTAAAATCTTTAATTTGTGATTTTTTTTTATACGTCACCAGGGTTGCATCCAACGAGAATGCACATAAGGATGATGTTATTTTTTAATGTATTAGAAAAAACTGTTTTTGAATGTTTCCAAAAAACATTTTTACAGATTCCAATCAGATTGTTTCCTTAAATTTCTAATAATTTCCACCCATTTATGACTTTTAACTGGATTTTCGGTGATTCCAAAAAAAAATTTATTAATTATTGAATATCGCATTTTTTTATAAAATGCACCCCTGTTGGTGAGAAAAACACAGTTTGACATTTGCAAAGGAAATTCTTTATTTGAATATTAATTATTTTGAATTCAAACATGAACAAGTTCTCAGGTACTTACTTAAATAAAATATTTGAATATTAAATATTTTTAGATTAGGAATTAAATTGTAAACAAGTACCTAGGTTCCTACATATCAACGAAAAGTTACATCATCTTTTTTCATGACAACGTCCATTTTGTTAATTTTAGTTAGGCATAAAAGTTTCAAAATACAGTTCTATTTTTTCCATATCATCAGGGAGGCATCTTCAAGGCAGTAAAATAAAAATATTTTTTAATAATCTATTTATCAAAATATCCTGTCACCGCCTATCTTTACAATTTATGTAATCCGAAAAACAAAAATAATAATGTATATGTACAAATATAATTTTAACAAAATACAATTACTGATGTCAAAAATTTGATTGTACTCATTTAATATATATTTATATATGAGTATGTTCTCAAATCTAGCAATAGCAAAGCATTGCCAGGTTAAGCTCATAAATCATATTTATTGTTTATTTTTGTGAACCGTTACAAAATAAAAAATACAAATATATTTCAATAAACGTGTTATTGGTACCAGCATAATTTTCTTGAATTTTATAAAGAATGATTAACAAATTAATTAGAAAACAAAAATAAAAAAATAAACTTCATGTTCTTAATTTTTTTGTCTCAGGTAAGCACATATTTTAAAAGCTCAAACCAAAGCAGTCAAAAACACTTTCACCAGTTCTATAGTAAAATTAGTAAGTATTCCAATATAGAAATAAAAGACAAACTTTCTTACTATCTTTGTCTGCTCCCTGGTTGGAGCACATGGTGTACAGGTCGCTTTGTCTGCGACCAACTCCTGTTTGTTCTCCCAAGTCTGTTTCACGTCCCGAAGTTCAGACAGAAATAAAATATTAGTTTTAGTAACTAGTGAACGGTATGATGGCTTTTGCGATACCGTGAGACTGGCATCCTTACGATAAAATAACATATATTTTGAGAAAATCAGTCAGGATTAAGAATTTAATACTATTGATTTTAATTTGTATGTATAAAATTAAAAAAGTGATTGAATCAAATTATTTTTGTATGAACGACTTTTTTATAAAGTGTTATTTGTTAAGTAAAGAATATGAGTTTCACTGATTTACATTTTTACATTTTTCAGTGTACATTTATAATATATGCCTACAAACTTTTTTTTTCGATACAATAATAATCCAAAGAAGTAAAATAAAAAATAAAAAATAGGAATTTTCCACAGTTACAAATATATTTTGGAAAATAAAAAACAAATTAATTTTATATAAAGTTTATATTTAAAGCACTTACTTTGTTTTTATTCATTTTAATAAAATAATCAAAATAACTTTGTTTTTAACCACTAATTTTTATTCTCCACCGACCGGTTTCAAAGCAAACAAGCTTCTTCGTCAAGGTTTACGTAACTAATGAATTGATTCCTTTTTTTTATCATGTTCACTACACATGGACCCAATAAATCAAATCGTTTTTTCCTTACACGGGTGGTAATTTGATATCATTATTTTCTAAGTAAGACAGGAGAGGACTAAAAGAAATATTGTTTATTTGGTTATTAAGTATTGTTTTTTTTAATTTTTTTTAAAGTTTAATTCATTTTAACAAATAAGTAACATACATTATTGTATTTTTGTTCCCGCAAAGCCAAAGCTTGTCTGCAGGTTACATTACATTTTTTTTTAAAATTTATAAGTAAGTACATAGTTTAATAATAATTGAAGAATAAAATATATTTATACAATTAAGTTTCACGTGCAGTTTAATAATTTTTTGAATATTTTTAAAAATGAAATTAGGTTTTTTTCTTCTCGATTTTTAGCTGGTATTAAATTGTACAGTTTTGGTACTACACTATCCATTGGTCTGTCACCATAATAGTTTTTCTATCGTGGTACCATCAGCTGCTGTGCCGATACTTGTCGGGTCATGATCTGGTGGTTTATTTTGGATTTAAAATTGCTATCGAGGAAATGATCAGATTTTCTTTTTATGAATCGCTTTTTTAATTTCTAAGTTTTCTAAGTTGTCTAATTTTAATATTTTATTTTCAACATGGGTTCATGTGTAGTATTAAGTGAATATGATAAAAAAAATTCAAAAAGAATCAATTCATTATTTACGTAAACCTTAAAGAAGAAGCTTGTTTGCTTTAAAACCGGTCAGTGGAAAATAAAAATTAGCGGTTAAAAAGAAAGTTGTTTTATTTATTTTATTAAATTAATTTCAAATTAAAATAATGAGAAAAAGAAACGTACAGTTCTTTAGAAATATTAATTAATAAAGTTGAAGCCCTTCACTCAAATAGCGAATGCCGAATCAGAATCAACAATGTTGTCACAAATTGGTTTGAGGCCGCCACCGGAATTCGTCAAGGTTGCGTCCTTGTACCGTTCCTTTTTGTAATCCTTATGAACTTCATCCTAAGGAAGTCAATTCCACTAGATCGAGGAATATCCACCATCTTCCAAAAATTATGAGACCTAGAGTATGCCGATGATGCAGTTTTAATTGACGATCCAGTCATGGGTCTTCAGGCCACTGCAGATAGCCTAAATAGGTTTTCCGCATACATGGGTTTAACGATCAATATTGCAAAAATACACGTACTGTGTAATACTTAATGGATTGGTGCCCAAAATCCCCTAACTCTGTCAAACCAAGTCATTGAAAGAGTAGAGAGTTTAGAATACCTGGTAGTATATGTTACGAAAAATGGCAGCTAGGAATAGCAGGCGCCACATTCAACATAATAAAGGCTTTTTGGAAATCGGATATTTACTCAGCATAAAACTTATTCTCTTTTACGGGTGCGAATTGTAGCACCTCACCAAGGGCCTAAAACAGCAAGTCTAAGTTTCGAGAATAGATGTCTCAGAAGAATCTTAAATGTGTGCGGTTGTATGATTTTGTTAGGAATGAAGTAATAAGCGAACAGACGACACAAGCTCCGGTGACAACTGTCATCAAGCGGAGGCGATACGGTTGGCTTGGCCATGTACTGCGGATGCATCCCGAGAGCCTTAACCACGTTTCCCCTTTTTTTAAGGCATCTGGTTCTCGACGTCCTGGACGTGCACTGCTGACTGTTTGTCGGCAGATTATGTCAGAACTACGGGACGCGAACCTGACTTGGAAGGATACACAGGAGCTGGCGGCCGACAGAGATGCTTGGAGGATCGTCGTGGATACCATATGCTCCAACTAGGGAGCGGACATGCAACGTGGATATAGTAACATAAATGATGAATGTTTTTTTTTCCATTGCAATCTACTTTGATGTATTATTTAGTTTATCAAAAAAGAGATTAAGTCTTGTGTTTAGAGAGTGACTAACTCTGTTGTATATGTAGTTATTTAGTATTTTGGAGTTATATAATTTCGAATATACTTTAAAATAAAATTACCAGGTTTGCGTAAGTTATTTTTTCATGTGTGTTCCACACTTGCATCGGCTCTACATTTGCATCTCGAGCGTAATACTGATGACCTTAACATTTTATAACATGTGTTTGGCTAGTGAACTTTCAGGTGTGGATGAGAGCCGGGGATTGACGAGTTTCTTAATCATTTTAATTTTGGGATCATTTTGTTTTAGCATTACGTAAACTTTTTATTAAAATATGTAATAAATTGTCAGCGAGCGGAATTTCAACCTTGGAGATCTATGTTTGGAGTCTGCGAAACCTACTCCCACGAGACCACATTCCAGTTTCCATTATGTAATATATTGCATAATGTCATCGATTGGTGGCTAAGTTGAACTAGTGATCTCACGCAAGCGTACTAACTAGCTGTTCAACAAAACGTCTTAGCAATTCACGAATTCAATAGCCAACCCCAATCAAAGCCACCCTCTCATTGATTTTTGATCGAACTGAAATTTGTCCCAAACTTAAATGGAATTCCCTGAATTCTAAAATGTTTACCCGAAGTATAAGGTGATACAAAAGGTACTATTTTATTTCTACGCCTCTGCGAATAAAAAATACAGTTGTATTTTTAAGTTTATACTTATAATTAGAAATCAAACACTGATTTGAGTCTACTGAACACTTTATTTTATTTTTACAAATATAAACATATAAAAATAAAAACTTCGTGACATTCCCCATTACCTATTAAACACTTAGCCTCACCCTTAACCATCGGTTTTTCCCTCAATTATGATTGATGTCCATGCTATAGTTCATAAGATTATTTTTATTTTCTACTTAAGTACCTTGAATTATATAACTATATAAGGACATTCAATCCAAATAATCTTCACATTCGTTTGAAAATGCCCTAATAAGGCGAAACAATTGTCACGAAGTTTTTATTTTTATATGTTTATATTTGTAAAAATAAAATAAAGTGTTCAGTAGACTGAAATCAGTGTTTGATTTCTAATTATAAGTTTAAATATGGAGTTCTACAAAATAAACACCAAATCAATCAACAAGTATTTTTAAGTATTTTTCGGCATCGTAAAAATACAAAACCAATATCTCACGTCCAATTTGTATAGTTTTCTTTGTGATTCCGTGTTGGTTTGATTAACTTATTTTGGCTGCCGATCGCAGGACCCATCATATGAGTAAACCATATGTTGTGTGGAAAAATATAAAAGTGTTTATATAGTAGAAGTTTGTACCGCGTCACAGTCATAGGGCACTGCATTGGTACGCCAGCGTTTCTTAATACTTTTTGTTACATAAATATAAGATGGTTTAGTCTTACGCTTCAGGTACCAGTACTAGGACTATGAAATATTAAAGTGTGAAAACATCATTTTAAATCAATATTTCAAATCAATCAAAATTTTTTTTCTGAAATTTTTATTTTTAATGTATGTATTTTCTTTTTTTTTCCATAGTAATAAGAGATTTTATATCTTTATAGAATTAAAGAGATAAGATTATATTCATTTATTAGAATTTAACCATAAGCACCTGCTGACGAACTGCAATTTATGCAGTTCAGTGAGACTTGATAATTTATATGTTAATTTTTGTATGCTTTTGATAAATAAATAATTTAAAAAAAAAATATGTCAGGAATCTAATGGTAGGCAAACGCGCTAACCGTTATATCACAACAGAAAAGGAGAAAATTTTAGAGATGGAAGTATGTAAGTGTGGGCATTTACAGAGCTTATAACCTGTCATTGGCTTCATTACACACATTGTGACACACGTGTGACATTTTCCATTTGCTAGTTTTTTATTTTTTTTTATTTTTTCTAATTAAATTTCTTCAATTTTTTTATTTGATAATTTAAGATTAAAAAAGTGCTTAAACTTTTATTGTTTAAAAAGATTATTTATTTGTTTCCTCTTTTTTTGATAAAATTTATGTACATTTTTTATTAAATATTAGCGGACCCGACAGACGTTGTCCTGCCCAAACGTTGGCTTGCCTGCTATTAGCTGGTTCCGCAAACGTTTTTTCTTTGTTCGAATTTTCCACCTACCGGGTTCAATTGTGAATCTTAACTATCCACGACCGAAACATAAAAAAACTCAAATTTAGTCAAAAGATTTTTTTTTCCTAGAATCAGATTATTAACTCTTAAAAGACTGTGGTAAATAATCCATTTGCGCGCGGTGATGTAACATCGTGTTTCCACTAGTAAAAGACGGAATAATTTAAAGTTCAAAAATTGAAAAAAAAAACATGGAGACACACGGTCTAATTTAGCCCTGTTATAGTAAAATAAATTAATAATCATGAATACGCCGCTCAGATTACGCGCGTGCGTTTCCCATCACTGTTATCAACCGGCTGAAATCTGAATCTATTTTACACTTTACTTACTTTTGTTTTTGTCTCTTTCACACTAACACCTGTCATAGAACAGCGTTTCTGTCTTCCCTGTGATGAGTTCTATCTTCGTGCTCTTTCTTATACATATGTGTAGCTGAATTAGCGGACGCTCTTTTTTCGCGTAGCGAGGATAAATATTTTTTTGTTTTAACATCCAGCATAGTTATACAAAATTCACTTTCCAAATCCGGTGTGAAAATGTCCATTTGAAGATTACAAAAAATACTAATTCATCATTTAAAAAAATTAGAGAGATATATCAAGTCTTGTGTCCTATGTCGACTAGTGTGACATCACAGCCACACAAGAGTTAAAGCAATAAAGACACGTTATTGATTTTTGCCTTTTTTTAAAACAATTTTTATATTCGTAATAAGGGTTTTTGGTCGTTTAATCTCCATTGTGATTGGCTAAGAGGCCACATTGTGCTCAAATCATAATCGTGCAAAAATTACTACTCTACTACCACAATCTATGGAGAAAATACGTGAATACGTGTTCAAGAATAAAAGTCAGACCGTGTTCTTTTTTGAGCCCTCTAAAATTATGACACTCAACGCATGCCCAACGCGAATTTAGTCATTTTTTAACCGTCAGCCATATTTTGAAAAACATAAAAAATCCCCCAAAGGCCTTTGCTTTGGAATATTAAATGTTGAGTATATTATGAAGTCTATGAAATAAAGACATAGAAAATAAAAACGGAAAGTTAGATTAAGGTTTTTTTTTTAATACTTAAATGTATTATAGTGGAAAATAAGATTTAAAAAAATATAAAATAGACATAGGGACTGAGATCTGATTTAATTATTTCACATACTAGGCAATACCTGTAAACAGTTTTTCAATGCCTCATCTCTTCACAACATTAAGGGTTTCAGCTCTAACTTCACTACAATCAACAGATGAAAGAATAGAAAAAATATTGACATTCAAACCTAGGTAAAATGATAAATTTATTGAAATACTTGACCACAAATTTAATGCTTTAAATTATTTTTTTAAAATCATATTGGAATCGAACTGGTAACCAAACACATACTCAATTGATTTTTCGGTTGTTTCCTACTATAAATTATTTCAGTGACATATTTTTTTGGATCACCGTGTATGTTATTTTGTATTGACGAAAGGTCAAAGTTTAATGAAAATTGTCAAATAACTTTTTGTATAGGTTATTTTGTAATGAAAAAATGCTCGAATCATTTCCAATTTTTAAGACGTTCATTACTTTTAAATGTATTTTTTTTAAATTTATTATGTTTTTTAAACCCGATAGGGTAATAAAATAAACATATTGTAGGTCTATGACTTAAATGGTTAGTGTAGTTATCATGATTGTGCTTCTTAAGAGGAAACGCCGTCTGATTTTTCTTCATACAAACATATGCTCGTATTTTTTCCCTTATTCTGACGCAACAGCAATGATTTTCTTTAAACATTATAGATATTTATCATTGACGTGTTTTTATTGTTTTGTTTTTTTGATAAATTGTTTCTTTTGGAAGCTTGAACCATCCAACAACCCCTCAGAGCGCCCAGTTTTGTCTGCCGTCTTTGGACGTATGGTATATAAATATAATAAATAAAACACTGTTTTGGCATCAAGGCGACACTATTTTGTTGGCAAGAAAGTGCATAACTTTTTGTCAGAATTTTGAAAAAACGGGAGTGTTGTTAAGTTGAAAAAAGTGTTGACTTCGCTCTTTCATGGCATTGGTCGTAGGGGGTCAGAGAGGCTGATGCATGCCGCATATTAAAGATAATTATTATTATTTTATTTTATTAAATTATCAAGTTGTACGAAACTGCATAAAATGCAGTTCGTCAGCAGGTGCTTATATTTAAGTTTTAATTTATATACACAATCTTATACCTTAAATTCTATACTATATAAAAACTCTTATAACTATGTAAAAAAAGGAGACATGTATTCCCATGTGCAGCAAAAATGTGTTACACGTAGAAAAATAAAAATAAAAATTTGTCCAAATAAAAAAGAAAAACACAAACAAATTTCAATATACAAAACCACGTTCTAAAAGTCAGATTTTCAACATACGTCTTTCTTTTGAGCCTGATATTTTTTTAGTTTTTTTTTTATATTTAATGGGAGCATATTATGTATTTTTGGTTTATTGTACTCGAGTGTTTTTTCCCGTATTTATTATTGGATTTAGGGAGAAAAAGTCCACCAGAACCTAGTGTTATATACACCCTTCAATTTATGTCTTTATTCAGATAGAGAAGCACGCCTAGAAACCAGCTTGGACCAAAATAAAGCTCTAACAGATCCAATTCTTACTGGATGTTAAAAATAAAATATTAAAACTCAAAATAAAAAAAAAAATACAAAAGGCAGTTGAAGTTTTGCATATATTAATCTAATTGTGTATCTTATATGTATGTATGTATGTTTATGCGCATGGGTATAAGTATGTATATATGTGTATGTATATGTGTATATATGTGTGTATATATTTATGCAAATGCATATATATGTGTTTATGTATATATATATATATATAAAAGCAGTTTCATGTGTGTGTATGTATGTATGTATATGTATATACTCGTATATGGATGTGTGTGTATGTACATATATGTTTCTGTGTTGTTTTATTTCCTTTTTCATTGTTTTATGCTTGTTAACTATTTCTTCTGCCATCTTCTCTTCCTTCCCTATTCTCCCATTCCACTTCCTTTCACCCCTAGAGAACTGTACATTTTGATTTTTATATTTTTGTTCCTATATAAAACCTGTTATTGGTTTTGTAATAAGTTGTTATTCCTTATGTTTTGTTTATAACTATAACTGTGTTGGTTTTAAAATAAATAAAATAAAATAAAAATAATATTAACTTAATATATAAAAGTAGATTTAAAAGAAAAAAAAATATTATAATTTTTATTTGTTTGGCAGGCAGCCTTTGCTGATGTGATATGTATCATTTTACGTAAAAATGTTAAATTAACAATACGCTTTTATAGTCATCACAGGTGCGTGTAAGTAGCTCTTATTTATAATTTATATTCTTTTATTTTAATGGCCGTAGCTCATGTAGGCTTAGATAATACTAAATTTAAACGATAAAATCTGGATCAAATAAGCTTTTACCCAAAAACTTATAAGCCTGCACATTCAAAAACTCTTTGGAGCTTCGATCATAAAAGAGTTAGAATAGAGTAACCCTTTCTTCGTTTACGAATATTTGAATAAAATCAACATCAGAAGAAAGTATTGAAAGTCGACCGGAAAAATTCAGGACACATTTTGGCACTTAACATTTGATTAAAACGAAAAAGGAATTACTACGTAGTTTTAAGGTGTTAAAAAGGCAATATTTTTTATTTAATTACTAAGACCCGAGCTGTTCGTATAAATGCGGTTTTTCCAGTGCCGCAACGTGATAAATATGTATCAAATAATTGTGTCCATTTTTTTTACGTAATTCTACTGAGCTTGTAAAAATATATGAATAAAATAATGACTTGCCTAATATTATTGCTCATTGCACAAATTGCTTGCATGATGGTATTTCTAACACATGTAATTGTGAACTCATAGAATTTGTGGAGGAGTATAAGTATTTGGGTATTTTTATTGATCATAATTTTAAATGGGATCGTCATATATTTAAACTTTGTGATCGATTGCAGACTCTTGTAAGTACTTTTTATAAGTTATCTTTTATTTTGACTAAAATCACTCTTAAAATTATTTATTTTTCTTTAGTAGAATCAATAATAAGATATGTTATAAATTCGTGGGGACATTCGACTAAAACTTATATTAAAATGATCCAGGGTCTACAGTATTCTATAGTTAAGCGAATTGTACCTGCAGAGATTTACGAACCAAGAAATAATAATGATCTCCTGTACAAAACAATCAAAACTCTGCCTGTTCGAGAACTACTGTGGCTTTGCATCATTTTGGAACAATTTAATAGTAATACATTCAAGTTTCCTCTCAAACATAACCATAATACACGCTTCACGTCTAATGATGGCTTGGTAGTGCCAAAAGTATGGAATAAATATGGAAATAGAACTCTCAAATATTTAGTACCTAGAATTTTAAATTTATTACCAAAATAACTTAAATTTAAATTTAATTTCATAAAAAATAAAAACAAAGATTAACAAAAAAAAAAATGTAAAAAAATAACACTTAAGTATGAAGAGAGGAGAGGGGATGGGAAGGAAAGAAAAAGGATAAAGGAACAACTAAAATATTTAGATAGTGACATATTAATCTTGACTTAAATGTTAATAAAAAAGGGGCGTCTCTAACATTATTTGGTAGACTATTCCATAATCGAGCAGCTTCTACTGTGAAAGACGAGGCAAGAAAATTAGAGCGATGAAAAGGTATTAAAAGGATTCTCTCGTTACTAGAACGAAGAGATAGTCCGTGTCGTGATAGAGGTTGGAAGAGCTCTCTCAGATGAACAGGCTAAGTGGGATTATTTAAAATATTGTAAAGAAGTGATATAATGTGAATGTTTTTTCTATGCCTGATACTGAGCCAGTGTAGTTGCGTGCGATATTTGGTTATGTGGTCGAATTTGCGAAGATAATGATATGATATAATGTTTTTATGTTTTCAATTCTCTCGGACATCAACATGAACCTTGTTAATGCAAAAAGCCGATACTATTTTATATAATCTGAAATGTTTTTTATTAGTTTTTAATTATTTTATTATTTCCCGTATTTGCCTGAATAAAATAAATAAAAATACATTTGAAAACAATAATGTTGGGTGCTTAGAAATGTAATCAAACCAAGATAAAAAATAAAAATTAAATAAAATAAATCTATTTTTTTTTACAAAACAAATATAAAGTAGGTTTTAAAAATAATATCTAGAATATGACGAAAAAATAAGATAGAACGAAAATAAAAGGTTAAAAAGAAAATAATAAAAGTGTATTAAATAAGAGAAAAAAATACTAAGTGTCTTAAATGAAAGTTTTATTTTCATAATAAATCAATATTAAATTCTAAAGGGATATAAATTTTAAACTTAGAATCAGTCATTAATTTTCAAATTACGATTTTTTACTAAAAACATTGAATTTGTTAAAACTTAACGATTGAAGAAAAATTATATACCTTTTAAATTTATTCAAAATTGTAAATTTAATATACGATTGCCCTGAATTGTTATTTCTCATCAACTTCAGGGTGCCTGGAAGAATGACTAGACAGGTGCCACCGTTTTGTAGCAACAATTCACAAACAGTGTATACTTGTAATGCCGTATTGAACAGACTTCATGAACTCGGCAATAGTTATTCCTATCTGATATATTTAGTGTAGGGTATTGTTCCTATAGAACAAACCTTTTGAAATTTCTCAAAGATATTGAATGGTAATTATATTTATTTATTTATGCAATTCATAATATATACAACTTTTTGTTTACTTTTACCAGCTGTATGAAAGAGTTCTAATGATTTTTTTTATATTACTTTAAAATGGGTTATTATTTAATTTGTTTTTTAAATTTATTCTTGAATTGTTTTAATTTTCTACTGAAAATGTTGTATAATTTTAAGGTTAATTTTTTTTATTAAATCTTGTATAATTTTTAGGTTTATTTTTTTTTAAATCTTGGGTACAAAGAAAATTTATGTTTTTTTTTTATTTAATAAAATATTTAGCCAAATATGTTAGGTTAGTATTATATTTTATTGTAAAAGGCAGATTTGCCGTTTAGGTTAATAAAATAATAATTATAATTATGTGAAAACTTTATGTCTTCTTCGTATGTTTATAACTAAATTATTGTACTAAAGATAAGGAAGCTTGTAAATAATTAAACAATTTATTTATCTAAACTCTTGTGTGGCTGTGATGTTACCCGAGTCTACATACGATACAAGACTTGATATATCTTTCTTAATTTTTTAAATGATGGAGTTGCGTTTTTTGTAATCTTCAAATGGTTAGTTTTACACTGGTTTTGGAAACAGGATTTTTATGCATTTTTTTTTATCCTTGCCACGCGAAAAATGAATGTCCGCCAATAGAGGAATAAATCTGTGTAAGAGAGAGCACAAAGATAGAATTCATCACAAAGAAGGAAGACACGCTGTTATGTGGGCGTTGTTTGTGTGAAAGATATTAAGTCGTTTGTTGACAGTGATGAGGGATGCACGCATGTAAGATGACGCTTATTTTTACCATAAAAAGGCTAAATTTTTATTATAAATAATTGAAAATAAATTATTGAACAGTATGTTCAAGTGTCTGAATTTTGAATATTTTGTCTTCTGGTTGTGATATATTGGCAAATGGATTGATAAATCTGTTTTTTTTTCACCACAACAGGCCATAAGGTACAACTACAGCGGTAAATTACATTACAGCATACCCGGGCTTGAGAAAAATCACATTTAATTTTTGTGTTCTCATCGGGAATCGAACCCGGAACCTTCCGTGAGTGAGTTAAGCGTCTTGACTACTACACCACGGAGGCCGCCACGATGTTACATTACTACGCCCAAAGGAATTACCAACCATAGTCTTTTACGAGTTCCAACTATGCATTACTTTCGCAATGCCTCACAAAAGATCTTATTTAGAATAAACACAAATGAAAAACGGTAGGTATGTGTCTTATTTTACGAAGCAGTCGAGGTCTTTGAAATTTGAACTTTTCCTATTTTCCTCTTTCCATTGCCTTTTGTGAGTTTTTACAATCTCCTTGCTCTTAAAAACCTTCCGGGACGTCATGAAATTATTCGAAAGTACAATGGAAACAATGCTTCCTGAATGGAACTTCTTACAGTGAAAGAATTCCGTAAGATGTCTAATTGAATAGATGTCGAACGTCGAATTAATTCGACAAATTCGCCCCCTCCCCACGAAAACGTCGCCAATCTCGAATGCCGACGTAATCGAAAACTGAAATTCTTTTAATAAATCTTCCAAACACCATCGAGATAAAAATTCAGAAAATAATTTTTATTATCAACTAGTGAATCGTCGACAGAAATTTGAAATAATGTCAAGGGAAACAATTATAGAACGAAAAACAAATCATCACGCCGTTTTCTCGTAAAAGTAAAAGAGAGGAAAAAACGCATATCGCATCTCGCTTCCTTTACATTCTCTATCTTCAAGTATTTGTTGGATTTGATCATGTCTTGTCTTTCTCAGTCTTCCTCGTTTTCTGCATCCATCAACATGTATTTCTTTATTTACGGACTTATACTACCCATTTAACAATGGCTAACACATTTCTTTATAATACATGCAGGTAAAAAATACAACTAAAGAAAATTAAAGTTAGGACAATTTTTTTTTTTTTTTTTTTAATTTTTATAACATCTTTTTCTTTAAATCGCTGGGTTTTCTATCTATTTTATACTTTTAACATTGTCAATTTGTTTATTTGCGAAACATGTATTTTTTTCAGATTGTTTTAGGAATTACGCATTGTATGAACGAAGAATTGTTATAAATTGTTGATGGATGAACCATTGTGCTGACGAGCTCATACTGATGAATACGACATAAAGTATTTTTCAGTCTACACTCACTTTGAAGGCTACAAAATTCTTAACCATTATGTTACAAATGCTCATTCGTACAAGCATTATGACCACCCATTCTACATTATAATGTGTAGATTACGCTGATGTTTGCATGACTGATTTAGGCTATGAACTACTTGGTAAACTCAAATGACTTCAAAATTTATACATTTCGTAAACACAATATAAATATACGGTATTAGGGAATATGACCCCATATTTAACCCTTAAATGTAAATTTTTTTGTATTGCAGTAAGAAAATGCTTTAATGTTTTTTTTTTTTTATGTAGTTTTGGGGCAAAATTATAAAAAATCTTTAGATTTCAGAAGGGGCGAATTCACTGCGAAACGTTTCGCGCGAATTCATTTGCACGTTAGCGAAATACTAGGCGCTAATACATAGCGTCCACAAGCATCGCGTGAATTCAAAATACGCGCGTAAATCGCGTGCACTTCGTCAGACTCTCAATTCGAGCTTGATTCGCGCGTATTGCGCGTGAGTCGAGATACTAGAGACGCCTTGTTGCGTCCAGTTGACGTGCGAACTCCAGAGCAAGTGCACCTTTCAAGTGTGATTTATTCAACTCTACGTTTTCTACTGACTTTATTCGTCTCTAAATGTTTGCGCTTTGGTACTGTCCTTCTGTACGCAAAGGTCGCGCGTATTAGAGCCCCCGCTGATTGTGACACTGACTTTTTGTCACAGTGCCAAGTGCTATGGAGATATATGAGAGTGCGCTCACTGTGGTGACATGACAATACGATGACAAAAAATTCCAGCGGCTGGCGACATAAGCGTGACGTGCGCTCTTACGCACGAGAGAATCGCAGCAAATTCCTCCTTTCTGGACAAGCTCTTATAATCGTCATTATATTTTATTTTCTTTTTAATTAGAACGATAATGTTAATTTAAATCATACTACAATAGGGAAATATCACATACTACGAATAACGATAAAAATATGTAAAATGGATTTCGAATAATTGATTGTATTTTCAATTCAATATAGATATTGTGGAGAAACGTCTTCATACATAAATGTAAAAAAGAAATTTCATAAAAATACGTCGCTAGAAGAACGCAACATGTTTGGCCTTGGTGGTTGTGACGTCAAGATTTGTGACAATGTTCTAAATAAATTTGAATGGTCAGGAACAAATAAACATAAATCTTGACGTATTAGGGGCGTGGTAAATGGAATGCCCGTTTTTTCGTGAGTTAAAAATTACAAATTCAAAAATGTTTTTTTTGCTACTAATAATTAGCAAAAACATTTTTTTACTGGACAATAAGCTTAATTACTCAAAAAATGTAAAAGAAAAACTTGATATTTCCCTACTTAGAATTTCTCGAAATTTTTAAACATAAAATAAATACGTATTTATAAATTCTAACGTTTATGTCGCAAACATTTTTTTTTCTCATTAAAAAAGATTACAAATTACGAAAGCACATAAATACATCAAACAATCAAGACCTTACTGGCAAAGTCTTAACACAGATCCAAACATGATTCCTATTGAACTCAGGTGAAATTACCTCTCGTCATAACATTGATCCTTAGCAAAAACCCTAATAGTTCTAATACCAACAGTAAAAACAATCCTGTAAAAAGACCCTAATCGTCCTAACAACCTCACAGACCATGGAGCAGATGAATCGGGTCCTAGAGCATGGTCCGTGCGCGGTTCTCTTAAATAGTCTTCTATTAAGATTTGTAATTTACCACTTCCCTTCTATGGGAAAAGAACAGGACAGATGGACAAGAGTTCAGTTCAGACAAACGATGGTAGTACCCAATTATGTATTTCTTTATCTAAAACAGTTTACAACATCTTACAATTTATAGTATACATACCCTTTCAACCCTATAATTTGTTTAATCTATTGTAAGAATAATGTCTGATTTCACAAGAAATGTTATGAACTTCTTTAGCACATATACAATACTCTTACAAAGGACAAAAGCTTTATAATATAATGCCAGAATCATAAAAATATTGTAAGGGCCACAAGCTAAAGAAGTTACTGACTACTTTCCTCATGGGAATTAGTCGCAGAGAGTCTGAGGGGTTGATTGTGGCTGTTAAATGGCCTACCCATGTTCTTATTTGAATTGTAATTATTTAATTTTACTTTTTTTTAAATTAAATTTTTGGTGATCTTCTTTATTTTTTTACTGTTTTTTTTTATCATATAGTATGGACTTACATTAAGAAAATTATCATATCCTTTTCTATGTTTTTTTTTACCACGTATTTTACTATGTTTTTTACTATGCATTTACTATGTTTCTTACGATGTATTTTGTTTTTACAACGTAATTTACTAGGTTCTAAAATATGTTCTTTACTTAACCTTTTACCACAATTTTTACAACGTTTTTTACTGTACATTTACTGGGTATTTCACATTATTTTCACTTTGTCAACTAGTTTTATCAGTTTTTTCCATGCATTGAAAACTGTTTTTTTGTAGATTTTTTTTGACTTTCTTAGAACGGGGTAATTAATTCTTGCTAGACAGTCAACGCAATTTTGTATAAATGTATGATTGAATGCATAATATGATATAATAATAATAATAAATTCGGTAGTCAGATGGCAGAAAAAACCATATAAAATAAGACTCTTTGTCAAAATTTTAATACATAAACCAAAAGAAAACTCAAAGAATTTTTTTTTTTTTCAATAATTGATTAAAATTTTAAATGACGCTGTTTTTCAAATTTATTTTTTTTGTGTAAATACTGAAATATTATTGAAATCTTTTGACAATTAAAAAACCAAGAAAATCACACATGGCCTCTTTTGCCATTTGACTACCGTAATAATAAATAAAGCGAGTAATTCAAGTATTTTATATTTGGTTATCATATCGGTCCAATATATTTTTCACATGATGGATCCACATTTCAAATGCTTGGCGGTTTATTTACAGAAAGATCAATCATATAAAACATTGGACCATTTATTGCCTCACATATTGGTTTATACTATCGTCACAAGGAAGATTTTTCATTTTATTGAGTGCGGTTTATGTGACTGATTGGCAAATTTGAAAAAAAAACGTATGAATTTTCCAGTTCATCTTCTACAGCATATACTATTTCAAACTACTTAGTTTTAATGCTCAAATTACAAGACGTTTCATTTAAAGTTAATGCGTCCTAAGCACGCTCTCTAGCAATAAAACTAGCTGTTTCTCCTTTGTGCTCATGCGAGAACTATTCGTACGATGTATTTTATATCAACCTTATTTTCGTATATTTGTTCCGCCTTGTTTTCCTGCGAAAATCATTCTGTTTTATTGATATCCCAGAAAAAAGATAGCCGAGGCAACGGTGGCTTACTCTATTTTTATTTCTGCAAAAATATTAAATGACCCATCAAAGATCAAACAAATAAAAAATTTCGCAATCAAAACTGTTTTATTGATTTATTTTATTAACTTGAAATAAAAACTTGTGTCAAATATTTTCTCGAACCAAAAACATTATTAGATTATAGCTGATTATATTTTATGCTTTTAGTTTGCACTTTCATTTTTTTTTTAAGTAAATCGATTCTTTCAAACAAATAATATCTCCAATTAATGGGACCGTTTTTTTATTTATTAAAAAAATGGCAACAAAATAACTATATGATTGCAAATGTTTTATGCCTACATAATTGAATGCTGTTATGCAGAAAGCAGCCAGGCATAGAAAAATGAAACTGAGATAATAGCACCTTTGTGAAAAGAGTGAATAGTCAAATCTACATTACAATACAAATGTTTTTTTTAGTATCTATTTTTATTTAAGAAGGTAAACAAGAACAGAAAATATGAAAGAAAAAATAACGAAACGCAATAAACCGCGAAACCGGCTTGACAGTAGGTTTATTTTTTTACCTTTACAAAGAAAAACGTTAGAGAATTTATATAAATGTATAAAATAATATTAACATTAGTAAGCACTAAAAGCATATTTATTTATTTATTTGACACTTTATATATATATAAGATAAATATACATTTAAGGGCGGGCATTTTGCCTTAAAGCAATTTCTTCCTATCTACCCAAACCGTTCAGTTTGAGAAAATTATAAATACATGGACACATTGAATTTTACAATTTTATTCAAAAATTAAAAACAAAGATTAACAAAATAAAAATGAACAAAAAAAAATATCACCATACTATGAAGAGAAGAGAGGGGATGGGAAGGAAAGAAGAAAGATAAAGGAACAATTTATATATTTAGATAGTGACATTTCAATCTTGACTTAAATGTAAATAAAGAAGGGGTGTCTCTAACATTAGTGGGTAGATTATTCCACAATTGAGCGGCTACAACTGTGAAAGAAGTATAAATTCTAAATAACATATTATTATCCAACTTTTCTGCATTCCATTTTTTTGCATGTGTACATTTTTACTTTTTTAATGTTTTTATTATTATTTTGTAAATTGTTTTGATTATTTCGTACATTGTTTAATATGTTTAAAAAGTTTTTGATTTATAAAAAGAAGAGTCCCGACTTAACACAGTTTTTTTTTTTAAAAGTCAGGACATAAAAAAATATAATTGTGCTCAGTGATAAAATTGTGTATTTTGTGCATTAAATAAATGAATAAATAAAAGTTTATGAGTAAGGCCCCGTGCATGATTACTACGAATAAAACTTTTTGTTTGTATAATCCAATATCAATTGCAGTAACAAATATATAAATCTGTTACCATAAATAAATAAATATATTTGTTATTTTTTTTACAATTTATGTATTGCTTATTTTTACATTAAAGATCATATTCCCTCACTGGGTTGTTCCTTGCCGAGGGAGACATTATATATAATTTTGAAACAATTATCAAACAATTTTTTTGTTACTTCGTATAACCTGTGGTGGTATTCTGAACGTGATCACGAGCGTAGAAAACGATTTTTAGCGCGTATTTACTTACTGAATACGCGCTAGAAAAGCGTTCTCTACACCTGCGATAGCGTTCAGAATACCAGCCTCGGGTATAAACTTCAAAGAAAATAGCGCTATATTCTTACTCCACATTAACTTGATTCCTTTTTTCTAATGATGAGTTATTTATAACTCGTTGAAAATGGCCCTCAAAGTAAAATATTTGGGTAAATAAAACGTACGCATATATTTTTTTTTCCTTTTTAAGTTTTTTTTATAACTATACTTCTTAACGCTGTTTCTTTCTTTTATTTCTTTATATAATTTTTTTTTTAATTAATGTTGTTTATATACTCATTTTATTTTTTTTTACCAACTTAACTTCTAAACATTGTTCTATCTTTTATTGCTCTATATTGTATTTTTAAAATTTTATGTTGTTTATGTACTCATGTTTTATTTACCTTCCATGTATGTAAAAGCGTTATGGGCGTGAAAAATAAATGAAATAAAATAATAATAAAATATTATGCTCAGTCAATACTTAAATAGCCTCGTGGGCCAATGGTCAGCGCGTTTGTCACCAAAAAAAAGGTCCGGGTTTCAATATTCGACAAGGATGAAAAATGTTGATTTAAAAAGTGTTTTAACACAAAAAATATTTTAAAGACCCTGAACGACACCTTAAGAGGTAGGATGATCGTTTTATCTTCATCTAACAATATGATCATGATGCGCTGCGGTTGGTGTACCAATGTAGTGCCCTATGCACTATTAGATAAAGAAAGGGAACGATGATAGTAATATTGTATACACACATTTATGTTAAGTTTAAAAACATATAAAAACAATTTAGAAATCTCCACCAAAGGCGGAAAATAAGTTATTGATGCCAAAATAAACTATACATAAATACCTACCTACCTAAATAATAGCGTGATTCAAAACAGTCTCTAAATCTTGCAAAAACATATTTTAATTATACAACTTGACAGAACTTACCAGTCTCCATTTAGTTGGTGAAGCATAATTAGAAATCTCACAATTCTTTTTTCAAAGTTTTTCGCAAATATCTCAATGGAGATTTCTAAATTAGCTTTTTTTTTATTTATATATCATAAAACACAAAGTATTTTACAAGTATAATACGTTGAATTACATTCCCATATAATAAATAATATTAACATTCAGAAAATAAGACATTGAGAACAACAAAGAAACAAAGCAAGTTTAGCACCTTTATTATCAAATATACAACAACAATATATACTAACATTTCACAACAGAGATGAAGAACATTCAAGAGAAGGTAATATAGAAGTCTTGGCATCTACAGGGCTTATGACCTGTCAATGGCTGGTTTAAGTGGCCACTTTATACACTGTGTAACATTCACCATTCTGCCTATATTTGGACATCTATATTTCTTCAATTCTTTCATATGTTGATGTTTGTGAAGTTAAAGAGCTAAAACCTTTATTTATGCGGGTGAGATTCATCTAATTGAATTATTTCACCTACATACTAGGCAACGCCTGAAAATATTATTTTTTCAATTTCTATACTTCTTTATGGACCAGGTAATTTCCAACCATAATCAATAATATTTTGAGTTTGTACTGTTGTAAAATGTTAATATAAACAGCTCCCCAGGGAGTTGAATCCAGTCCTAGTCTACAAAAATTTGGACAAACTCAAAATATTGTTAACAATATATACGCCTAAAACCTTTTCTTACACAAGCAGAATAAATATATATAAAAAAACGCTTTTAAAAATCAAAAAATGTAATAAATCGACTAAGGGAAATAAGGTCAATACCATCACATGCCATGCGGATGATGCTGCCATAGTGATGATGAGAACATATCCATCTTAGTTAGTAAACATCTGAATGCCTAAGAAATGTCGTATAGTACAATGAACACAAGATTATTAGAAACATAATTTGGATATACAAAACGTGTGTCAGACCAAATCATGGTGTATACAAGAGAGGAGAGGAAAGATAGAGAGAAAATAAAAAATACGAAAAACCAAGTAGAAAAACTAAATAGAAAAACTAAATAGAAAAACCAAAATAACTGCTCAGAACGTCAGAGATGAAAGTGTGCTCTTTTTGTACCCTCAGATATTGAAATGTGTCCTCAGCACGGGTGACCTCCGTGAGAATTGAGAAAACTTGTCACAAAAGAGATGGAAAACACCTTTGAGACGGGAAATCTGAAAGTCTACACATTAACAGGGCTAATTACCCCTCATTGGATGGTTTAAATGACTACTTTACACACACTGTTTAACATTTACCATGTTTTTATTGTTAAAACATCCATATTTATTTTCTAAAATACTTCAAATTTTTTACTTTAGCTTTTTCTTGGTATAATATAATGATCCAGATAATTCCCTTGGAATTCAACTGATAAAATATTTTATTACTTATATAAAAACAAAAAACAATAAGGTTAGGTAATATTGATAAATAATAAATTAAGGTACATGTTTTACCCAGATCAAAGTCTGAACGAAATATTTAATATTGAAAATGGTTAGTGCACCCTATTATCGAGGTTTTTTAACTAATGATATTTGTCAAGCAAACCGTTTTTGTGAATGGAAATTAAAATAAATTTATCTCTCATTCGAATAATGAGACTAATTATATGGATTACATTATTAATATTAAAATGAATGAGCTACATTTTCATATAAAAAATGCACCTCTTCAAGGCATCTTCAAGAATTGCCTGAAACATTATTTTAAATCCTAAGAAACCTTAACTTCCCTATTTTGTTTTTTTTTAAATACCCATTTTTATCCTTTTTCTTTCCTTGGTTTCTCTTTCTCTCTCCTTCCAAACTCAATACATAATTTCACATTTTTTATCCTTTAATATATATTACATAATACACATATTTTAAGTTAATATATGAAATTTCTATCTTCCCATTAAAAAACAAGTGTTATTTTCAACTAATTAGGTTTTTTTTCATGTTTATGTATTGTGATATTTTTTTTATATTTTTCGGCACAAATTTTTGACCAACTCTTTTTTCGACCAGTCTGTGTTTTGGTTGGCTGGAAGATATTTATTTTGGCAAAAAGTCTGTTAAAGTACTTATTCTTTGTACTTGAAGATTTCAGTATATTAACAATAATCCAAAACGTATTTTTTTAAACAATCGTTTCCGTTTTTATAATTTACCCAAATTTTCCGATTTCATGGGTTATTTTTAATGACTTGTAAAAAACTCACTATTTGAAAATGGGAATTGAGTTGAGATAAAGTGGGGCTCGAACCACGAACTTTTGATCAATGAGTCATTGATACTAGCCACGGTACCACAATCCAAGTAACAGCATTTTATTTATTGAATACAATCACCCAGAATAATAATGTGGAGACCGTGAGTAAATAAGAGAGGTGTTTTTTGATTGTTTTATATGGGAGTTGTTTTATTATTTACCTTGCTTATAATACAAAAGGTTTATATTTTAAAAGTGGATTTTTCTGCAATTAAATTTCTTTGAATTTATCTTAACTGTTGGGATCAGGAGGGATATACTAATGTGGGCCAATCAGGAACTTCTCAGCATTTGCTCATGTAGAGAGGAAACCACTTTAAACTCTTCAGGAGAAGCCGGCCTATTGGCAGTAGTCAACTGGCCTTCCGTTCTACTAGTCAATATTTAAAGTTAAGAGGTTGTTATCTAGCCACATTTTTATTAAATTGACACCATTTTGAGCCGCAGAATAAGTATAGAATTTCAGATAAATAATAATAATCCCATTTGTCACAAGTAAAAATTAGAGCAGTGTCATCTGCAAATGCAATTATGTCACAATTTTTTATGTGTGTCAGACATAAATGATTAATATACAAAATAAACAAAATCGGTCCCAAAATACTACCCTGTGGTACACCAAAATCAATGTTTACATCATAACATTATAAAACACCCTTACACATTAGAATATGGATATATTCAAATAATTGCATCAAATAAAACACTTACCACACCTTTCCTCATAAAAACACTATCAATCTCAGAACAATAACGGGAAGACGCACTATTACCTTTTGACATTTCACACTTCAAAACTGATGGATTTGTTTCTTAGCAAAATATGTGTCGGCCTACTGCTTTTGTCATAGTTTCTAGTGATAAAAGTTTTTTGACTGGACACATGTAGCAATTCTAAATATATTGTGTTTTATTAAACAATAATCATTTACTGGGGGGTGGTCCTTTACTGGTGCTTTGATCCTAAACACATAATTTAATCATTGTAGACTAAACTAACTGGTATTAAGGCTGGTTGTATCGACAAAAGTTAAGTTAAAGTCAGGGCTAAAGTCAAATAAAAGTTACTTTTATGTCAAAATGCGTTGCATCAAAAAAAGTTAACTAAATATTAACAAAAAGGTTACTTTTATTTGACCGGCCGCCAGGGGACCGTTTAAAATTAAATTTTAGGTTAAATGCGATCTGCCATCTGTCAAAAAAGCGTCGTGAGTATTGAAATCTATTGATCGATCTGTGAAAAGTTGCACAAAATGTCAATTTTATCTGATTTTTCGTCTTCCAATGACGAATTTATCATCGAGTATATTCTAAACCGAAAACTAAAACTGTTCAAACCACAAACGGACCATTTTTTGTGGGAAGAGTCCGAATTTATCGCAAGATTTCGAATGTAAAAAAAGTGAAGAACTAATAATTATTTAAATTTTAAATTGTTAATTATTTTTTAAAACACGGGACTTGATCATCAGCGGCGTGGTGTAAAATAATTCTCAATCATCACTGTATTGAAATGCTGTTTATTTATTTTTAAATGGAGCTAGATTGAGCTCAGCTAACTCTTTCTGGGCATTTAAGGCTGCCATAGTTGCCCGAAAAATGTCCTTTTTTTGCTTTATTTCTAGAGTAAAAAGTTCTTTATTTTGTTTTAGCTTATGATCTTTTAATTTTTTATCTAGTTCAAAAAGGACGATGTCTCTTTTTTTCTTTTTTTCTCTGAATGCGCAGTGTTTCTTTGCCCTTTCGCACACACTCAAAATTGGAACGAAATTTAAACGTTTGTGCCCAAAGACGCGTCGCGGGGCATGTGTATTGCTACATGTAAATAAACAAGTACGTGCTTGCGTAAAAATCCCAACAATTTTTAGGGTGGAACTTGAACCTTTACAGTGGCAACATTCTTAACTTTAACTTAACTAAAATAATGTTGATGCAATGGAATTTTTCAGTTACCAGATTTTGAGCCTAAATTAAGTTTAAATATTTAACTTTAAACTAAATTTATAGTAACTTTGATGCAACCGGCCCTTTGAATTATAAAAGTAAATAAAAAGTTTTTGGCGTTCACTAGTAAAAGAAATGGTTTAGCCGGATGAATCTCACAATCATAATTGTTTCAGCTCTTTCACATCACACAAGTCAACAGATAGAATAATTGTGGAAATTTTTTAATATAGGCAGAATGGTGAATGTTCTGCAGTATGTAAAATGGCCACTTAAACCATTGAATGACAGGTTATAAGCCCTGTAAATAGTTAGACCTCCAAATTCCTTTCTCAAAAATGTTTCTCCTCGGTGTTGCAACAAATTTATATCTTACAAGTTTTAGCTCTGATAACTATTTTTTATTAGAGAAAAGTCGATGTTAGTATACAACACTTTATGAAAATTAATGGGTTATGAAGCTGTTATATGGCTGTTGGATAAATTTTGTAAGGGCGTTATTACAATACCGTTTGTCTTACGTAAACCGTACATTTTCGTTCGATGGGAGTATTATAAATGATTTGTTATTCATAACGTTCGCTGTAAGAAGCAATCTATACTCTAGTAAGAAAAAAGATTTTTGATTGATTGATATTTCATAGCTAGGATGTTTTTTTTTCCATTTATTTATTGTTTATTAAAAAATATCATTGTAAGCAGGTTCATGTGATTTCAGAAAGGCAATACAATGTGTTTCACTTCAGGGCTGTTGAATATAATGTAAAAAAGTCGTGTCCGAGAAGCATGTTTTTAAGAGTTGGAAGAGTAGAAAAAGATGTTTAAAGATGAGTGAATGCGGGCAACAAAATCAACGGCGCACAAAGCATAGTAATTGATTATAAAAATATGTCAATCGAACCTAAACTGGCAGTGCTCAACAAAGTTTTAGTCCCAACACATATGTATGGAGGCGAAACATTGAACTGGCAGAGGAAGGACTAAAGCCAAGTGGACGCGGTTGAAATGAAATCTTTTAGACAAATGAGGCCTCCGTGGTGTAGTGGTTAAGATGCTCGAGTCACGCACGGAAGGTTTCGGGTTTGATTCCCGGTGTGAAATCAAAAATTTTAATGTGATTTTTTTCAATACTGGGTATTCTGTTCTGTAATTAACCACTGTAATTGGGCCTCCTGGCCGGTTGTGGTGCAAAAAAAAAGTGTGGGAAATTTATTTATGACAGGGTTACAAATGATAAAATCAGGCAAGAGTGTAAATCTGAGTCAGGTTAAATTGATAAGTTTAAGAGTCTCTGAGATGGTTTGGTCATGTAGAACAAATGGATGACGGAAGAATGGTAAAACAAGTATATATGGCGAAAATAAACGGTAACGTGAGAAGAGGACGACCAAGGAAGACGTTACATGATCAGATAAACCAAAACCTTAAATCTGGTCATGCCAAAAGCAGGCATAACCAAAAGGCATGTATGGCAAGATGTATGAATGTAGAAGAAGCTAGAAATGTATGCCAAGATAGACGTGTATGGTGGTCCATTCTTTCTGCCTACCCTTACAGGGAAATGGCGTGATGGTAGAAGTAGTGGTAGTGGTAGTAAGTGTTTATTAGGAGAATGTTCAGAAAGGCCAAAAAACATATTCAAGCGTGGCGTATAATTCGTAAATTTGAAATGTTTTAAATCTTGTAGGTGTAAATTATTGATGTTTACCATCACCAATATTTCATGTGCACAGGACCTCAAACACGGTAGGCAAATGCGCCAACCACTGCGAAGCAAATTTATTTTCTCCTTTTTCTTGTTCTTTTCCGCATCCACACATTAGTGGAGCATGTGGACATCACCAGTTGCCTCCAGGAGGCCCTATCGCCAGCCAGTACTTTTGCATCCTCTTACGTCAATCCAGCGCCCCTTATTATCGCTGAATAAAGTTGAAAGATCATCATCGACGGCCTTTCAGGGCGGCGAGAGCCCGCAGGTTAAATAAAGAGGCGACTTGGGTTGAGGTTCTCCTGAAGTATGCGCAGCACGTGTCCAAACCAGTTCCACCGCCGCATCCTCAAGACGCTCGTTATAGGAGGCTGCTGCATCCGTTCTCGGACTTAAATGTTAGTTATAAAATCAAACCACTTTATACCTAAAATTCTCCACAAGCACTTACTCTTAAAATTTTTTGAAGTTTGGTGTTCTGTGCTTCGGTAAAATACCAATATTCACACCCATGTAGAAGTACTGGCATAATATAAGAGTTGAATAATCGGGATTTCATTTTGACCGAGTATAGACTAGAGTTTTATACAACACGCATCATTTCAAAAGTTGCTCCAGCAATTTTCAGGCGGGTTGCGAGCTCTTTGTGCATGCTCCCATCCTCAGTGATGTGAACTCCCAAGTATTTAAAGTTGTCAACTTCCTCAATCCTCTGTCCATTATTATAGAGAGGCTGATCAGGGTCAGCACAGGATTTTTTGCACAAGATCTGAATCATTAAGGCATTAATATTAAGACCCGGTTTATCTCTAGTCAGTTTCTTTTTTCAGGTTTTTACCCAAGAAAGGTATTATTGAGTCGATAGCACTAGTCAAGGGTTCTCATTCTATTTCACACGAAGTACTTTGTTCTCAATCCACCCAGAAATATATTAAAATATCAAAAACTATGCTTTATTTTTATTCTACGGTTAAAATATCTTTAAAAAAAATTCCCTAATCTCCGTTGAGATCTCAGTCTATTCAGATGATATCCTAAAATAGATAAATTGTATTATTATCAGTCTTCGGAGATTTCACAGTAGTAACAGCTCAATCTGTCACATCTGAATATTTATGTTTTATCGTTTCCACTCCTTCTTTCCTTCCAACTTTAACCCCTTCCTCTCTTCATTGTATACTTCATTTAACCTAGTCAGACCCAAGGGGGGATTCGAATCCCCCATCGACCGATTTAAATTCGATAACTCAAGTATTATTAAAGCATTTTGCCCTATATTTTTTGTGATCGTGGAAATAATAGAAAGAAGCATTTTCCTGTTTTTGTTTTTTAATTTTTAAATCGTTTAATATTAAAACCAAAAAAAGGCTAAAATAAAACAAGGGTCAATTTTACTTTATGTCCATTAGCATTCGGCAAACTAACAAAAATGAATAAAATACACGAATTACTAAAATGTGTGTACGTAAAAACATGAATAAGTTATTGTACGATCATAAAAACTTCCAACGTTTCATTCTCCTGACGATAAACAAGTAGGCGCTGGGGTCGTTTGGTCCCCCCGTTCGGATCAAGTGTAATTTTTGGATGTTTTGGATTGTGAAGAAAAGGTTAAAGAAGCATTTTTTAAAAAAATATATAATTGAAAAGTATAGAGTTAAACGATGTCAGTAATTATGTATGTACCTATGTTCATTATTATATGTTGTACCTTTTACATTACTTTTATACAACTGTATTTTTTTTCTTATTCGTCAAATGTATTATATTTTTATTTTCTTTACTTCAATTATTATATAAACAAACAAATATGTATTTTGATCTAATTTTTTTTTTGTAACTTCTAAGTACCTAAAATTTATTAATATTTAAATTGATTTTATTTTGATACCTTTAATGTAATCAATCAATAACTTACATCACTGTGAAAAATTTGTATTGACTGTTATCACATTTTTAAAATTTGTTTTCTTATTTTTTGTATGCAACATACTTAAAAACTGTTATTTTTTTCCTAAATAAATAAATAAAAACAAAAGCATGCAATTATTTTATTATATTTTATATTTTTTTGGTACAATTGCCAAACACAATGGTTCTGACTCTTTTTGGCAAATTCAACATGGATCGTAGTTAATGCATGTTTGTTGTCTTCCTGGTGTAATGATCAGCGCGTTAGCCTGCCATGCAAGAGGTCTCGGGTTCGATTACCGACATGGTTGATGTGAAATATTTATTTAAAAGGGTGTTTTCACACTAAAATATTTCATAGTCCCTGGACTGGTATCTGAAGCGTAAGACTGATCATATTACCTTCATGTAACAAAAATGATCAAAATATGCTGCATATAGTGTACCAATGCAGTGCCCTATGCACCATTAGGTTCAGAAAAGGAACGATGATAATGCATGTTTTAATGTAAAAGAAAAGTTTTTTTATGTCCTTTTTTTTTATATTAAAATCACAACATTTTAATGTCTACGGTATATTCATACATGATAATTATCATTCCCTGTCCACACGTAATGGTGGATATGGCATTGCATTTGTACACCGATAGCAGCGTCTTACGCTTCAGTTACCATTCCAGGGACTATGGAATATTCTAGTGTAAAAACACCATTTTAAATATATTTCACATAATCATGTCGTTAATCGAACCTGAGACCTCTAGCATGGTAGGCAAACGCGTTGACCATTACTCCACGAGGCTGACATATTTATATACTAATATAATTATAACTTATATATTTTCTCCAATCGAAGGGTTTGCGTAGGTAGGAAGAAATTGCCTTAAGGCAATATTTTAGCCCTTATGAATATGTGGGTATTATATAATTTAATGTGTGAATGTGTGTAAAGTATTTATTATTTTTTTTTATATAACTATTCAATGTTTTTTTATTCGTATACTACGTTATCTTGCAGTAAAACTTTAGAAAATATAACTGAATAATTTTCTTGGGATGATTAAAAAATAAGTTTGGGTAATTAAACAAAACTAATTTAAGTATCGTGTAAATGCGATACGACACTAACCTAGATGAAAAGAAGCTCAGTGTTATGATGTTATAACTTATTTTTACAAATATTTTTTTAATTAAAAAAATACTTGGCACACTTCCACTTATTTATTTTGACCAATTAGCGCTTTCACCCTCTAATGGGCATCATCAGACTGGTGAATATTATGCAGTGTAAGGATAATTTATATAAAACTAAATATTATCTTAAGTGTAGGTACATTTAAATGTTTGTTTCAATAATGTTTGTTTCAATAATTTGTCTCACTCTGTTCCATTGAAATATTGCGTTTTATATATTTTTCAACTTATTTTTAAATGTACCTACACTTAAGATAATATTTTGTTTTATATAAATTATCTTTACACTGTATAATATTCACCAGTTTGACGATGCTCATTAGAGAGTGAAAGTGCTAATTGATCAAAATAAATAAGTGGAAGTGTACTAAGATTTTTTTAAATTAATAACTTTTATGTAAATATAAGTTATTACGTCATTACAATGGAATTCCATCAAGAATTATCAATAAGTAATTTTTAAAAAGTTTAGTGTAGTCAATGTGTAAGGTTACATTATTGCATATGTATTCTAATAGAAATCTTTTTTTTCTTTTTCAGGTAGGCTGAACTATTCTCTCTCTTTTGTTCGAAAACAAGGTAAATAATACTTTTATTAATAATTGTGGTGTGTTAACGTAGAAGAGCATAATATATACTTTTTTTACTAGAAGAATTGTTATTTAAACGTATAAAAAATGGTGTTTATAGCAACGAGGTACCATTGGCAATCGTCAGTTTTGTGGAAAAAATCATACAGCTCTTCTACCTAAAAGTTTTTTTTTAATTACTGTAAAAAAACGAAATCACGTATACTCTTCTATTTAACTCAATTCAATTCAATTGATTTATTAAAAATAACACGTACACAACAAATTAAAATTCAAGACTCACATTTTTATAAAAATACGAAAAATGCATTTATTTTGGAATTTCTTTATCATAAAAGGGTATTTGAGTTCGTGTGCCCCCAAATCATCGAGCCACTCTCGAGTCTACTTCGCACCAAGGAGATGTAATTCTCAGTACGCGGGTATTTTCGAAAATCCCGGCAGTACGTAGAACGAATCCTTACATCCATATAAGCAGACTTTAATTATTTATATTCATTTATTTATTTAACTTTTTATAGATTGGCGGGCTTATTGCCAAATGGCATTTTTTTCCAACCAACCAATAGAATTAAAGTTTCATTTTTATAATTCAGGTTACATAATATCTTCAACAGAAAATAAAGATTAAAAAGCTAATAAGACATGTGAAAATAGAAATAAACGTATTTGTTTATAAATTATCTTAAATAGAAAATATTACTTAATGGGAAAAAGGAAAAAAGAGGAAAATTAAGAAGAGACGTAGGTTTATTGATTGGCAATAACTACGTATTCACAGCTTTCACATATTCATACGCACATAAATATCCTGGCAAGCTCAGTCCTCTAAAGTCTCGCCAAGAAAGAGTCAACAGCCATAACTAAGTTATGCCTTTCAATAAAGTAGTATACGTTATTAACCATAGTAATACAAACAAGTGATACTTACAATTACAAATATGAAAACACCAGTGACCGGTTTCATCGCTTTCTTGACAACGATACTGTGGTATCTTTAATATAAAATTCAATGTATTTATAAAAAACAGTAAGGATTTTAAGACACTACTTTTATGGATTCAAAGTATCACTCGTTTCTATAATAAGTAGCTGTAAACTTTCATCAAGAATTTTTACTTACAAACTTAGATGTTGTAGTAAACAGAAGCAGGGGATTTCGTTTATAACAATTAAAGTACCCCGCGATACAACCGCATGTGTCACAATTTATATGCTCGCATCCGCTCGCCTTTAAATCATCTGCCCGCATCCGCACACTTCTTCATGTTCTGACCGCCGCACTGTCGGATTCATCGATATATTTCCCGCATAATTTTATTGAAGGTGTTGTGTTCGCCAAAAAAAGGAAACACTACCTTGGATATTTAGCATCCGGATTCCTGTACCTGATTCCCATTCCTGACTTCCCAAAAGTAGGATTTTTGTCTGCTGTGGTTTGTTTGGCCGCATACTGGTTTGTCCGCATCTGCCTTCATCGCGCAAATGCATTTTTACTACCCGCAAAAATTATCACAGATCAACGATTCATTCTCATAATACCAACGCAAATTGTTAGTTGCCACCCCACTCATAAAGAAAATACTTATATCATGTTTTTGAATTGTGCAGTTTATATAGGTGGCTTAAATTTTGAATAGGCCGTCTTGGCACCGGCCATTTGATTCACAACAAATAAAGCGTTCTTTTTTATAAAAGGGGAACACATTGAAATCTTAGTTTGATTAGTCAGACAGTCAAACAGCCAGTTAGATTAGTGGATTGTGTTGCTCACGCCGTTTCTACGCGGGGGAACGGCGTAGAGGATAGAACACCGTATAGTCCTGTCCCACCCTTGGTATTTATAATCATAAAAACGAAAATTGTGTATAAAATTTATTTATCGCGTAATCGATAATTTTCGTATTCATATGGTCTGAGCATCCCATCTCCAGTGGGTATTAGTTAATTATTCTCCTCGTCGCTATGGCCATGGGTAGCTTCGGTTGCTATGAGAACAATTTTTAATATCCATAGCAACCAACATCAACAATCGTTTTTTCTCTCTGCATAATTTGTTCTGAAGACAACCACATCTATCATAATTTATCTGCCCGCATCCGCTCGTCTTTTAATCATCTACCCGCATCCGGACACTTTTTCATTTTCTGACCGCCGCGCCGTCGGATTCATCGATATATTCCTCACATAATTATAGTGAAAGTGCTTTTAGTGTTTTGTTTTAATCTTGATCTACTCAGTATTTTGGTTTTCGAACTTAAGTTCATTTTTACGCCAAGTTTTAAATGTTCCAAAATAACAATTCAACATTCTCGATCCATCACTCTACAGAAAGCATAGTATGATAAAGTGCGCAAAGTAGGGTAACTCGTTTTGAGGGATCATTTCACGTAGAATTATTTTTGCAATATTTCGTTGTTTTTCTCGAGTTCCCTCCCCCGAGTTCAGGTTAATTTATCACTTCTTCATGCTCTTTTCGTCATCGGGCTTAGTAATTCATCATCTCGTCTTGAATCCGTAGACCTTATGTAGGGCATTCCATTTGTGCGGAATGAACACAACGTATAATAAAAACTAAGATCCACCTAGGGGAGATAGTTCTGCAACTTAAGTAAAAATAATGAAATCCGTTATACTGTTATTTAGAAGAAAATTTTTTGAAACCATTCCACTTTCATATCAAATGGACAGTGTTATGCAAAAACACGTTAAGCCACACAAACCTCAAACTGGGATAATAAGAAAATATCACATACTACGAATACTTATCAAATATATGGAACGTATTTTTTTTTAAATAATTGTATTTTCAAAATTTATATAGAAATTGTGGAGAAATGTTTTCATACATAACTTTTAAAAAAAAATCATTGAAAAATATATCCCCAGAAAAACGCTTAATGTTTGGCATTGATAGTTTATTGTTACGTCAAGATTCGTGACGACGTTCTATAAAAATTTAAACGGTTACAAACAAAGTTCAAAATCAACATGAATCGTGACGTATTAGAGGCGTGGTCAATGCAATGACCGTTTTAGCGAAATTTCTAAAATATTAATTAAACATATTTTTTATGCTACTAATAAATAATAAAAAATAAAAATAACCCGACACAATTTCATAGCTTTAAAATTATTTTTGAAAAACGTAGTATTTCCCCATTATTATTTAACACTAAGCGATCATTACTGCTAGATTATAAAAAGAAAAGTAATAAAATGACAGTGTAATAAATAAATAAAGTAAAGGTATTTTTTGTTGAATAAACTTACATATTTTAAAAAAAATAACATGTTAGTTCAACAGTTTCTGCCTTGTTCTGAGAGCACTAAAAATATTGTATTTCGTTTTATTTTTGACACACAATTACTTTTATGTATATATTTACTTTATGTTTATAATTTTATGCACCGTACTTTGTGTAAATAATAGGAATAAGTCATTGACTAATAATTTTAAATAATAGGAGTATATTAGGAGTAATCGGAAACAAATACAGCGTAAATCCTTGCAGACGCACATACGTAGCGATAATATAATTATATGGATTCATCGAGTGCCGCACATGTGGGAACATACTACTCAAAAAGTCAAACAAATCGATTGAGAGTTTTATTCATTATAATGAAGTGGATTCTGCAAAACAAAACACTAGTTTAATTTGAGCTTTTTAATGAGGATGCATAAAATTACCGGTATTTTTACATTAAACCTGAACTAAAACCCTTTAAAGCTTTATGTAATGCAAAGGCGAGACTTGAAAAAACATTCAGCAACTCGTCTTGTACCGGCAGTTTTTTTCCTCGAAAGGTTTGTAGTATTTTTCCGTGACCCACTTTTCCCCTTTGGTCTGAAGTTGCTCCTCTTTACACCGCACCGCATTGCTGTAAAGCAAGGGATATTCACGCTCCGTTTGGAGATAAGCCCAAAACTTTTGTGACGTCATAGGCTGTGACGTAAAGGGGTCGTTTTTGCTCGTACGCGTGCTCTATACAATGAAATGATGTCGAGGTCTGAAAAGCACTTTTTTGCCCTAGATTTCAAAGCTTCACAGCAGGGAGATAATTTGACGATAACTTTATAAAGTGGAGTGTTCTAACAAAACAAACAAACCAATACAACGTTTCCCCGTAAGAGTAAGCGGAGATGAAAGAATGGCATATTACTCTGAAATTGCATACAAACTTCGATTTTTTTTTCTTCTTTTTAAAAATAAATGAATACAATAACATTAAGTGATTCATGTTTTTTTTTTCTATTACAATCTAATTGTATGGGTATATTTAGTTATTTTTTAAACTGTTACTTCCTAAAAAAACAAACTGGCTCTTGTGCTTGGAGAGTGGCTTACACTGCTACAGTTATTAAATAATTTAAAGATATTTTATTTCGAATAAACATGAGAACAAAAAATAAATAATATACAAAATAAATAAAAAAATCTGAAAATATTAATACGGTAATACTTATTAAAACAGAAATTGCATTTTAAACTAGGGCTGAAAATTTTTTCTAAATTTATTTAGTGATATAATAGTTTTTAGTTCATTGAAAATAAAATTATTTTGACCGTGACTTGTGTGGAATTTAGGAATTTAGATGGTATTTTGGTATACGATTGACTTTGTAACCGACTGCGGAACGTTGAAAACGTATTGATACTTCCTGTGCAATTTATTTCTTTTATGTAATAGGAAACGTGAATGTAAATATCTGCACTATTTGATAAATGTAAAAAATTGTATTTAGATTTAATATTGTATTTTTGACTAGTCCTACTCGTTAGCGTCCACGCCGCGAACCCCGGACAATGGGATCACACTCATAACGGTGTGATCGCAGCAGATAACGAGAGGATGAAAGGCGAGTTTCTGGCGCCTGCAAACCAGAACCAACCAGCTAAGGGAAGGTAACCCCGACAGAAAAATCCACCAGAGAAGGCAACGGGAAACCACTCTGGTCATCTTTTCCCAGGAATCACTATGGCGAATACATACAATAAGCAGTTGTCCTGGCTGCGGAGTAGCGCAGGACCGAGATGCTTTCGGTGTAGTGATCGCCAACGTCGGGGGATCTGACAAGGCACCTCAAGAAGAAGATTGTATTTTTATTTGTTATAATTAAAAAAAAAAAAAACTTTTAACAATAAATATTCAATTCCGTTCTTCCACTTTGTGTCTTATTTCAAGTCAAATCGTCACCTTCGCCCCGTTTTACTCCAAGCTGCAAAGGTCGTCGAGAGTTTTGCCCTGCAGTCGTAGCTAACCACGACTAGAGCTTGACCGAAGGTTCCTCCTGCTTCCAGACCACTAAGTAAGCCAGGCTCTAGATGGGGTTTTTCTAAGAACTAAGCAACGAGGTTCTACACTGCAGGCCTCCGAGCTGAAGCAGGGTTCGGGCGACGGTGGTGTCTGCGTAGCGGCCCCTGACCGCGACCTCCCCTTTGACAATGCTAGCATCCCTCTCATAGGAAGAATGCCGCTGAGGTGGAAGCCGTAGCAAGGTGCACGGCCCCTGTATTAGTCTTACGACGGATTACACGATCCTGCCATTGCTAGCGACGTACCGTCTCGGTTCCGGACTCACAATTGGAGCAGTTGTCGGACCGAATTTTTTCGCTAGACTAGTTGCCGCCTACGACTCTTTCGGTCCGGATGCACGCGCGCATCGGCAACATGTTTTAACCGATTAACTTATAACATAGTGTAAAAAAAATCATAATCTCTCATGTAAAAAGAAACAAAATCACATGCGTCATTGTTCTACGATCATGAATTAATTGTTCGTTTTCTATGATCATTTCTGGAATGTGTGTTGCTCCAGATAAACGCAAATAGTTTGTCATTCTTCTCTAGAGTTAATGTAACTCGTAGTAAAATTGCATACCTTAATAATGAAAGTGCATGCGCCGCCATTTTGTAATGAATTCCTTCCCGAGAATCTCTGGTTATGTTGCTATACAATCTGTACTACAATGAACCTCTGTTTTGTGACATTATTCATGAAAAATGAATGTATAATATAAATAGGATGGCGCGTTGCCGCTAGAGATATGTATTTTCTAGGAAAAATCTTAATAATGTGCAGAAAAGTAATGAAAATACTTTGTTTCAAAGCTACGAGGAGAGTCTTCAATTAATTTATCTTAAATATTTTTTTCGCCCGCCCGAAAAATTAATAAATTAATATTTCTAGGACCCTGACAGAAAATATTTAGTCCATTTGTAAATATTTTGTCCATCAAAAACTCCGGAAATGAAAAAATATCGAGTTCCCCGAGACGAATATTTAAAACATTTTTTTGAGAGAGAGAGAGATGTTATCTAATTTTATTTCCAAGCAAGACACACATTTAACTTTAATAAGACGAAAAGAGGCACTGAATATAAATCAATCATTTCCTAACCCTATGTTACCACGTAGTGACTCAAGGAAGTTTTTTTTTACACTGAGTGTTGAAGGTTAACGAATGACTTAGAAAATAACTAAATTATTATTATGATGGTTTTTAATGCGCTGATCTGAATATATATTAGAATATATACTTTTATCAAAGGTAGAATAATTTATTGCGTTTTTTTTTGCTATTTTGTGTTTAAGTGATGTGTTTTATTAGTATTAATATGAAAAAATAAATTATTTAATGAAAAAAAAAAATATTAAAGTAAAATTTGTTTGAATGATTTAAAAGACATAAGACTAATTAAAAAAACTGAAAGAATTATTAAGATTTTTTTTCGTTTGTTTTTGGATGGAAATATACGCATTTTAATTAACACAAATTTCGCGAAATATTCTATAAATTAGCTCTTGTAGCTTAAGAAATTTCAATCCGTAGGGTAGGTGCTACAATAGTTGGAGATGCTACAGTAACAGTGAAGATCACGTTTCCATTATTTTTTTTTAAATATAACATAATAAGGGTCTATGAAATATTATTTTTAAGAACTTGTTAGTAGTACAAAATATTTTTTATTTAATTATTTTAAATTCCCGCTTAAACGGTCCATTGCATACGCAACGATTCGATTGAATCTTGACCTTTTTTTGTAACCGTTTTAATGTTAAACGGTCTCCGTATTATGAAGTTCACGTCAGAATTCAGATATTTTGATTCGGTTTATGTAATAAAATGTTTTATTTTGCTTTAGTACGTAGCCAACTTGAATACAACTCGGTTATACGGTCACCATATTATAAAGTGCATATAAATTATATCGAACGAGTTTAACATATTTTTTTACGTTTCGTTAATTTTAAATAAGGTATTCTAGTTGAACATATAGATAACTCATACTAAAATAAATATTTAAATATACAAACATAAAAAAAAAAAAAAAATAATGATTTATTATTTTTATTTAAAAAATTAAATTAAATATTTGATTGTTCCAAACTGTTACATTTAATTAACTTGCGAGTTCCGGGCCGAGTTACCCGATTTAATAAACTATTCTATGTAAATGTATCTGCAACAAACTACAGTGCACACTCGCCAGAATCATTTGAAAATGAATACGCAAATGATGTAGATATATTTGATATCACAATTTGAATTTTAATATGCAGTGTGTTAATTTATTATCTTAAAATTAAAATACCGAAATAATGCTATGTTGATTTTAATTGTGTACCGTTTATTGACTTATATATGTATTCTTAATAATTATTTTTCTAACTGCTTCTAATTTTTAGATTCTTTAAATATAACCTCTACGAAAAAATGCACTTCTGTTCTCTTCACTGCAATATAATGTATGTATTATTATGTATACCCATTGGGGGTCTCCGTGGTGTAGTGGTCAAGACGCTTGACTCACACACGAAAGGTTCCGGGTTCGATTCCCGGTGAGAACACAAATATAAAAATGTGATTTTTCTCAAGCCTGGGTGTTCTGTGATGTAATTCACCACTGTAATTGGGCCTTCTGGCCTGTTGTGGTGCAAAAATAAATAAATAATACATTTCTACTAAAATGTGATAATGATTATTTTTTTTATTTTTTTTACTCTTCTAAATTCATTTTTATTTTAAGCTACATTTGTGTACAATGCACTTCTGTCTTCATATGTAAAAATGAACTTCTGTTCTTTTCACTGCAATATATGTCTGTATGTACTATTTGTTTAGTATACCCATTTATTTTATACTTATATGTAAAGATGATGTTTTTGACAATTTTCATTTTTCTTTTTCTCATTTATATTTTTTCTACTTCTGTGTAAAATACTTGTCTGTCTTTGTTTGTTTATATGTATGTAAAACATGTAAGAGCCTACAAGGCATTTAAATATTTAAAAAAATATATTATCATAAGCAGCGTTAATAATAAATGCAACAAAGCCTATTTACAAAAAAATTCACCCCAAATTTATAATAAATGTCACCTCACATCATCTACTTAAGCATACATCTGATTAAATCATTTTTGAAATTTATGTTTGTGATTCATATTGTAAACAATAAACTAAGACATGGATTTATATGATAATTTGTAATATTACCTTCCCCGTGAGTTACTTAAAGTTTTTTACCAAAGTGAAATCACGGACTACTTAATGAACACTACGATAGCGAAAAAGCAAGCAACTTCTTAATTTAAATGTTGGCAATCCGCAAAAAACATTTTATATTTTTAAATCATAAATGTATCGTTTATTAATTTATTTTTTTATATCCAGCATAATTAATTAAATAAACAAATCTTTCGCTTTTATTATTATAAAGACATGCTTGATAATCTTTATTCAACATTAGTTCACTTCTTGTTGAAATTTGATTCTAAGGAGTAAATCCTCCCTTCTGCCTAATACAGACACTAAACTTTTACATAACGTCTCGACATCCCTTCCTCAAACACGAGTCGAGATGTCTACATACCGCGTGTATTGTAATCTAGTAGGCACACAAGAAAGGGGTGTTTTGTAAATCAAATATTGTTGCCACAAAATAAGGCTTTGACGCATGCCGTGCTTGAGGGTGCGTACTTCTGTGGTTTATTCATATTATGGGAATATATTTCGGTATTATTACTTTATCTGCTTAAAGGCGCGTTGCATCGAAGAAAATATTGTTTAGTTTATTTCAGATAGCATATTTCAATAAATATTTGGTTAATCATCATTTAATTTTTTGATTTGCTTAGGCCTACTCAATAATGTAAGAAATGGATTATAATTATTTATAAATGTAATATTATAATTCACATTTGTCGTTGCTTCCTCCCGTTCAATTAACAAATATTACAATTCGTCAATATTTTTTGATATTGTGGTCAGTTTGCACGCATGCTCTTCCCGTTATCTGAGCAAAAATATCATGGGCATATGTACAATTTGATATTAACTTGTGCAAAAATGTCAATCCAGCCAAAATCTTTCTGAACTCTAAACTAAAGAGATGAAAGTACTCTAGACGATCATAATAGTTGATTATGAAAATATTTGATTTGATTTTAAATATAAACGATTTAAAAAAATTACTATCGGGACACCTACAGCTGAGGTGTTTGAATGAGTAGGTGTTCTGAATGTCAGGCAACTGTATTCTAAGGCACTTCTCGTTCTCACTCATAAACACGGTGGAATAAAATTTAAACTACTAGCTATGAAACGCGTCTTAAAACAAAACTGCTATGCATGGCACTTAAAATGACAACATCTTTTGGTCAAAGGCGTCAAATATACCTTGGACCAATAATATAAAAAAATATACCATTTGCCACAAAAGTAGATGAAAATCTTAAGCAATTTGAATTATTTGTAAAAAAATGGCCACTTGATTTGGGTCCCGAGAACTGTCTTAAGATGGTCACGCCACCAAAGCAGTAGACTTGTTTATATTATAATTGTTTTTGCATTTCATGTTTTGTATTTGTATCCACATAGTGTCTTGATGAATATATGTAATATTTATTTATTTATTTATTTATTATATATACGGCCTAAGCCAATTACAACAGTTACATGAAGAAACATAAATGCAAGAAACTGAACAAAAAGAACATAAAACTATTTAGCAAAGACGAACAAGGGCAAAACAATAATTGTACACAATATATTAAAAAAACGAAAGACTTAAAACTTTGAGCTAAACCATGCCAATCCAACTTCATCCCACACTGTTAAGTCGCGAAGAGATCTACGAAAAGCCGGAAGATCTATCCCAAAGAATTCCACGTCGTGTGATGAATTGACTAATCTACACATTCTGGACATTGGGGCATAAAAACCAAAGTTGCTCTTAGAAAATTTTATAAATAGTTGATTTTGACATCTGGTGACACGGTTGGAAACATGAAAAGAAATTGATTGCAATAGATATGGGACATCACTTAAAGCATTTAAGTTACCTGTCCAGTAGTTTTATTAAAATTTCTGTCTTGCAGAGCTTAAGAGTTCTGTTTCTTTTTTTTGCTGAAAAAACTTAAACTGAATTTGGCAAAAACAGTATCTGTTTTCTTCAGAGTAGTTTTTCGAGCTTTTTCATCTGCTGATTTTCCCTTTGGATTTCAGTTTCAGTGCTGCAGAGCAGCGTTTACTTAATAATTAAAAAATACATATAAGAATTTGTTACCCACTAAGTCTTAAGACTTTTTGGTGGAACACATTTTTTATTTTATTTTTATGACAGGTTTATATTACATATATTTTATTTACATTTTACAAATCAATTTATAAACAGGCACAATAAAGTATCAAGAAGATATTTCTTCAGCCCTTTTTTTTTCATTTGAAGATCTTTCATGTTAATGATGGTTTGTGGGAGATCATTGAACAATCTTGGAACAACGCAATTAAATGTTCGCTCTCCGAAGTAATTTGTAATTCGGGGAACAAACGGGGAGCCCTTAGTTTTCAATCTAGTGTTGTGAGTGTGGGAAACTTTTTTTTTACATTCCGGATCAACAAAGTGATTTACAATCAATTTGTAGTCACAAAGTTGTTTTACCGGCAGGACGTTGCAGAATTTAAAAATATACACCTTCGCCCATATGTTTTGCCTCACGGATTATGCTATCCGGTACAATCATCCTCAAAAGTCTCACCTGAATATCATAAATTTTACCCAGATGAGACTGGAAGGTGAGACCCCAGACACGCACTCCGTAAGATATAATGGATTCAATGAGCGAGGTATATATGTATCTTAACGTTTTGAAAGGTAGTATGCTTTTGATTTTATAAATCACTTTAAGCTAGTACCTTAATCTGTCGCAAATTACATCAATTTGAACACCCCAGCTAAATTTAGAATCAATAATTAATCCTAAATATTTATGATTATTTACAACATCTATAATAGGACAATGACATTAATCAAATTCTATATTTGAATTTGAATGAAGGCAATAATTTAAATGAGCTTGTATTTCTATTTCAAATTCACATTTAGTAATATATGGTGAGGATACACGAACAATTTCGTACTGTCCTATTATTCATCCGATATATACATTATGCGATTTTGATTTTAGTTTCTGTATAACAATTTAAATGTCCATAACAATAGGGTTGACCGAATTTTGATCAGCTATTGCTTGAACCCCTGAAAGCAAGGGTTGTCAATATTTTTTTTGGTCTGATAATGAAAGTAGCAACGAAACATTGTCACTGGTGAAAATTATAAATGGCAGTGGATCAAATTATTATTAAATTTTCACCGACAAGCCATTGAAAAATTGCTTGGTGAGTCCTGTCATAAAATAAAATAAATATAATGATTCAGTTATTTGTAAATAAAAAAATAAAGTAAAAATAATTAAAACAAACATTTTTCTAATTTTTTACTGTTTTATTAATAAACGTAGATTCTTTATTTCAGGGTACGTATTATGATAGGAAGTTTAAATTTACCATTGATTTTATCTACAAAGTGAGATTGAGTTTTCTCTATGAAAAATATAATGTGCTAACAATTTTCTTTCTAAACATGTTTAATAACCGGTTACCGACGAAGATACTTTATAAGACAAAGATATAATTTTTGTGCCAATATACACACTTTCATACATAAATATCGATATTTGTTTATACCGATGAAGATAACCGTTCATAATCGCGGCCCGGATCCCGACTAGCTAATTTTTTTTTGTGTTTTTAGAATACCTTTTTCGTTACACTCATTTTTAAATTTGATGGTGTTTAATCAATAAAAATGATTTATAATAATATTTTTTAAATAAAGCATAAATAAAAATCAGAAAACGTACCAATTATATTCCAAATTTAATACAAATATTATTCACAAATAATATTGAAAAATTTAAACATAAATGTAAATACAAAAACCAACATAATTGAAACAAATTTAAATTATAATACATAGGAAAACAACAGACCTAATATTACTTTATAAAGTGATCAATTTATTAATTGACTGTCTGGTTTTTTTAAATGTCAATGAAAAGATGAGAAAATTGAAGGAAATGCGATGTTTAAATAAGTCCATATTATTCTGCCCAGAATGGTGAATGTTACACAGTGTGTAAAGTGGCCACTTAAACCAGCCATTGACAGGTCATAACCCCTGTAGATGTCTAGACTTCTATATTACCTTATCTTAAATGTTCTTCATCTCTGTTGTAATATATTTTAATAATTTACTATATTTTTTTTAACAATCATAGAATTCAAATTAGCTAGCCAATTGAAAAAAAAACTACGATAAACTTTTTAGTATTTTATTTGTGCATGCTGTGTTTACATTTAATTGATAAACCACATCTAAAATAACATTTTGTGATTATTATACCAATCTCGTATGTATTGTTTGTGAACCATAATAAATAAAATACATAAATTAGTTGTTTCGCTAAAATCTAGGAATCGTTTTACCTCAAAGAATAATTTTGTACACCTTTTCTCCATATGTTAAAAGCAATTGATGTAAAAGTAATCAATGAAAATGAGAAGATATTTAAAAATTCAAAACCACAGAATATTATATTAATAAACAATTCACAGGATATTTAAATTTAATATTTGTTAATTAAATAAATCAGATGCTCCGACGAATGTTGGGTTTTATTTTAATTCATGAAAAAATACAGCCATTTTATACAATCTATCTATCCCAATTTACGTACCCTTATAAAAAAAAGGGAAATTCAATGATATATCAAGGACGTAAAGAATAGTTTATTTGCCAGAAACGGATAAAAATCCCAAATATTCCACCCAACATTTTTGTGGCATCAACAATCCTTAGAAATTGTGGTCGATATGCGAAAAACATGTTTTTTCATGGACGATAATTTGTCGTGGGAAAATAATTTAACTATAGAATGATGAATAAAAAACATCGTTGTTTGATATATTTTATACGATTAAATTTGTATGCAAAATTTGTTTTACTTGAGAATCGTGGTGTAATGTGCCTCTTGGTTTAATGGTCAGCGCGTTTGCTTATCACGTAAGAGGTCTCGGGTTCAATTCCTGACATGTATGATATGAAATATTTATTTTAAAGGGGTTTTTACACTAGAATATTTCATAATCCTGGACTGGTACTTAGGTACGCTTTAGAGCGTAAGACTGATAATTTTACCTTCATGTAAAAAAATGATCAAGAAACTCTGCAATTAGTGTACCAATGCAGTGCCTTATGCACCATTAGGTGTGCAAAAGGAAATATGATTATACTTAAATAAAATATAATAAAAAAGAGCCTAATTAATAAAAAATAATAGCTGTTTTTATTTGGGAGATAAGGCTTGCACATATGAATATTAATAAAAATAAAGAAAAGTACATTTTCTAATACGTATTAAATGACGAGGAAAATATGGGATCAGATAATGAGTTTGGAAGGAGAGAGGAACCAAGGAAAGAAAAAGGGATAAAAAAATACATTTGAGAAAAAAAAGTAGTTAAAACTCAAGGAATTCAGGATTTTGGGAATATATAATAATGTTTCAGGCGTTTCTTGAAGGTGGCTACAGAAGGTGCATTTTTTTTATGAAGGAGTAGCTCATTCCAAAATCTCGGAGCTTACGCGGAAAAGAAATAGCTGAAAAATGATGTGCCATGTCAAAGTATGGAAAGTGTTCTCTCCTGAGAAGAGCGAAGTGAAAGATCATGATCAGAAAGGTAAATGAAATTCTCAGTAATATATTTTGGAGCGCAAGAGTTTTGAAGTATATTATGAAGAAATAAAAGAGATTGAAAGTTTATGCGCTGATAAAAATGAAGCCACTTGGGTTCGGAGCGAAAGGGTGATACATGGTCATACTTTTTGAGATTGAAAATAAAGCGGATGCTTTGATTAAGCAAACGTTCTAGACAATCTATGAGATCCGCTTTGACGTCAAGATAGCAAATATTAGCATAGCACAGATAAAACAATAGAATAGGTATTGTTTGTTGAACTAGCTTAATAATGTGGTGGTTAAGTTAATTCTCAAAAGTTATTTTTCTAACCACCCTCAAAATAAACAAATTGTTTTTTAACTTGAATAATCAAGATAGTGCTGAATCTAGAGTGGACGTTCCACAAACTAGTGACAATGGTTCTGAAAAGCAAAAATGTCGTAGTAAAAACAATGTAAACGTTACACTGTTTTCAAAACAGCCTCTGAATTTCAAAACGATGTGGAAAATTTAAGAGATAATTGAGAGGGAAAATTTTTCTCCGGTGTTTTTGAAAGCTATCGGTGAAATAATAATGGCCACAGCTGGTTTAATCGGTGTTCCTGGTCTGTTTATCAGAAGCCGTTTTGCATTAAATATTGACTTCTAACTTTTTGCTGCAAGATCGTGCATATTGGCTCTAGTCTGCGTTATTTACTCCGGTGACGTGAACAAAACCATAAAAGAAGCCATCAAACAATAAATTGATGTCTTTGCACTTGCATTTCAACAAGACTCGCTCAAATAATGTGGCGTCAGCAGCTACAAAGTTTACAAAGCTGGAGTATTAGATTCTTGCTGGCTGGGGGCCTGCCCAATGAAAATGTTCACCAAGTCGATTGCACCAACGCCATCGATCAACTTTAAGCTGATATTCTTTCCAAATCATTAAATTCTTAACGCGTTCCTCATAGTAGTCGTTGGACTCGCGGTAGATGCGTTCAACTTCCTTGATCTGGCCCGTTTTGCAAGCGGCCTGGAAGAGGATTTGTACCGTTTAAAATCGCATCAGGAAACCAGAGTCTTGGACAAAGTATCTTTATAACAAAGTTACATCGACAACTGATATGTATTTAATTTAAAATTACCTACAGTGAAACCCCAAAATTACGTCCCTGCAATTTACGTATAATTATTTTTGAAGTCCCGTTGAATTTTGTATTATTTAGTTCTTTTAAAACCCAGTTATATGTTGTTTTCCCTTAATTAACGTAGGAAAAATTTGCAACCCATTCTGAAAACTGACTTTATAATTTTAAAAAGAGTTTATTGTGTTTTATGGGCATTTATTGTTGCCATTTTCATGTTTTTGACAGTTCAAGAGTCTGAAGTTAGTCTTTAGTCTCTATCATTATACCAACTTGTCGGTAAGTTGAATCAATAAACAAAACATCATAATTTTAAAGATTAAACTGTGATTTTGCTTTAGGGACATTTAAAACCCTCAGTTTTAAAGATGGACAAACGCTAAAAATCGTATCAAAAGCGGCCAACTGTATATTTAATACTTATTAAAAAAAGCATTTTTTTTAATGTTCACCTTTGAGTTAATTGTTCAAAGTGTTAATGGCACCAAATATTATAAAATAAAAATAAAAATTCGAAAACATTTAAATCAAAAAGTGCTTTTGCAGATATTCGAAATTTTCTAAAAATTAGGCATGAGATTTTTTAACCATCTTTGATACTAAAGGTCTGGTTTATTGCCACCATTTTCGTGTTTTAGTTGAAAAATTTACAGTTTATTGTGTTTCTAGAACATTTGAAATAATAATCGTTATTTTATTCATATTATTGTCGATAGTGAACCTTTCATTTTAAAACATGCGGCTCAGAAATATAGAAAACAGGGTTAAGAAAAAGTAGCCTACGAATGTCGTTTTGTATAAGCCAAAAGAAGAATCGATAACACATGACAAAGTTTAAATCTGCAGCTCAACGGTTCTACCAAATGTTAAAATGTCGTTCTCTCTGTTAATTTTTATTTTATTTTATTTCGGATTTTTACAGCCATTAAACCAACGAGAAGAAATACATTAAAAATACCAAAGCCAAATAAAAAATCCATCGGAAATCTAATAATACAACGTTTGTAAGAATACCGTGTGAGTTGAAGTACTCTCTTATGGTGGAGAGGGTTCAGAAGAAATTTCTTCGGTTTCTCTACACGAGGGAGTGCGGATATTATCCATCTCTTTATTCCACTGAGTTCCCCCAGGGTGTGCTCGGTTACAGCAGTTTGAAGACTAGAAGGAATGTGTATTTCACTACGCACTTCTTTCGGTTGTTGCGCGGTATTATTGACAACCCTGAAACTATGCGGAGCATTAGGTTTTATGTTCCGGATAGTTACCTTAGACAGCGTCAGCATATATATATATATTTGGATAATTTGTATCGCGCCGTTTTTGTGAAAATCACCTCAAGGGCGCTGTACAATAAATAACTATCCCACCACGTCTTGCAGCTACAGAGCGCATGGACGGTTCGGATTCTTGTTCCTCGTCTCCAATTATGATATACAGGAGCTAGATTACAGCACGTCTTGCAGCTACGGAGCGCATAGGCAATATAAAATCTAGCCCCTATTTACATATTTTATATTTTTATTTGACAATAAAGTTAAGAGATTTAGTGATATTTAAAAAATATATATAACAAACAAATTTATAAAAATAGAAGTTAGATAACAACAAGTCTTGCAGCTACTGAGAGCATGGATGGTTGGAATTCTAGACCTCATTTGTTAAATGTGTTTATTTGATAGTTGATAACATTTACCTATTGAAGCTAGATTACTAATCGTCTGGCAGCTACAAAGTTCATGGACGAGTGAAATTCTAGAAACTTAAAATTATCAATAAATTTACAAAAACAAACAAAATATGGAAGGTGTTCGTGCTAAAAAGTAAACAATAAAAAACTAAACAGATAAAGCACTTCAACAAAATGGATGTCATAACAGATAAAAATATCCGAAGGGTGGCTTTCGTAGATGTTCGGTGGTCACTAGTCACTGTTGCAGTATCGCACATGTGCATAGACTGTTTCACACTCTAATATACAGGACCAACCTGCCAATGGTTATGCCTGTTGGAAGGGCTATCTCTACGTTAAACTATATTACTTTGAACATTGACATTTTTCACGTCTCTGAGAGAGTTTTTCGTTAAAAGATTATCTTACTTCTTCAACATATTATTCTCCGGATATAATGTAAACTTATGAGTTATTTTTGTATATACCTAATTTTAATTTATTTTTTTAATCATTTCTAAATGTGATATTTCATCTTGTAATGTACATATAAATGAATAAATAAAATTTGAAAAATAAAAAAGTGTTTACGTAATTGTATGTGTGACGTTTGTATTCATGTGTGTGTATGAGTGAATGAATGAGGGAGAGTGCGTGTATGTGGGTGCGTAAGCATAAAACAATAATAATTAAAAACTTGTATATATATCGAAAAGGGTACAGTAAACAGCTTAATTAGAAGTTAAATTATTGAAAAATAAATCAAATCAGTTTATACTTACGTTCGAAACCATTTTGGAAGCATTTTAGTCAAGTAATATTATAATTGATTGTTTTAATAGTAAGGTCAATTTATAAAACCTTATTCCAAAAAAAAAAGCATTTTATTTTTTACTTTAATTGATACACACTGAATGAATAATGTGCAACGAGTCCCGAACAATACGATAGGTCACCACAAAATGCTGTGAATACAATGTAATGCCAACAAATTAAGTAGGTATGACAAAACGCTTACGGTGATTCAAAACAAACATATAAATACATGATTTATGATTTAAGAAATAAAATAGCCGAAATCTTTATTAATGCGAGTAAATTCATAATTTCTGATATTTAACTTAACAAAATCCAAGGCATGGAAGAATGAAACAAACTCTGATGTTCAAACATAGAAATCGGTGAATGTTACACAGTTTATAAAGTGGCCAGTTATACCAGCCAATGACAGGTCATAAGCCATGTATACGTCTACACTTCCATATTCTATGAAGAATGAATTTAAATTATATGTGAAATCTCGCGTCACCCCTGAGAATAAATTTTATGTGATAAAGGTTTCGATATTATTTTAAAATGTCATGAATTTCTAGATGTCCATATCCCTTTCTCTAAAATATTTTCCATCTCCGATGTAACATGTTTGTCTTAAGAATCATTTCTTTATACTATTTTATTTCTGAAAAAAGGAGTCACCATTTAAAATGAATAAATTTCTCGAATTATTTACTAGAACCGAGTGTGCACATAAAATATGAAAGTTTTATTACTGAATGAAGGCCATTATTTTCGGTAAAAGTTTTAATAGCCGTCTGAGCCTTAAGGGATAAAGTGATGGAACTCATATTTCATGCAATTTTCTCCACTTTTCTTCTGAATCTTCAGTCACCCTTCTCATGGTGGTTTTTCCGAATTTTTAAGTACAAAGTTTCGTGTGTGTACTTACCATAAAAAAAACTTATCTGAAATAGAGATTTATCTAAAATGATGTGATATTACAATAACATTGCCATGAACAAATATAAAACTACCGATAAAGAGATAAACAAAGTCTCTAAACATATTGTAACACGGTTTAAAAAAAAAACTGATATATTCATACATTTTATTTTTTCGGTTATTGGAAAGAAATAAGGATTTTGCTTTAAGGCTGTACTGGTGGAAAAACAAGGAAATCATATTATTTTGCTGTGTTATTAAGGCTGTAGTCTGTGTATTAGTCGCGCAATAATAAAAAAAATGAAAAACATTAATTAGATTTAAACAATATTTTTAAAAGGTATTTCTGTCAAAGAATATACTTGAAAGTTTTATGTAACAAAAATATTTACATTTAGACCGGCAAATTACGACATTTCAAATTGAGACTAAATTTAGGTATCTGGATTTCAATAAAGACTAAGTTTTGAACTAAACTTTGTTGTATTAATTTAAAGATAAATTTAACATGAAAGTGGCCGAATCCAAACTATAATTTCTGGTTTTTATAAAATAATACAAGCATTCAAAATCACATACATTTTTTTTATATTTCTACTTAAAATTATGCATTCAGTAATACTTACCTTTAGACCTGCCCTTACCAAAAACGATTAGGGCAGGTCTGAAGGTCATAAAAAAGTCAATAAGATATTGTTTTAAATTGAATATTACAACCAGAATCATCTCCTTTTTTTCAAAAAAGGGAATATAATTATATAAAAAAGGTTTTAACTGAGGTATTTCAATAAAAAAAAAAAAAGTATTACCAAAGGCATAATTTTAAGTAGAAATAAAGAAAATTGCCACAAATATGTATGTGATTTAAATGCTTGTATTTCTTTTCAAAATCAAAAAACTAAAATTTGGTTTCTACCACTTTCATGTTCAATTTACTATCTTTAAATAAATACAAAAAGTTTTACTTCAATACTTAGTCTTTATTGAGATCCCAGATACCTAGGTTAAGTCTAAATTTAAAATGGCACAATTTGCCGGTTTAAAAGTAATTCTATTTTAGTTACATAAAACTTTTAAGTATATTTTTAACAGAAATGCATTTAAAAAATACTGTTTTTATCTAGTTCATGTTTTTCATTTTTATATTATTGCATGATTAAAAAAAAATATTCGTTTCAAAATGGCAAAATTGTATGATTTCCCAATTTTGCGTTCGTTTTACCAGACAACACGCCTTAATTCGATTATTCCAAATCGAGCGTTTAAAAAATAGAATATCTCTCAAAAAATGTACCTTCACATTGTTTAATTTCATAATACAATTAAATAATATAATAAAATATTATTTAAGAGTGTGTCTCTATGTTTTTTTTCAAATGTCTGAACTTCAGAATATTCTGTCTTTTGCTAGAGGTAGATGATGTTATTTAGAATTTTTGTATCACAGCCGTTTAGAGTTAACGGCACGATTTTGAATGACGAGCATTTTAAAATGCAAAATCATATGATTACCGTTCTTAACATCAACCTTAAAATTTTCATTTCATTGTCAAGTCATATTTTTTTTGTGAAAACGGTTATGTTAATTTAATGCGAAAATAAAAGTAGTATTTTGGAATGGCGAAGCTATCAAAGTCTCATTTTTATTTTTTTTTTCAGCTCGAAATATAAATGGAAGAAAAATGTGGAATCGATAAATAAAGGGGCTTTCGAAACAGTAATACGGTATGGAGAGGGTTGTTTTAAAGGGTGGGAGTGATTGGTAATGACAGTTTGAACTTTTCCGTGACACGCCAGATGTCACTGGAGTCGTTTTCCCTCGTGCATTCGGATTTCAAATGTTTTGCGCGGCATATAAATTATTAACGAAAATTTTTTTCCGAAAATTTTACTACTAAATGTGTTTAGTTCTAGTTTTTCTGTATCCAGGCGGATGAAAAATATAATTCTATTGGTGAAATAGAACCAGTTCCTAAATGAAGAAATCGAGTTAAGATGAGTGACTCGTTGGGAAGAAGTTTGTGCCTTTGCCTAACTTTTTTGAATGCCCGGGTTTAATTCCTGGCTAGATAGAATCAAAATATTGAACAATGTATTGATTTTGCCCAAATGTTTGCATACAGGGCGAATTTCCTCCCTTGGGAGTTATTCAGATCTTTATTTATTGCAACATATAGGGAAAACATTTATGAGATAGGAATATGAAAATCTAGGCATTTACAAGGCTTATGACCTGTCATTGGCAGGTTCAAGTAGACACTTTACACACTGTTTACCACTTACTATTTTGTCTATGTTAAAACATCCATACCATGGTATAGATGCAAAACTTTTGAAGAGTTTGTATGAAGAGATGGCAATACCAATCTGCCACGTATTCAATCAAATTATAAAAACAGGTAAATTCCCAACCCAGCTGAAAAAAGTTTGTGTGATACCAATTTTTAAAAAAGGTGACAAAACAAAACTAAATAATTATATATCAATATCTCTTCTAAACATTCTCAGTAAAGTTCTGGAAGAATTTGTTAACACAAAACTAACTTATTTTTTTTAGTTAAAATAATCTGCTTTCAACAAATCAATACAGATTTCGTAAAAGAATAGGAACGAAGGATGCCATATTAGACTTAACTGAATACATTTATCAAAACGTAGACTAAAATGAAAAAACCTTAACAGTATTCCTTGACCTCGCCAAAGCCTTTGACTTAGTTTAACAAATACTTTTGGTTAAGAAATTACAAGCATATGGAATAAAAGGTTTATGCCTAAAGTAGTTCGAAAGTAATATTTTCACAAGAAAACTAACTGTAAAAATAGGTCATATAATTAGCGAAAATCTTACCGGAAATTTTGGAGTACCTCAAGGAAGTACATTAGGGCCTACATTATTTCTAATATCTGTAAATGTACTTTGTAACTTGAATGTTGATGGACACATCGTTACTTTTGCAGATGATACGGTGCTTGTATTCCACGCTTAAAGCTGGAAAAAAAATGTACAGTAAAAGGGAAAGCGGCTTGGAAAAGACGGAAACATGGCTTAATTATAACTTAATTACACTTAACGCGCATAAAACAAAATATCTGACTTTTAGTATAGACAAACGAAATCAGCCAATAGAAAGAACCTTTAAAATTTATAAATGTACAAATGCAAGAAACAGTGACTGTGGCTGCCAAACTAAAGAAAAGGTTAATAATAACAAATATCTTGGTATGCACATTGATAGTTACTTAAGATGGAACATACATTTAGATAAGACAGCAACCAAACTAAGAAAAATGATATATTTATTTAAAAACATTTAAAACATCCTCAGCAAAACAACTGTAATTAATTTATACCATGCTCTAGCACAATTATTTATCAGTTACGGAATAATAGGATGGGGAGGAACAAGTAAAACTACATTAGAGCCATTAATGAAAGCACGAAAACCCTTAATATGAGTAGCTAACAAAAAACCTTACCAACAGTAGAGTAACAGACTGACTTTTTACAGAATTTCTAGTACTAGACATAAGACAAATATACTAAGAGACAATTCCAAGCCATTTTCATCGAAATCCGGAAAGACATTATGACTGACAACAAATTTACGACACTAGGCAAAGACAAAAAACAATACTTTTGCTCCCGAAGAAAACAACAAATTACAGACAAAGGCATTATACTTTTCTGACCCCTAAGCCATACAATTTTTTAAGCAAGGACATATTGGTGAACAAAATGAAAAACAATATTTTCAAAGCTCAAGTCCTTAAATGTATTGCTAAAAAGACTAGACAGGAAGCTGAGGAATACGTTTTAAATATAAGAATATAATTTATTTTCTTAAAAATCCTTTCTCGTTTTATTGATTCAGGTATGTTTTTATTTTTTTGATTTCTTTTGAATTTAATTTTCACACAACAATTGATGTGAAAGTTTGTACAATTATGTATAAATAAATAATACACTCAACCGTCAACTCCAGAACGTGCCTGTGGGTTTAGTGGAGTGGCTACATCCATAAATAAAAATAAAATTATATTAATTGTGCCAATTGTATAAACATTTTCATTTGAAAAATATGTATTTGTATTTTATATTAGATTAAATAAATAAATAAAATAAATAAATACCAGGAAATCTCCTTCTTCTAATCAGGATTTTTCCAGCTGAACCAAGTTACCTACTAGACAACGCTTAAAAACAACTGTCTGCTTATACTGCTTCTTTTACTAGTTAGTTAATTCAACAATAGTTTAAGTACGTCCAGATGTTTGCAGACAGGCATATGAAATTGGATATTTTAAAAGAGTTACTCGTTTATGAACAAAAACCATTGGTTTTGGGTTTGAGTGAAACCAATTCATTATGCGTATTTAGTATTCATTATTCATTTCTCCGCATTTATTTTCTAATTCACTAGTTTTATACAGATTTTTTTGTACAAAATATGTATACTTATTCATGCAATCAATTTATGAAATAAAATTTAAAAAACAAGAAGACCCAAGGTCTTCAAAACGGTTTCACTCGAATTTAAAAGAAAAAACACACGCAAATTTCTCGTATTTAAAGAGATGTGTAGAATAATTAGTAAATTAACGTTAACGATTTGTCCAGGGAGCGCTATGTCTCTAAATATAAACTAAAATAATATATTGTGCCATCTTTTCTCATCAAAAGGAAGCAGTGATGCTAACCCTTGGTCTTTAAATTGTCAAACGTACTACCTTCTTACTGACAAACCTTTCTTTGTGGCTTGATTGAATCGGTTAATTTACCCTCTAAATTAGCGATGCTACATAAACGATTATGGGATTTATCTTTAAGTGACTTATCTCAAAGGAGTCGAACTTTTGAATGATAATAATCTAAACTGATGTAATTAATTTCATGAAATTACTGTGATACAAGTAAATACAGATTTTGCTTCTATTGGTGTTAGAAATATGGTCATAAAAATGAATGATTATATCCGACAAAGGCTTTTATTTATTTATTCAACTTTTTGTACATAATGTTATTTGTACATTGGCGGGCTTATTATTAGCTTTTCATCATTTGCCACATTGTGAAAAGGGCAGTGAAATTAGTATGGTAAAATTCAATAAAAATCGCAAAAAAACTTATGAAAAATAATAAATCGTTTCTGGCAATAAAACATCGCTTTTTTGTACAAGCAAAACTGGTACGAAGACCCACGGTTTTTAAAAAGGTTTAGGGTTTGTGGAGGAATGTACTTTCACTGCAGTATTTATCTATCCCTAGACTGGTTAACCTCACCTTCCTGTAACACATACTTGAGATGCACTTCATGTAATTTACCAATGCAGTTCTTTATGCGCTATCTGGCGTGGATTGGGGTTTGATAACGATGATGTTCGATCTCGTTTTTTCCTGCAAAAATTGGGACGTCTTTAGCGAGATTTGTTTTTAGGAAATTTCTCCCCGTGGGCGTGGTCTTAAAATCCCTTTTCGAGTAGTTAACTAAACCTCACCAGCTCAATGAGGATCTTTGTTATATATGTTTGTTTATATAAGTATTATAATGTGTAATATTATGTTAATATAATTCGCAAACAGGATGCTAGAATTAGATTAAGCTCAAAGGATAGACGTTTGTGTGAAAGTCGTTGAAATAATAAGTGTGATGACGTCACCGGTGTATATTACAAATTAAGTTCTGGCTTTGACGGGGTGATTACTCCAGACGCTGACATCGCACAGCTGTACCAACAAAACAATATTATTAGTCTGTGTTATCGGATGGCCTTTCAACTACAAACCTTGAGAGGGTTGCAAACTACATTTCTGATTTGTTTTTTATAACACTTTTTTTATTTTTATACGTATTTTTATTTATTTTGCTAACTCTTTTCTTTTGAAAAATCGGAATGCGGTTTCGTGGTTGTGTCGCTGACTAAAGAATTAGTGGTTTGCGGTTCTTACCCTGATTTATATCCCACTGAATTCCTCCAGGGTATGCTCGGTTACATCAGTTTGAAGACCAGAAGGAATATATATTTAACTACGCATTTCTTTCGATTGCTGTGCGGTATTATTGATAACCTTGAAATTTTGCGGAGCATATGCTTTTATTTTCAGGATAATTACTTTAGACAGCGTCTACATAGACTGTTTTATATTTCAATATACAGGACCAATCTTCAAATAGTTATGCATGTTGAAAGAGCAATCTCTATGTTGAAGAATATTATTTTGGTCATTGACATTTTTTACGTCTCTGGGGGAGTTTTTTGTCACAAGTTACTTTTACTTTTTTCACATATTATTCTCTGGATATTATGTATACTTAATACGTTATTTTTATTTTCAAATATGTTTTTTCAAAACATGTTTAAATTTCGCAGGGAATTTGAAATATGAAACCGTTTTATATACACTACTTTGAGAATCATAAAGACATTTATTTGTTTTTAAGTCATATTTATAGCATTTTACCTGGGGCATTCCTTGTAACCCCTTAGGAACTTAAAAACTTGTTTTACGCTTAGTATCGGAATGGTTCAAATCCTTTGCCTTCATTTAACTACCAGTAAATTTTGTCTAAATATTTAGGCAAATTAAATCTTCGTATTTAGTTGCGCTGATATCAAATTTACCTGTCAAAGCTCCACGTCACATCGAAGAGGCAAATCAAATTGAAAAATCTTTATGAATTGGTGAAATCTTTAAAATTTTAAGTATCTTGATTACTATTAAGAAAAAATGTTGTATTTTCATTGATTGTAAGTATTTTCCGTATTTGACACCTCATGCATGTATTCTGAAGTCGTTCAAGTTTATTGATTTGCTCACATTTAACATCAGTCATATAATTAAGTGTAATTAAAGTATAATTAAGATAAAATTTGAATTTCAGTAGAAAAACTCATTTTTTTCATTATTATTTGCATTATACTGACTTAACATTAATTTGTTTGTTTTTTATTCAAAAGTTTATCTTAACATATTACAACAGAGATGAAGAACATTTAAGAGAAGGTCATAAAGAAGTCTAGGCATCTACAGGGCTTATGGCCTGTCAAAGGCTGGTTTAAGTGGCTACTTTACACACTGTGTAACATTCACCATTCTGCCCATATTTGAACGTCTATATTCCTTCAATTCTTCCATCTGTTGATGTTTGTGAAGTTAAAGAGCTGAAACCTTTATTTATGCGGGTCAGATTAATTAAATTGAATTTTTTCACGTACATACTAGGCAACGCCTGAAAATGTTATTTTTTCAAAATCTATACTTCTTCATGGACCAGGTGGATTTATCAACAATATTTTGAGTTTGTCCAATGAAATGTGATCCAATAAATGTCAAATATAAACAGCTCCCCAGGGAGTTGAATTCAGTGCTTGTCTACAAAAATTTGAACAAACTCAAAATATTGTTGACAAAAGTTTAACAGTTAACCTCTTTTCCAAACTGAATAATGCCTTCAGAGATGACTGCCAGTTAAATATTACTGGACATTTAACAAAGAGGATTGTGAGTCAGTTTATCTCATGCTTAACCGCAATATAGTGGTTTAACTAAACTATTTATATGGTGCCAACTGTTAAATGAGGGTCACTGGATAATAAACGAATCAACCTTTAAAGACGGCCGTAACAAACCCCTTTTCAAATACACACATAAAGCTGAAAGTTTAATTAATAATGTCGTAATTCATCGTGCACTGTTGTTAATCCTTATATTGGTAGAATCAAATAATGTTTTTTTTACATTTCTGTAATGAAAAAGGCTTGAGAATTCCAAACTTTTATATTTTTTCAATCAAAGTTGTTTTGAAATCTGATAAAAGTGTGTCGACGCGTTTAGTCAATTTACCTCGTATTTATGTTAATAAAATTATTTTAACTACGGAAATTCTTTAGTTCATTCAATACTATCTTCAACAGTACAATTATTCATTTTTGCATGTAAAAATCATAAAACACGACACCATAATTATAATAAATACCTATTAATCTTTTCTACACCCTTCTAAATACTATAAAATATTCATAGTGACTGCTCTAAAACCAATTTTAGTAAGAGTGTAACATGATACATGCTATATTTTAACTAATTATAATGCAGTAAAAAATGATAAATGAAGTAAAGCAATATTAATACTAACTAAAATCTCAACAATATTTTGTGTTTGTACAAACTTTTGTAGACAAGGACTGGATTCAACTCCCTGGGAAGCTGTTTAAATTAACATATTACAACAGAGATGAAGAACATTCAAGATAATATAATATTGAAGTCTAGGCATCTACAGGGCTTATGACCTGTCAATGGCTGTTTTAATTGGCCACTTTACACACTGTGTAACATTCACCATTCTGCCCATATTTGAACATCTATATTCCTTAAATTCTTTCATCTGTTGATGTTTGTGAAGTCAAAGAGCTGAAACCTTTATTTATGCGGGTGAGATTCATCTTATTGAATTATTTCACCTACATAATAGGCAACGCCTGAAAATGTTAAACCGTCAAAATAAATCCGACTTTCTTGTCCTATTTAAAATTCTCAACTCATTCTTTGATCCACCTGAACTACTGAGCTGAATAAAATTAAATATCCCAACTAGAAACCTCAGACAAAACTTACTATTCCATACCGATAACCATAGAACTAACTATGGTTTTCATTTTCCAATGGCCAAAATTCTTAGGTGTGCCAACAAACATACCAGTCTTGATTTTTTTGATAACAAGTTGTCTTCTTTCAAACGATTACTAAATCAAATTCAATTATAAACTCCTCTCTCCCGCTTTTATTTCCACAAAGTCTACTATATATCATTGTGTCTTTATACTTTTCTTTATAATAATTTCCTTTGCATAAATAAGTCCTTAAAAATGACCATTAGGCGTTTCAATAAATGAAAAAATAAAAAAAATAATTTGTAAACAAAATTAAACTTTCAAATAAGTAAAATGAACGGTTAAATTATAAAATTTTCCCCACTGTAAGTCGTAAACAATTTTAAAAGTTTCCTTCATTGTAGTTCGTAAACAAATCAAAACTTTTAAATTATTTAGTAAAATTTCTTGTTGGAAGTTCGTTGGAAACAAATGATAAAATAAACGGCTTAATGAATGACACACTGACATTATTAACCACTTTGTATAATACACCAATAACTGGTTTTATCGCTCTTGCGACATAGACTTAAAATCTTTTTGGGTTATCCCGATCACTGGACTACGCAGTTTTTGTCAGGTCATGGTAAATTTAATGTCAATTTTTTTGTTTTCAATATTGTTGATTCCCTTTCGTGCTATTGCGGATATCCTAATCACCTGTCTTATGGTAGAGAGGGTTCAGAAGAAATTTCTTCGGTTTCTCTACATGAGGGAGTGCGAATATAATCCATGGCTTTATCCTACTGAGTTTCTCCAGGGTATGCTCGGTTACAGCAGTTCGAAGACCAGAAGGAATGTGTATATGACTACGCCCTTCTTTCGATTGTTGCGCGAAATTATTGACAACCCTGAAATTATGCGGAGCATTAGCTTTTATGTTTCGAACAATTACCTTAGACAGCGTCAACATAGTCTGTTTCACATTCCAATATACAGGATCAACCTGCCAATGGTTATGCCTGTTGGAAGGGCTATCTATATGTTGAACAATATTACCATGCACACTGTCATTTTTTATGTCTCTGAGGGAGTTTTTCGTTACAAGATTCTCTTACTTTTTTAACATGTTATTCTCTGGATATTATGTATTATTATTTATTATTTTCTTTTATACCTAATTTTAGCTTATTATTTTAAATATTTCTATATGTGTGAATGAAGATATTCCATTTTGTAATGTACATATAAATGAATAAATAAAATTGAAAATTGACATTGAAATTCAGTCTTCTGAACACTTTCTGAGGTCTTTTTCCTTTCTTTCTCTCTATGATTACCAAATGAAGCTTCTCGCTACTATCCGTGGCCCTGTTATAAGTCCTTTCAGATAAACAGATCTGGTGGCTTCCAAAAAGAATTTCAAAGCTTTTAAAGCGTTTCGTAATTATTTTGGCGAATTGATCCTGTCCCAATCAATAGAGAATTCACTTATCTTTTTTCTCAATCCAACGCAGTGCATAATATGTGCCTCAGGATTACCTTCTTTCAGCACAAAGATGCTTAGGCTACCAGATACCACATACCAAAAAAGCTCCTTCGAACAATTTTTCCGAGTATGTAAGCACCGCTAAGGAGACTTTTGTCCTCACATACTACGAATACCGGTAAAAATATATGGATTTAGAATTACAATTTGTATTTTCAAAATCAATATGGATATTGTGAAGAAATATAAGAAATAAGAAATATAAGAAATATAAAAAATTTTCAATACGTCACTAGAAAAAAACATGTTTGGCCTTAATAGTTGTGACGTCAAGATTTGTGACAATGTTCTAAGCAAATTTAAATGGTCAGGAACAAATAAACATAAATTGTGACATATTAGGGGCGTGGCCAATGGAATGGCCGTTTTTCCGGAAATTTAAAAAAAATACAAATTAAAAAATCATTTTTATGCTACCAATAAGTAACAAAAAATTTTTTTTTTACTAGACAGTATTTCACAGACTTGTATTATTTGAAAAATGTTAAAAAAATAAACATTTCCCTTTTCTAGTCTGAGAAGTTAGGGGTTAACTCCATTTTCGAATTTTCAAATTATAACAGTGAATAACAGTGATATTTTGAAAACAAAAAAAATAGATAAAAAAAAAAATCTATGAGGAATGGTCCTCTAAAGTTTCGCGATTTGGCCCTGAAACACCGCAGATATTTTGTACATTTATTTATTTATTTATTTATTTATTTATTTACGGACAAAGTCCATTATAAACATTACAATTAAAAGAAATTTTTACAAAGGAATAAAAAAATATAAGGAACAGAAATAAGCAGCAAAGACAGATGATAGATTTTTTAGATTAAGTAAAAAGCATAGGCTAACTATACAGATTCTTTAGCTGATTTGTAAAGAAAGACATCCTTACACCATAATAATCAAGATCTTGATGATCGTTCACCCGCCTGATCATTCTGGGCAAAGGCGACTGTGCACCATAATTGGTCCTGTAGTGACCGAGGAAAAGCATTTCATTATTTCTTAGTCTACGGGTGGGAACATATGACGCAATCAATCATTATTTTCATGTCTCGACTTTATAGATAAATCCGTGTCAAATTTAGACAATTAATGAAAATGTACATATGAAATAGTAAATATTATAAATTAGGATATTAAGTGAATAATAGTGATAAATAATGTTAGGATAAGTATAGATGTGAATATTGTGTTGTAAATATATATTAGACTATGTTAATCATAGAAGTAAATAAAATAAATAATAATAATAATAAAAAAAAATTTGGACCCATACAAAATCATATAGTTCGTCAATTGCACAAATTAACGCTTTTAGTTCCTCTCTCCACACTTAGATTAGTATATTTGCCTCTGGGATAATCCGTAATAAGATACGGGGTCACCGCTTGGGGACATTCTTGTGCAACAAACATGAAGTATGTAAAAAATATCAAAAATGCACTTGTCAAATTGATTGCACCCAATTATGTACACAATCAGAGACATAATACTCCATTAATGTATTATTAACTAAATTTTTTACCAGTTAAGGGTATTTTATGGGGCAAAATTATTATCCAAAAGATCGGTAGTCAGATGGCAGAAGGAACCATTTGTCATATTCATAAATGATCAGGAGAGCTAAAATAAGACTTTGTTTCAATCTACAAACTAAAATACTTTAGTGTTTTCTCGGGGTTTTAATAATTATTTACCTTTTCAGTTTATAAATATTGGTGTCGTTTATTATTTTTTTTCCATAAGTGTTTACAGAAATATTTTAAATTTTTAGACAAATGGTCCCTTTTGCCATCATTTTTTTTCCGAAATTAGTTCAACTGGTCCATTTTGGCCACATTTCATACTTCACCTTAACATTTAATTTCAATTAGTATGAATTTATTATTGTTTCATGGTTTTTGCTTTATATATCCTATGTTTTTTTTCTCATGTACTTGTTATAAATAAACAACTACAACAGTGTAAATCACTTTTCAAGCACAAGAGTTAGTATCTTTTTTTGGAGAGTTACAGTGATAACATTTACTAGATGAATAAAAGTAGATCTGTATAGAATTTTTAAAAAAACATGTACCATTTTTGCAATTTATTAATAAAAATATTTTTTTAAAAAACTTCATCATTTAAAAAAATATAAAAAATGATAAAAACGCAATTGTATTACACATAATTTAATAATGATTCAATAGTGTAATACTTTCATTATTAAATCATTCATAATGTATGGTTTGATCACAATCAATATATCACTTTTGTTAAGTAAGGCAAATTGCAATACTTGTGATGTAATTGGTGAAGTAAACACATCGTATATCAGAAATTCGACCCGAGAGCCGCCATTTTGGCATATTCGAGTCGGAGAAGGGTGATTATCTTGAAGCTTTCTACCCTTGAAGCTTTCTCAAGGCTCCCCAAATGAACCCTTGTCCTAATTTTCTAGTGTTGTAACATAGCACCCAAGAAATCCTATCAACTAATTGCCAAGTGAACTTGAACGAAATAATTACTTAATTGAAGTGTATAGGAACAAATCGTATCGACGTGAAATTTAAAAGAAACTAGATATTGCATTTCAAAAAGTTGAGCCTAGTTTAATCCTCCATATAATAAACCGTTTATCGTTTCTATAAATTTTTCTTCTTTTTTTTCTTTTCCTCATCTGCCCCTAAGTGGAGCATGTGGACATCACCTTCCAGGAGACTATCGCCAGCCAGCATTTTTGCCTCCTTTCACGTCAATCCAGCGCCCCTTAATTCCGCCGAATAAAGTCTAAACATCGTCATTGACGGCCTTCCAGGACGGCGTGAGCCCGCAGGTTTAAAGAAGAGGCAACTTGGTTTTGGGTTCTCCTGAGGCATGCGCTACTGCGTCCGTTCTCGGACTTCAATTTTGGTTATAAAATTGAACCACCTTATACTTAATATTCTTCTCAAGCTCTTACTCCCAAAAAGTCAGAAGTTTGGTGTTTTGAGCTTTAATAAGGTGCCAAGACTCGAACCTATATAGAAATACTGGCATTATACAAGAATTGAATTTTCGGCATTTCGTTTCGACCGAGTATAGACTAGAGTTCCAGACAACACGCACCATGTTTAAAATTGCTCCAGCAATTCCTAGGCGGATTGCGAGCTCTTTGTGCATGCTTCCATCCTTAGTTATGTGAACTCCCAAGTATTTAAAACTGTCAACTTTCTTAATCCTCTGTCTATTATTAAAAAGAGGCTGATCAGGGTCAGGACAGGATTTGTTGCACATAATCTGAGTCTTTTTTGTATTAATATTAACCAAACGAGTTGAATTTTCCTGCAATGTGTCAACAATTTCCTGAAAATCACCAACATACTTTTTAAAAAGGACTGCATCATCTGCATACTCCAAGTCGCACAACTTTAGGGAAGAGTTCACTTCTATACCTCAATCAGGTGGTATTGATTTTTTATTGGATATAAAATAATATTGAAATTACATATTTTTATGTTAGTAGGTACCTCTTTCATAGGACAAAATGCTCGTGATTGGAAAGGGGGTTCGATTTACAATTTCGTATTATAATAAATAAACTTTATTTCTAGAATCGATGAACATACTTTTATTGGTTTATTTATCAAAAGCATACAAAAAATAACATATAAATTATCAAGTCCTACTGAACTGCAAAAAATGCAGTTCGTCAGCAGGTGCTTATAGTCAAGTTCTACTATATATCCATAATCTTATCCCTTAAATTCTATAAACATATCTTAACTCTTATTACTATGGAAAAAAAAGAAAATATGTACATCAAAAAAAATTTAATTAAAATTGACCAAATAAAAAAGAAAAACAAATAAAAATTTAAATAAAATAGACCACGTTCTAAAAGCCAGATTCTCAGCAGACGTTTTTCTCTTAAGCCAGATTAGTTTTTTGATTTTTATTTGTATTTAATGGGAGAATTTTAAAAATTTTTGGTAAATTGTACTCTAGTGTTCTTTTCCCGTGTTTATTATTGAATTAAGGGAGAGCTAGTCCATCTAAACTAGGGAACCGAGTATTATATACATGCTCCAATATATTTCTTTATTCAGATAGAGATGATGATGTTAGAATGAAATGAACTTTTCGTATTGTATTTCTAATCTTGTTTAAATTTTTTTAATATGAATGCTTTTTTGATGTGATTGAAAATGGACGTAGATGCATTACAACAGGGATGAAGAACATTTTGAAGAAAGGACCGTGGAAATCTAGGCATAAAATTTTCTTCATCTCTGTTGTAATATGTTTTTATGGGCTTAAAATACGTCACTGTACCGCGTTGAAAATTACAGAATTTCCGATTTTTTAGGCCTGCGTACGAGTAAAAATAAATTTCACGCCATGAAAACAAATGTCCCTTGTAATTGCCAGGGGTAACGATTTGTTTTGAATTCCAACAAAGGCGTGCTTATTTTGAACATAAAAGGGGTGGGTGATTGATACTGTTTCCCAGAATTAGAGAAGGTTAACTCACCAATTTAAAATTCAACTTAATCTTGATAAAAATTTTAATGAAAATAAACTCAGACTGCTCATTTTCATAGTATATGTCAAAAATAATTCAAAGTAAAATTTTATAATAATATAAGGTTATCACACTGGTTGCTTCAGTGTCTTGCTCTGTTTATTTATGCATGTTTTTTTTTATTGAGGAGCATGACTAACAACCAATATAATTAACAAATTGATTGATTTGGTGTTTATTTTGTAGAACTCCATATTTAAACCTATAATGTAAGAAATCTAACACTGATTTGAGTAATTACAACAGGGATGGAGAATACCTAAAATAAGGGAATATGGAAGTTTAGGCATTTACAGGGCTAATGACCTGTCATTGGCTGGTTTAAGTAGCCACTTTACACACCGTGTAACATTTACCATTTTGCCATGTTTAAACATCCATATTTCTTCAATTCTTCCATTTGTTGATTTTAGTGAAGTTAAAGAGCTGAAACCTTTATTGTTGTGAAGAAATTCATCTGACTGAATTATTTCAAATACAAGGCAACGTCTGAAAACAAAACGGAAATCGAACATAAAACTTTTTTTTTTTTAAATATTTTTTTAAAGGGTGGGTTCACGTTGTACGCCAGTAACGTAATTTTTTACCACGACGCCAGTTAAAAGTTAAGAATTGAGAAAAAAATATGCATTGACGTACCGTAGAGCCCTAAAAAAAAAGAAATCCCACCCAAATTCCTTGACACAAACCGCTAAGTTCATTTAACTTTGTACGGTTTTAAGAATTATCTAACACTGCTGTCTCATATTTCAAAGAAATGAGAAAACGAAATATTGAAGAATCGTTACAGTTTTTAAGCGATAACGACGTAGAACCAATTACGGGTGTCAAGCATGCGGTCGGCAGGTTTGCTTACTGTGCTCGAAACCGACAGGTATAAACTGCTTTTAAAAAAGTGCCTAGATAAGTAATTTGCGAAAAACGAAAATCTTATCTAATAAAAACTGTTCTAACTAGTTACGCAATAAAGCCAAAAAAAGTTCCTATAATTATTTTTTTTTTATTTTTGTTCTAAATTTTTTTGTAACATTAAGTTTATTGATGAATACATATTTTTCTGTGAGTACGATAATTGTTTTTTTTTTTTTGCCGAATATATCAAATATTTAAATACATTTAAAACAATAAACATATTTATTTTATTTTATGAATATCCAGGGGTCTTTTAGAACACAGACGAATGTCATTCGTACGTCAATAGTTGTGTTACAAAATGACACGCCAGTAATTAAGGGTTAATTAAGAAGACTTAAGTTATAATAATGGAAAAATAAGTAGAAATTGAATTAAAAAAGCCATAAAAGGCGTATTAAAAATGACTTAACAATGATTTATGAAAACAACCCTACAGAAAATAAATTACTCGCGGAAACGCTTAGGGAATTACTAAAAATCTCTATTGTTTCAAGCGAAGGGATTTAAATAAATTTTAAAATATCAGGAGTGATGTATTTTATTAAATAATAAAATAAAAATTCACTAAAAAATCAATTCATATTTTTTTCGAAGAGCAAAACATTGTTTGTTAATCCATATTTTGATAATGCACGAATACAATAAATAAATAGATGAATGAAAAATGATCAGATGAATAAGTTTCGCTTAAAAATAACAATTCCTTAATTAATTTTTCAAGTAAACAATTTCCTATTTTCAACTTGAATTTAAGTAAAGTTAATCGATATATAAATCAATTTGTGTCTACTGTCTATAGGGTGAATCAAATGTTAAAATACCATTTTGCGCGGTAGTCCAAAATCAAAGCACCGGTTATCTGAGAAATATTTCGTGTAAATATTTATTTTGCCTTAGCGATTTCCCGAGAATTTTCAGCCTTTAATTTTGTCCAATGAAAATGACGCAAGATAGATGGTGGAGTTCCGAGAATGGAAATATAATATTTCGTCTTTGTACAAATCACCCGACCTTCATAATTTTCTCCGCCTTCATATCTTAATCCTGGTCTTATATTATCTGCCACTTTCTACAGCGTGTTTTACTTCTTCAGCTAACATGCTAAATACATTTTTTTATAATCTTGTGTGGCTATGATGACACACTACAATTCAAGCAATATAAAAAGATTCTTTTTACAGTATACAATAGTGTTGTAGCAGTTTTTTGTGTTCGATTTTTAATATCGATTTATCAATTTCAAATAATTTTCCTCCAGATGAGGTGAATAGAAACTGGTTTTCATATTTACGTAATTAGCTTGATTCCTGCTAAAAAAATGTTATAGTAAAAAAAAAACATTGAAGAAGTAAACTAATTATTCAGTCATTCATTAAATTTAAACAATTTTATCGATAGTCCATATCTCTTGGAGCGTATTTCAATCAATTGACCCATAAAATTAACACGACAAGTAATTATTTTTTTTATAAATCATTGGATAAAAAAAAATATGTTAAAAACTCGTTTATTTATCGTAGTTGCTTCGAATTTAATTTAATTTGTCCTCATTAAGATATTTTTAATACAACATTTTGTGACTTCAAAAAAAAAACTTCTTGGAACATTGTAAAATGAAACATTTGTCAGTGTGTAATAAGTTTATGTTCCTTTAAATATGTTTATTTTATTATTTCAAAATTTTGAATTGGTCAACTTTATTATGAATATCACTCTCCTTTATTCTTCCACTCTATTTCCTCATCCCTTAACCTTCTTACGAGCTCTTTTTTTTCTCATGTCTTATATAATATATTATTTTTCTCTTTACTTTGTAACATGTTCTCTCATTATATTTGTGAAAAACTTTAACTGGACGGTTGTACTATTTTTTTATATTTTGTATTCTTAAATAACAGTTGTTTTTTATTTTTTCCCTTATAAATAAAAATAAAAATGAAATAAAATAAGAACTCTTAAATCAAGGTTATACAAAATACTATAAGAGATTATAGGACGACAAAAAGAGTAAAAGAAGCAGATTTATTCAATTCTTATAAAAGTGAAGAAGATTTATTATATGATAGTAGCTATTTGTTAGTTCATGTAAAACATATTATGATTGGATGGATTTAATTGATTTAACCTCAAGGAATAAATAACTAAAATATTTTTCGTTACTTACAATTTTTGGTTTATTACACACGAAAATACAAAGATTACAGAAATAATATTTTAGAGTGAATTTAAATACTGGTGAAGACAGAGAAGGGCGAGTGACGTGTTACTCACCCTTATATAGGTCCATTGGGCACTGTGGCCATAGACAAAAACTCTCTGGTCCCCACAAAAGTAATAATTGTTTTATTTAGAATTACTCGGAAGTTTTATCGTTTTACATACTATATTGCTGTATGGATAACATACATTGAGGGGAGATCCTTAAGCCCACCATTCACCCGCAGATGTGCAGAGTCCTGGGGGACTATCTGTCAGCTGCGCATAGAGGAAGGTTATTATAATAATCCTAAGGAATACAAACTATATGCAGATTAAGAGGGGAGGAGGAGGATGTATGGACAGAGGCCAACACGTCGTCTCTACCCCTCAGGATCCCCTCAATGCCTCTGTTTTTTTAAATGAAAAAATACGAGTTTACACAAACATTTTAATAAATTACAACAGGATGAACAACACCTTGAATAAGGGAATATGGACGTCTAGGCATTTACAGGGCTTATGGACTTGTCGTTGGCTGGTTTAAGTGGCCACTTTACACACTGTGTAACATTCACTATTTTGCCTATGTTTGAACATCCATATTTTTTCAATTCTTCCATTTGTTGATTTTAGTGAAGTTAACGAGCTGAAACCTTTATTGTCATCTGACTGAATTATTTCAAATACTAGGCAACGCCTGAAAACAATTTTCCAATTTTTAAACTTCTTCTTGGACCAGTTGGTTTCATTTAAATATTTGAGTTTGTCCGGGTTTCAACTCTTTAATTTCGTCAAAGGTTTCAACTCTTTAACTTCACAAACATCAATAGATGAAAGGATTGAAGGAATTTAGATATTCAAACATGGGGACAATGGTGAATTTTACACAGTGTGTAAAGTGGCCACTTAAACTAGCCAATGACAGGTTATAAGCCCTGTAGATGCCTAGACTTCCATATTTCTTTCTCAAAAATGTTCTTCATGATGTTGTAATATGTTAATAGAATATGAACTTAAAAAAGAAAAAAATGCATTCAATCCGTAGGAGTCAATAAATAAGTTTCAAATAATTCTAAAGTAAATCTTATTCCATGGTAAAAATGAGTCGGAAATAAACGTTTAAGTTTTTTTTTATTTATAGTAAAAAATAACATCCCGTTTTCGCAGTGAATTCAGGGCTGGCAGGAGTAATGTACGCCTTATCAAGGCTTCCTATCTCTCTTCCTGCCCATTACACACAAGATCTATGATTTATTGGCACAGCCCTGCCCACCGATATTGCCTAGTCAGAACGTCCTACTTTACCCGGGTAAAAATGGCCAGAGTCAATGGCCAAAGTTAAGTTTTCTGAAAAGAAATTTCTCGCTCATCACGTTCTTTGATGAATAATGAGAAATAAGGCGTGAACAATCCGTTAAGTAGTTTTAAAGCCGTTATAGGATTTTCGAAACACTTAAGCGACTAAAAGTTTTAGGAGACCTCGTTTAGACGAAAAAATATTATCATCCAAACTATAAAATTAATTTTAATGTAGCTTAGTCGCTTTGTACTCTTAAATATCTAATTAAAATCAATATTTCAAAAACCTTTGTACAGTGTAACGTTCTGTGCGTTAATGCCCAAAATTACTGGCTCTGTTAAATCAAGTTACCGAAAGAGTCGAGAACTTCAAATACCTGGGAGTATATGTAACGGAAAATGGCAGCTTTCGAAAAGAACTGGGAGTGCAGCTAGGAATAACAGGCGCCACATTCAAAAGTATGAAGGCTGCCTAAAGATCGGATACTTACTCAGTGAAAATCAAATGCCTCCTATATAACGCCTGTGATTCGAGACAAATCATAAACGACATTCACAAAAATAGGAGCGTTCGGGTTATTGTAAGTCTTGCGCACTCAGGGCCGGTTGCATCGACAAAAGTTAAGTAAAAGTCAGGGCTAAAGTCAAATAAAAGTTACTTTTATGTCAAAATGCGTTGCATCAAAAAAAGTTTACTAAATATTAACAAAAAAGTAACTTTTATTTGACCGGCCGCCGGGGGACCGTTTAAAGTTATGTTTAAAGTTAAATGCGATCTGCCATCTGTCAAAAAAGCGTCGTGAGAGTTGAAATCCATTGATCGATCTGTGAAAAGTTGCACAAAATGTCCATTTTATCTAATTTTTCGTCTTCCGATGACGAATTTATCATCGAGTATATTCTAAACCGAAAACAAAAACTGTTCAAACCGCGAACGGACCATTTTTTTGTGGGAAGAGTCCGACTTTATCGCAAGATTTCGAATTTTTAAAAAGTGACATACTAATAATTATTTGAATTTTTAATTGTTAATTATCTTTCAAAACACGGGACTTGATCATCAGCGGCGTGGTGTAAAATAAATCTAAATTATCACTGTATTGAAATGCTGTTTATTTATTTTTAAAAACAGCTAGATTGAGCTCAGCTAACTCTTTCTCGGCATTTAAGGCTACCACAGTTGCCCGAAAAATGTCATTTTTTTGCTCTATTTCTAGAGTAAAAAGTTCTTTATTTTGTTTTAGCTTTTGCTCTTTTAATTTTTTATCTAGTTCAAAAAGGACGATGTCCCTTTTGTTTTTTTCCTCTCCGAATGCGCAGTGTTGCTTCGCCCTTTCGCACACACTGAAAATTGGAACGAAATTTAAATGTTTGTGCCCAAAGACGCGTCGCGGGGCATGTGTATTGCTACATGTAAATAAACAAGTACGTGCTTGCGTAAAAATCCCAACAATTTTTAGGGTGGAACTTGAACCTTTACAGAGGCAACATTTTTAACTTTAACTTAACTAAAATAATGTTGATGCAACGGAATTTTTCAGTTACCAGATTTTGAGCCTTAACTAAGTTTAAATATTTAACTTGAAACTAAATTTATACCAACTTTGATGCAACCGGCCCTCAATCAGGAGCACAGTAAGAAATTAGTTTATAATTTCAATAAATCTTACAGCAAAATTCTAAATTTTGTTTTTATAACGGACCTAAACTACTTATATAATCCGATACCTTGTGTTTGGAAACATGAAAAATCGATAATATTAACACTTAGAGCACCGGCCGATTACACATAGAATTTACCCATGTACCCTATATCCGGCCCATTTTTGTGAAGGGTTTCCTAAAAGTGTCATAATTATGAAAATACTCGGTTAAATTGATTGAAACTTCTCACGTTTTTTTAAAACAACTCAATAAGTCATTTTTAAATGAAAATTTTGACAACATTTCCCTTTATGGAGAGCTACATTGCAATGTTTGCACATACATTTACTACGCTATTTTGTGCACTAAATATTACTTTTTATTTTCCAATCGCTATGGCAAATTAGCATGTTTTTATTGTATCCTTATACTAAACATTTTCTGGACAATTTTATCCAATTATTATGCAATTTTTTTTCCGCAATTGCCATATCTTATTTTGTGTTATTTTACTAAGCAATTATTTTAAAGTTGATTATTTATCTCGTTTATTGTTCCATCAATATATTAATTTATTAAGTAATTACTCTGTCGCCTCTTCGTGCTATTATTACTTTGTAATTTTAATGGATAAAAATACATTTGTTTTCTTATGCTACTATTACTTCATATTAATATTATACAATCATTACATCATTTTACTAAGCTCTTACTTTGTAAATGCATTGGAAAACTGTGTTACTAAATTATGTTTATATTTTACCATAGTATTGTGTTATTGCTATATGATTACATTTTATTGTTATTCTTTCACCCTGTTATGTAAATAGAAAACTCTTTACACTCTTATTTTTTTGATATGCTGTTGGGTATTTCTTGTATTGTTGTATTTTATTATTGCTGTTTTGTTATAACAATGGAGACTTGGTTATTTCGCTGTCTCAATAACGGGTGTTCTCAATTTTTATGTGATGTATTATTACTGTTATGCTATAATGGAAGCACAGTCAGCAACGACCCATGTGCTGTGCTATATGTCGCCGTTCCTCATATTGTATTATTGTGTATATCCATTATGTCACTATAGTGTCCCAATTCTTTTTTTTGTGCTTTGTATTCCGGAGCCGTGTAACCACGTGATTATAATAACCACACGTTGTGTCCAAAGCCCGTGATTTCACGTATTGTTATTGTTGGATAATTTATATAGCGCCATTTTTGTGAAAATCAACAGTTTGATTTTGGTACACCAATTTTTGCACTATGATTTCGAAAAGGCTAAGAATCTCTGATCTAGAATCACTCACTGGATTATTCAGAGCGGCAAAACGAAAAACTGTCAATCTTAGTATAAAACATCCATTATGTAATTTTATAAAGATATTTTAATTTTCGTTTATATTTCATTTCAAAAATCATCAGTAAAAATATTATTTTAGTTAATGCAGGCTCTGTTGTTGTTTACAATGGTGACACGTATATGACACGCACAAAAGGTCAAACTTTTGTTTGATTCCTTTCATTGTAAGCTTTCATTGGTTAGTACCGCGGCTTATTACATTCTAAGACATTTGACGCCGATAAGATCAGAGATAGTATTACAAAACAACGATGTAAAAAATATTGAAAATTGTTATGATCTTCTATCGAGATTTGACTCCTGACTGAAAAAATATTAATTCAATAATTATATTGGTAAATTATAGAAAATTGTTCTAGTTCATTAATTTTTTTATGTTGATTAAAAGAATATATATAATAATAAAAACAATAATGTTTTATCAAAAAAAAAATTAATTCTTTATCTACTATGTACATTTATATGTAATAGATTTAGAATGTAGTGTATGTTTCCCAAATAAATTTAAAAAATAAAATATCTTAATGTATTTTCGAACAAACTGTTCTGGCGTAAAATAAGCTTTTTTGATAAAATAATTTGGTATCAGAGTAAAATTAATTAAAATAAATGGTTTCATATTAACCGTTTGCTACGAAATTAATTACATTTCAAATTTAAAGTACCTACTCAACCCGCTTGATTTTATAAAAGCGCGGGAATTCTATCGAAGATTTCAATTCCAGAGATCACTTTCATAGATAATAATTCTTTCATTCCTCTCCGGACCATAGATAGGTCTATTCGATAGATATTTCATGCCACAGATAGCGCTGTCAGCGGCCTAAATGAGAATTTCTCCGTTCAAACATTTTAAACATGGAACATGAAATGATTGCGCAGCTTTATTTCAAATTACTCGCTTTGTATTGGATTTTGAATTAAGAATGGAATTTTTACGGTCAATTTATTTTTATTTTTAAAGCAAGATAGAATTCGTATTGGAAAAACAATTTACGCGTTTTGTTAAGTCATTTGTTTTGGAAATACCTTTGATTTTTTATTTTTGTCATTATATTATGTAGTGTAAGTCAAAAAAACATAAGTACTGAATAAAAATTTCAACATCGTTAAAATATAAAAAATAAAATAGTACAAATACTTTAATTTCAATATTTCTGCTGTGATGAGGAAGTTCCGGGGGACGAAGCACCCACCTGATTTTTCCCATCCACTGACCAGATGAGCCAAGTAAAGTATAGGACCATTAAAACCTTTTACCTAAGCAAATCCTCTCCATCCCATGTGACCTATGCACCACACGAATCCTCGAATAAAATTTATTTTACTAATTCAACATTTGTTTATCTTTATGTATATATATATATATAATTCTTCTGTACGTGTGATGTCACTGAACTCCTTCTAAACGGCTTAACCGATTTACGTACGGTTTTCAAAGAAGTATAGATCTTTGCGCTGTGCGCGTTCGTAGATATTAAAATCTTCAATCTAATGTGTAAAAAAGAAGTAAATAGCATAAATGTTTTACTCATCAATCTTCCAGGGTTACATTCGAGGAGAATGCATTGCCAAAAAAATAGAAAGATTTCGTTTTTTTGTGTATAAAAAAAGTTCGTTTTTGAATGTTTACACAAACAGCATTTGTTTTTGTGGATCTCAATCAGATTTTTCCTTAAATTCCTTATAATTTCTATCCATTTATTTATTTTTACTGGGTTTTTGGTAATACTTAAATAAAATTTAATTCAATTAATTTAAAAAAATGGTATTCCCACATAAGTACACCCCTTCGTTGGTGAGAAGACCGGAGTTTGACGTTTGCAAAAAGAATCCCATATTTGAAAAAATATTTATTTTATGTTTTCTAATTCAACCATAAACAAGTAGCTACTTAAACTTAATATTTGAATATGATTTTTTTTAGTTTCGGAATTTAATCACAAACAATTACTTAGGTACCTACGTACCAATAAAAAAAAATCCAAGGCAAGCCAACGTTTGAGCAGGACAACGTCTGTCGGGTCAGCTAGTAAAATATAAACTCCGACTGAGACAAAAATATGATAACTTTATATCAAAATTGTGAAGCTTTAATACGTTCTCTACTGAGATAATACAAGGTAGGAACAACATTTAAAAATGTAAATAAATAAATATTTCAGAGGTTTAATTAAACAGAAATGCTGGTGGAGGCAATGAGGAGCAAGTGACGTGTCCAAGTGACGTCATAATTTTTTTCCAATAAATCATTTAAAAAAAAATTTTTTTTTACTATCCCAAAATGGAGTTAATCTTTTATTTTTCCGACAAGCATCCTTTCCTAGAACCTCTACTCCTTCCGGGCAATTTTTTTTCCGTACAAACGTATTTGACTAACGAAGCGATACGCACCAGACGCGGACAAGGGAAGCGGCTGGGTAGAAGAAGGGTATGGGTTTGTGGAGGGACTGCTTGTCCGAGAAATAAAGGACTTGCTACATTTTGAGTTTACAATTTTTAACAATTTTTTTTGATGACTTTTTGGAAAAAAAATATTAGGATTTTTTTAAACCTAGCCGGACCAAAGGGGGGATTCGAAACCCCTATAGACCGATTTTAATTCGATAATTTAAGCATTATCAAATTATTTGCCGTTTATTTTTTGTAATCGTGAAATTAATAGAAAGAAGCATTTTCCTGTTTTTGTTTTTAAATTTTGAAATAGTTTTTTTAAATATTAAAACAAGAAAAGACGTAAATAATATAAGGGTCAATTTCAATTTATGTACATAAGCATTCGGCAAACTAAAAAAAAAATAATAAAATACATGAATGAGTCAAATATGTGTATGATGAAGTTGGATTGGCATGGTTAAGCTAGAAGTCTTATGTCTTTCATTTTTTATTAATATATTGTAAACCATTATTGTTTTGCCCTTGTTTGTCTTTGTTACATAGTTTTATGTTCTTTTTGTTCAGTTTCTTGCATCTATGTTTCTTCATGTAACTGTTGTAATTGGCTTAGGCCGTGTATATAATAAATAAATAAATAAATGTATATCTGAAAACATGAATGAAATTATTGCACAGTCATAAACACTTCCGACGTTTTATTCTCCTGACGCCATATACAAGTAGGCGCTGGGGTCGTTTGGTCCCCCCGTTCGGATCATGTTTATTTTTTGGACGCTTAGTGAGGGAAATGTTAAAGCTTACCATGAGGAGTTTTTCTCTGAAGTTTCACGGCTGGCCCTGAAACCGTGTATAAGTGCAAGGGGTACCTCGCTCATAGAACATAATTTCCTGTCGTTACTCTAATCTCTGATCCCCACACCATTATTCAATTTTAAAAAAGTGTTTTACTGCTTTTCGATGAATTGTAAAACTTCTTCAAGACTGTTCCGAAACTTGGCGATAAATTGTGGTACAAATAGCCCTTATAGACAGTTGTTGTTTTCGTTATTTATCTAACCCTATTCAAACGATTTTACGATCCAAGTTTGTATTTACGAATCGGTGAACCACGATTCAAACCGCATTAACTTCGATAAACTTACTTCTTATCTTTATTCATATCGTTAAAGTAAACTTAAACAATGATTCGTTTAAGTTTGGCTCAGCCCTGATTCGATTTGCACTTGTTAAAAGATTAATTTGTTTAATTTTGTGTTTATTGTTTTCATTGAATTTATTGACTTGGGATTATTTCTAATGAATTTTGATCCGAGTTATCAGCTCCACAGTTTACCGGATACAAAAAAAATGGCAGATTACTGCTATCAATAATTCAATAAAAAGATTTCAAAGAATGATATGTCTCCTTTTTATGAATATCTACAATAGGTGCGAAGGTTTTCACGGTCACTGTTATCAATATGTTTCTTTTTTGGGTGATACCGTGTGTGTTGCATTTGTCTCGACGTTTTGGCTACCATTGCAGGAGCCATCTTCATGGTAAGCTGAGTGTTTTGTAGACAAAAAAAGTGTGTTTAATTACTAGTAATTTGTACCGTGTCGTAGTCGGTAGATTGCTCTCTTTCAAAATAAGGAATAATTAAATTAATTTCAGCCGTTATATAAGGACAACATATTGAACCAGGAATTCTGAGCATTGGTCTTACATTCAAAATCAAAAGATTCAAATCGTTATCATTTAATTGCTTTCACGAAACATCCGTAAATTACTAAGTTTTATTATTTAACAAAAACCTTATTAGGGGGTTCAATCCAGCTGAAAATCATTGAAATCGATCTAATATGTAGTAAGATTCTTGTTTGTAATATAAAAAAAACTAATATATTAATTGTTTATCATTTTTTAAAGTTAAAAACATTCTAAATGTTGTAAAGATTTGATTATTCACTCTTATCACAAAAGTGCTATTATCTCAGTTTCAGTTTTATATAGCTGGCTGCTTTTTGCATAACTACGTTCAATTTAAATACTAAATGTTTTGTAATTCAAGTACCTCCCTATACTGTAACATCAAGTTTTTAACAAAAATGATAAAAATACTAACAAAAATGCGAATTCAAATAAAAAAAAATTGTCTTTTTTTAAAGACTCAAATGTTACCCTTTTTTCAAAATTAATCGTCATTTTTCGTAATTAAATTGAGAAAAAATATTTAATGCATATCATTGCGATTAACTTGGTCAAAAAGTTTTTTTGCGTGTTTCTTGAAAGTGGATTTTTCGAGTTACGGCGGCTTAGGACTACATGGAGCACAACAAGTTTTACTACCACACATTTTTAAATAAATTTTGTGTGATATCCTAGAGTAACATGCCGTTCTATTTTCTCTGCCTACTGCTACGGGAAATGGCACGATGGTTGGTTTTTTTGTGCTTTTATATTTTATTTAGAAAAGTTGATTAATACCATTTTTTTCATATTAATCATTCAAAGAATATAAAAATAAATATTAAATATACCAATATAAAAATTTCGTGCAGGAGACTCTCATGGCGCATAATGTGGCCGATCCATCGGGCACGCTTCTCTGAGAGGTTTTGATTAGATGCCTACCTTTTTCAATTCTGTTGAGAACCTCGTCATTAGTGATGTGGTCTCTCCAGCAAATTCCTAATATTTTTCTGTAGCACCACATCTCGAAGGCCTCTAGTCTTTTTTTATCTCTTTAGGTAAGGCACCATGTCTCACAACCGTACATCAATATGCTCCATACATATGTCTTGGCAAGTTGCTTGCGGAGTTTAAGATTGATGTTATTTGACTCAAAAATCTTTGATTTTTTGTTAAACGCAAGCCTTGCTCGGTGTATGCGGCAGTCGACTTTTCTTTTTGTTCTCCCATCCTAGGTGATCCTGTTTTCAAGGTACACAAACTATTTTGCGTTTTTCAGAGTTGCTCTTGATATAACTTTATTCATTCGTTGCTCATTACGGGCCACAGTCATTACTTTGTTTTATATTATATTTGTTATTAATACGTTCTTCCTGGATATCACAGCCTCAGTGAGCTCTTCTTCACATTTAGAAATCAGAGCGATGTCATCGGCAAACCCTCTCATGTCTACTTTTTCTCCGTGTATTTTAATACCCTCTCTATGACTTATTTTTACCCTGATTTCATCGATTGCGCACTGTATAATATATCCATTAAATAATACTGGAGACAGCGAGCATCCCTGTCTGATACCTTGTCTTATTTTGGTCTTTATTATTTCATTTCCAAATGTAATTACAGCAGCTTCATTTTTATATGGTGCAGATATAATTCTCCCATCTCTATTTATTACTCCTGCTTTTTTCAACATCTCAAAAAGCGTTCTCTATTCTACTTTACCAAAAGCTTTTTCAATATCCATAAAAGCAATATACGTATTTTGATTTGTTTTTAATCTTTTCTCCAATATTATTCGCAAAGACAGTATAATTTTCCTAGTTCCCATTCTTTTTCTTAATCCAAATTAGTCTAGAGTAAGAGTAACCTTGATTTTTGGTTTGATTCTCTGCAAAATAATACTTGTCAATGTTTTAGAGGCATGAGATATTAAACTAAGTGTTCTATGCTGTTTGCATTTTGTCGTATAAGATTTTAGATGAAGAGACAAATTATAGAGGGCGCCGCCGACGGAAATATTTGGAGCAAGTGTGCGAAGATTTAAACTGCGCCTCATATGTCGAGCTGAAGAGGGCTGCAGAAACTAGAGACCAATGGAGTACGAGATGCAGAACTTTGCTGCAAACCAATCCCCAGGATTGAGATTGCGAAGAAGAAAAATATTTTCTTACATTAATTGAAATATTTGACCACAAAGTTAATGCTTTGAATGTTAATAATGGTTTATTGTATCTATTTGAAAAATTATAATTAATAAATACGGGATGATAATGGTTATTATGTGTTTGACAAAATCAACAAATTGATTTGTATAATTAGTTGATAGAAATACAAATATTGACAAATTAATGAAATTCTCTATTCCTCTCTCGTATATCTGACTCTCTCTGCCTATAAACAACTGCTATTCAGCATTTAATTAAGTTTGGTTTGTTTTTCATTGCTTCCGATACAGCTTGCAGTTTGATAATACTCGAGGTAAACATATAATGATTTGTCAATATAGACACGAGTATGATGTTTACAGAGCGAGTTTCAAACTGGAATACATCCTTAAAGAGTAATAATAATTATTACAAAATAAAATATTATATTAATTTCCATTGCTGTTCTTTATTTTATTTACCTTATCAAAAGTGTACAAGCAGATGACTTAAATCTATTTTTAAGGAGTTATAACTTTGAACGAATTTTGTACTTTTTTAAATTTATTTCAACAGAGGGAAAAAAATTTTGAGAAGGGAATATGGAAGTCTAGGCATTTACAAGGCTTATGACCTGTCATTGGCTGGTTTAAGTGGCCACTTTACACACTGTGTAACATAAAGTGGCCACTTAAACCAGCCAATGACAGGTCATAAGCCTTGTAAATGCCTAGACTTCCATATTCCCTTCTCAATTTTTTTTTCCCTCTGTTGAAATAAATTTAAATATGAACAACTCCCTAGGGAGGAAATCCAGCCAGTCTGCAAGCATTTGGACATAATCAAACATTGTTGAATTTTGTACTCCCCAGACGCATATAATTATCTTTTTCTTCTTGGTTAAGATAGATTAATTTGATATCAGCTAAAGGCTAACTCCCGAGACATTGAGTTTCAGCTGTTCTTCCCTCTTCTTGGTGATCTTCCGGGTAGACGACAAACGACCGGGATGTCGTGGGCAATGGTATAGGGAATTTCGGAGCTGTCCATTGATGGAATTATTGACGTAATCTCTCCATAATCTATTTGCTATGCACTGGGTATTGCAATTCCATCTAACTTCTTGTAGATTGGGGTTTCCCTGCTATTGCCTTTAGTACTTTCATCGCTGACGTTCTGAGCAGTTATTTGGTTTTTCTATTTAGTTTTTCAACTTAGTTTTTGTAATTTTTTATTTTCTCTCTATCTATTCTCGACTTTGTTGTATACATCATGATTTGGTCTGACACACGTTTTTTTTATCCAAATCATGTTTCCAATAATCATGTGTTCATTTGTACTATACGACATTTCTTAGGAATCCTGATATTTACTAACTGAGATGGATATGTTCTCATTATCACTATGGTAGCATCATCTGCATGGCATGTGATGTTAATGACCTTATCTCCCTTAGTAGATTCATAACTCTTTTATTCTTAAAAGTGTTTTTTTTTATATATCTATTCTGCTTGTGTAAGAAAAGGTTTGTGGCGTAAATATTGTTGATAAATTATTATGAAAATAAAACTTTGTTATTAGTGTTACACAATTTAAATTATTTTACGAGAATACTACTATAGTTTCGGGAGAGCACTCCTCCCATCGACGAGGGATATAAAACTCCTGATAAAAAACGGGGTTTTATATCACCCGTCGATGGGAAGAGTGCTCTCCCGAAATTGTAGTAGTGTTATTGTAAAATAATAAAAATTGTGTAACACTTATAACGAAGTTTTGTTTTCATTACAATTTTTGATGAAGTGTTACGAAATAAATGCCGATTAAATTAACAATATTAAATATTGTTGTGCTATATTTAGTTATAAAGGTGCTAAACTTGCATTGTTTCTTTGTTGTTCTCAATATGTGTTATTTTCTAAATGTTAATATTATTTATGTCCCAAATTGAGTTGTTGTAACACCTGGGAATGTAATTTAACGTATTATACTTGTAAAATACTTTGTGTTTTATGATTTATAAAAAATAATAATATAATAAACGTACCTAAATGGGGAAAACGGAATAAATTATTGTTCAATATTTCTAAATGTTCAGTTATGTCTTTCACCGGAGCCCGCAAATCCTTTTTTTTTCGATACAAAATGAATGACCCTATGGTCACGAACGTTACGCGAACTTTGCAAGATTTATTCTGTCACAATTTCGTTTCGCAAGTTCGTTTCGCAAGTTCGTTCGTTCGTCATATATCCACCTCATTCTTACGCAATCAAAACCATATTTGGCTCTTGTTCTCCCTCAAACGATACGAATGAATTAACGAAACGAATTAATTACAGCATAAAGCCACTGTGCATTACTTTTGTGAGTTTCCTGACACTTCATGATTAGATCGAAACAGTTTGTAGTAGTTCATTTAAGATGTTAGGACTCATGTATTTATTGGTGCTTTATTGAATTAGTTTATACATCTTGAAAACTAATGTTAACTTTTATTAACATTTAAAATTTTCTCAAAAACATGTTTTTTCAAATTAATTTTAAATAATTCAATTCCTTCTATTTCTTTCATCTCTTGAGGTAACTCATTGTACAGCTTCAATCCCTTGTACAATGAGTTTTGAGATTCTATTTTCCCCTCATTGGTAATCTTATCTTTTTTTATCCCTTGTTTTACACGCTCGCAAATTTTGTTATTTTTTTTATTTTATTCATCCCCTTAATTATTATATTTATAAAAATTACTTCATTATATTTTATTTGCTGCTTTACTGTGAGCAAGTTAATTTCTTTATTCATTATTTCTACATTAGAATACATATTAATTTTCAGTATAATCATCATTGCCTTATTCTTAAGAATTTGTTTATTTTTAATTTTCCCTTCATTACATAAAAAAAGAATGGAAAAACAGTAATTTATATGTGAACATACGATTGTTTTTTAGATAAGAACACTACCCTTTATGTCTGTTAAATTTCGTAATCTTCCCATAAATGATTTTTTGTTGTTTTTGTATATTGAGAATGTGCTTTGAAATTCAAATACATATCTAAGTAAACTTCGAGATACTTGATTTCATCCACAAAATTTATTTTTGAATTATCAATATTAATATTGTGTCCCTGGGGTATATTTTTTTTCCCAACATTCATATTAATTTATTTCATTTGTCATGCGTACTGCTATGATTTTCAGTATTGCACGAGTACTAAAAGTGTTTGTTAACTAGACTTGAGAGCAGGAACGAAGAAATTTGCAACCGTATGAGTTTAAGTACCCTGTTATACTGCCTTCATAAGAAAAAAGGACGCATCTAATTTTTTTTTCGAAAATGAGTTAAATACATATTTGGAATCAGAAAAAAAATACGCATCTTCTAAAAATACATTTATCTTCCTAAAATAACCCCAACCTTATTATTTTAACTTATAAATGAGACTCAACTGCAAAAAGTCTTGAAGATTACTAAATATAAAAGGGTATTCTGACTTACATAATTATTAAAGACTGTTTAAAATATTTATTTTTTCTTCTATTCCGTTTTTAAAAACATTTGAAATAAATTTACATACTCGTTTTCAATTAAATTTAAGATCTGCCGCTAATTTCGAAGTTAATTAATAATTTGATCGGCGTAACAAGTTAAAAAAATAGTATTTGGCCAGTAACGTCTATTTTATTTAGTTAAGTAGAGAATCAATGGGCGTATTAACACTAAAAAATAAAGACATTTACTTAATTACAAAATAAAAAGGGCGTTTCTAGCTAAAAAGGTCTTTTCATTGAAGTATAAAAAGTCTATAAAGTCTAAAAAGAAGATGAAAATAATTATTTCTAAATATATAACGTAAAGTTTATTAAAATAAATATATATATTCCGTTAGGGCGAACCGTAATACATACTGTCGCATAGTAATATACTTAATTTTTGCAGTATTTTTCACACAGTAAACTTTTAAATCTTTGAGTTACAAAATATGTATGTTCTCCGTTTTTTGTTTTATATACAAACGTCCGTCTTTTTTATGACGGCAGGATAGATATTAGGGTTTAGAAGAAATTTCTCTTCATGAGGGAGTGCGGATATTGTCCATGGCTCTAAGGTATGTTTGGTTACAATAGTTTAAAGACCAGTATGGATGTGTTACTAATTACGCATTTATTTAAATTGTTGGGCGGTATAATCGCCTGTTCCACATTTTAGTATATAGTACCAACCTGCCTATGATTTATCTGTTAGAAGGGTAATACAATATCACTATGGACATTTATATTCTTGACGTCTCTGAGTGAATTTTTCAGTACAAGATACTATAATTTTTTTTTAAATTTCCAAAAATATTAAATGTATGTGTCATTTTGATATCACATGTTTAAATGTGAAAGCTTTGCAATTTATGATATGAATCATAAACATATTTATACCTCCACCTGATTTTATTGGTTTTGCTTTTATTATATTGCACCAAAAGTATTTTAGTGAATTATGTCAACAAAAAAAAACTTCATATAAATATACACCTTTGTTCAAAATTTTTCGCTCTATTTATTCATTCAGCAAAATAAATAAATTCACACCGCTAAGTGGTATAACAACACCAACGTATTAAAAAATAGTTACAGAGGTGTCGTGCCTAACCCTATTACTGGAATATAATAAACTAACGAATTAACATGATTACAGTATGTAGCACTAACTGTGCCCAACACTCTTTCCTCTATCGTTCTTGAGCTAACTATAATGCTTTTTTTTCATCCATAGATATATTGTACATGCCTCTTAATTTATTTAAAAATAAATTAAGACTCCTTATTTCTGGCTGCGATACGATTTCATTAACTGTTTAATGATGCTCACACTTAGACACACCTGAACACTTACTCCTACACTAACACACATAAACACACATCTACACTTACTCTTATACAAATACACATAAACACACCCTTTTGTTGCAACACAATTTAATAATATGCATGATTCTTATATTGGAAACTTTGCTGGTCTGTTTTAAAACTGTATTTTTTTTAATGTCATTGACACATTGAATCAGTCCAACATCGTTTGCGTCGAAAAATAGCGTGGATGCTCGGACTAGAGAGAGATAATTATTCTTATGCTGAAATAGAGTCAATGTTGAATATTTCTAGTCTACAAAAACGTAGAACTAATATTGACTCCATATATATGTTCGGCATACTAAATGGTATAATCGATGTTCCATCATTACTAGGACAAGTAAAATTCAATATTCCGACTCGTAGATTGAGAAACAATGAAGTACTGTTCATTGATCAGCATAGAACAAACTATGGCCTAAATTGTCGTATTTTTAACTCAAGACAAGATCTGGACTTTTTTGGTTTAAGTTTACAACGATTTAAACGAGCACTAAATAAATAGTCCAGATCTTGTCTCGATGTCCCTTAAGTTTGTCAATGCTTCTTTCTTCTTTTTAAATGTTTTAAAATATTATTTTATTGTAATATTTAAACCTTATAAATTGTATACATGGACAATGTCCGTTAATAAATAAATAAATAATGTTGTTATATCATTGTCGATTGTTTGCTTCTTTAAAATAAATAAATAATTAGTTTTTGTGCATTTGTGTTTTAGATGGAGATAATCAAAACTCCTAGGTTTTGCCAAATTTTCGACCACAAAAATATTTTAATTAATTTGATAATGAAGTTTCTCATAATTTAAAATACTCAATCTCTTCAATGTGTTTTTTGACTCAATTCACTAAAATTCTCAGTATGCGATATACCTATAAACACATGAATTAAGACGTAATATTTCGTAATGTAGATTTCAATTGAAATTGAAAAAAATTTTTTTTATTATTAATGTCAATAAATGTTAGTAAATATTAATTTCAACGATATTTTGAGTTTGTCCAAATTTTTGTAGACAAAGACTGGACTCAATTCCCTGGGGAGCTGTTAATCTTAACATATTATAACAGAGATGAAGAACATTTTAGAGAAGGTAATATAGAAGTCTAGGCATCTACAAGGCTTATGACCTTCATTGGCTGGTTTGAGTTGTCACTTTGATAATGGCCTAACAAGACAAAACACGTTATATACGTCACATTACACGCTCTTGTTTATTGAAAAAATAAAAGTGTAATCAAATCTAATGAAAGAATTTTATCTCGGATACCTTACCAAATTTCTAAAATGAATAAATGTGTTTTAAAAAAAAAAAAAAAATCACATTATTATTCCAAAATGCATCTCTGCTTGTAAAACTTTTCCCCACTTCAAACTTAAGAAAACGAAATGCTTCTACTTTGTTATTCTCGTTAGGTTCTAGCGTCACCCTTATAAACTGCAAAAACAACACACCCCCATAACAACAACCCCCTGACTGCATGTAACAGCAATGCAGATGTTTGTTCAAGGCTAGACACAACAAAAGCGTTTTGCTATCAGCCTTTTGTTTGTGTTCAACTTGATATTTTATAAATAATTTACTACGTATTTGCACCAACTGGCTGAAACAAGACTTTCAAGCAAAACCGAAAAAGAATTTCGGCAAGTTAAAAATCACTTGAAAAAACGCAAAACGCCCACAATTAGACTTTATCATTATCAATTTTACGAGGTACCGTATTTTTTGGACCATTAGATGCCTTTTTTACTCTGAATATTCAACTCAAAATCGAGATGCGTTTAATGGTTAGATGCGTCTTATCGGCCAAAACATTTTTTTTTAAAACTATTACATTAAGGGTGCGTCTTATGGTCCGATGCGTTTTATTGTCCGCAAAATACAGTAATTCAAATAAGAGTTAAATAAAATACACAATGAAGTGATAGGCATCAATTTAATGGACAAATTTGTATTTTTTAGTAAGTAATTTTGAAAGTTAAAAACAGAAATAAATAATAACCTTTAAATATTATAGGGTAAAAACACCACTTAAAAAATAAATAAAACAAATGTATCATTTATTTTTACTAACAAAATTTATTACTAAATTAAATTTCAAAATTATTAAAGAAATAATGAAAAATTCGAAATGTATGGTCTTACAAATTTTATATTTGAAGCACCAATTTTATGGTTATTAATTATCCTCATCATCATTCCCTTTCCGCACCAATTATGAAGCTAATAAATCAAGTCTTTTTGTCTTGTACGGGTGGGAGGCGTAATGTGAGATGGGTACGATCTTTAAAACTAGACAGGAGTAAATTAAAGGAAATAATCATTGTTTATTTGGTAATTTATTATTTTTTATTATTTTCAATAGCTTCTTTAATTTCTAAATTTCCAAGTTGACTGATTTTAATATTTTATTTCAAACAATATGAACTTTTAATCCAGTGCCTTTATTGAAATTATGATTATTTTCTTTCAGATATTTTGCGAATTCAGATTTTTTTTATTATTTGCGCACCTTAAGTGTTATTTACTCTAATATTAAAGTTCATTTTAGTTTTTCCAATGTAGATTGAAAAGCAACCATTACAGTTTAATTGGTTTGTCCCAGATTTATTACATTTATGGACTTTGTCTTTGTGATTTTTTAACAATGTTTCTATATTATAAGTTGTATAGAATGCAGGTTTAGTGAATTCAAACTCCTTCATATTAAACACAAAATATTAAAATTTGACAACTTCTTAGGACTTAAATAAGTGATTCGTAATAAGAAAAAATAGTAAATGTCCAAATAAACATTATTTTCTTTGGTCCACTCCTGTCTAGTTTTAAAGATCTTACCCATCTCACATTACGCTTCCCACCCTGACGAGACAAAAATACTTGATTTATTAGCTGATACGCAGCATTATATAAAATTAACATTGATAAAATAAAATAGGATAGAATTAATTAGTTGAGTATACCTTGATAAAGAAGCTTGTGAAGCTTTGAAAGCGGATAATTTGTCGTTACATTTTTATAAATGTCGGGAAATTATAAAAAATAATTGTGCCACAGTAAAAAAGTGTATTGTGAATTTTAAATAAAATAAAATAAAAAAGTTCCTATACTGGCTCAAGAAGTGTAAGACTAATCCTTTTACATTCATTTACTTACATTATATTTTATATCAAGATATGTTGCAATTGTTGTACCAATGCAGTGCCTTATGCACCATTAGGTGCGGAAAAGGGGAATGATCATAAAAGCTTTTTTAAATGCGGTTTTTTTTTTAATATAATGAATCATATGATTCAGAACATTCGTGTATAAATAAAAAATGCACGTATGTATTAAGAAATAATCAAGTAAATGTTTCAAGTAATTTACGTAGTAACAGCTCATTTGAATTAAATTTTTGCTTTGAAAAAAAACAATTTACGAAACAAAGTTAAGAAATAATATTTAGGCATGTTTTATTTAAGTTGACTGAAACGGATAACATTAAAATTTAAAGATAAAAACAAAAAATCTTGTAACGATTGTGAAAAACCTTTTTATAAAGTAACTTTACATTGTATTAGGTAAATTCTTTTTAAAATATGCCCTGGTTTAATTTGCATGTTTTAAAAACCCGCTCAAATAAAATTCGCTATTTTCTTCATTACGAATCTATTTACATTGCAAATCTGGTCCTAAGGCAAAATTATTAAGATATTTAGAATACAGATTTTGCTCTTGCAATTATTATTGTTTAATGTTTTTATTTCAAGTGTGCATTTATGTTTCGTATTAATGAAAAACGAAACATGTAAATATTCAATTTACAAAAAACGCATAATTTTTTAAAATATTTTTGGAACCATTTTTAATATTTTTTCTTTTACTTTAAATTTTAAAGAAAAATTAATAAAAACCTCTATTTAACTTCAAAACATGTCTAAACAAACAAAATAAGAACAATTCACATTCACCAAACCCGACGTTACTACTACACAAAAAAAAAAAAACTAATTTCTCATTAAGTTAGGAAGAAAAAAAACTGAAAGCTTGTTAAACTACATTGCTAGGTAAGTAATATTAATATTATCCACATAATTTTAACACTTCAATACAAAGACAAGAAGGATAAAATTTAAATATATATGTGTATGTGTATGTAAGGATGTGAATAAAGTAATTGTGTTATAATTAAATTGTGTATTGTGGGTAATAAATGAAAACAAAATTATTTTATAATTATATTGTGGCTGTGATGTCACACTAGTTGACAGACGATACAAGACTTAATATATCTCTCTTATTTTTTTAAATGATGAAGTTGTATTTTTTAAAATCTTAAAATTGACATTTTTACTCCGGATTTGGAAATTAAAATTTGTATAACTATGTTAAGTTTTAATAAAAACAATATTTAACCTTGCTACCCAAAGAATGATGTCCGCAAATACAGCAATTTTTTTTTTACATTACATTACATTTACATGTTTTTTGCACCACAACAGGCCAGGAGGCCTAATTACAGTGGTGAATTACATCACAGAGCACCCAGGCTTGAGAAAAATCACATTTTTTAATTTTTGTGTTCTCACTGGGAATCGAACCCGGAACCTTCCGTGCGTGAATCAAGCGTCTTGACCACTACACCACGGAGGCAGCAATGCATGTGTATTAGAAAGAGCACGAATATAGAACACATAACTAGGAAGACAGAGACGCTGTTCTGTAGCCGCTGTAACCGGGATATGCAAAAAAAAATCAGTCGGCTCTTGACGGTGATGGAGATTTTATTATATGTTATGGAAAAGGAATTATTAAACTGTATGTTTCCATTGAACTATTATGTTTCTAAGTGAAAATTCTTGATGGAAGTTTATTGTAATTTATTATAGAAATAAAAGACGAGTGATACTTAAATCCACAAATTTGGAATATTCAGTTACCGGTTTCATCACTTCCGCGACATCTACCAGTCTCGAAGATGTAAGCGCTAGGTGCGACTGAGGTCGGGTCATTGCTTTCCATGCTTTTCTACTGTTCTATTTCATATCTAAGCTTTCTCTTAGTTTGCTGCATTTTTCCGCTCTAGAGTTCAATATGGCGTTCATCAATTGTTCACCTGCTTGTATTGTGTCTTCAGAGAATGGGTATTCCTCATAGAGTTCTCTGTACTTTGCATAAAGAACCTTGGATACAGTTGTTAGTCCAGGTAAATATTTCGTTCTGAATCCGCGTGATATGAATTTCCTTGATATCTTGCGCACAGTATTTACAAATTCGTCATATGTCTCTGGCCCGGGGATAATATTATCGACCACACATTATTTATATAATAAAGTGTGTCTCCATGTTTTTTTTTTCTTTAAAATGTCTTAGCCTTTTAGGATATTCCGCCTTTTGCTTGCGGTAACTTGATGTTACATCGCCTCGCGCAAAGGGATTATTTACCACAGTCTTTTAAGAGTTTTAAACGCCTAAAATTCCGTATTTCCTTATATTAATTGCTCTCTCTCTCTTTGTTGTAATATTTTTGAAATGACGACAAAGTAAGTGCTTCAAATATAAATTTTAGACTCAAAATCTTATTACTCAATATATAGTTCCAAGGTGCATTGAACACGTGTGTTGTAATTTATTAATTATTCCACAGTGCATATGAATCATCTCTCCTTGAAGTTGCTCGAACTTTGGATGCACGTCGCGTATATTAGATGCAAGTTGCATATAATATTATTTGAAAGTTGCATACAGCGGATGCTAAATGGGGCGAAAAGTGCAATATGTCACCAAAGGAGCTTCAGTTTATGAAGTTTAAAATTTCTAAGTATCTGGGAAATTTCGCGCTCATTAAAATTAATTGCGATCAGCAAAGTTTCAAATACAAAATAACTTGCATTATTCAAAAGCTGTAAAAATCACTTTGACTTTTGTATTTTGCTTACCGACACTATAGTAATACCTACTAACTGTAAACTTCAATTTTTTGTTATAATTTTTGAAACACGTTCAAATTTGTATCTTCTTATTATACATAGTATTTCATCGTTATTTACAGACGTGTTCAAATTTTTAGACTAAAGCAACAAAAAAATCTCCTTTAAGAATGTATTGATGGAAAAAAAGGCACAAATCAGTGTGTGTTAAGCTTTTAGTACTTCGTATGCATCCCTTTATTATTTATTTACATTTTGATGCTTTAAGACATATTCGATATAAGAGTTTTATAGCAATTGTGGATATCTATTTATTTATTTATTAAGGAAATCATACAGTCTTTATATAAATACAAGGTACAAAATAACAAATAAAAAAAGTAAGACAAATTACAGATTTCACATTAATTTATTATAAATGCAGGAGAGGGAAAAAAATAATTGAATTATAAAAAAATTATAAATATTAAATAAAAAGCACATAAACGGGAGAAGACATTGTATTGCTCCAACTATACTTTCCTCCCCTCTCTCTCTGCTTCCATGAACATTTATATTTCTAAATTCACAACCAACAATTATTAATTAGATGCAGGTAGAAAATGAACATATGAATGAATAAAAATTAAGATTTGAAATTATAAAATAAATTTTTTAATTAAAATAAAAATTAAAATTAAAATTAAAATCAAAATCAAAACCAAAATCAAAATCAAAATCATAATCAAAATCAAAATCAAAATTAAAATTAAAATTAAAATTAAAATTAAAATTAAAATTAAAATTAAAATTAAAATTAAAATTAAAATTAAAATTAAATTAAAATGAAAATTAAAATTAAAATCAAAATTAAAATTAAAATTAAAATTTAAATTTAAATTAAAATTAAATTAAAATTAAAATTAAAATTTAAATTAAAATTAAAGTTAAAGTTAAAGTTAAAATTAAAATTAAAATTAAAATTAAAATTAAAATTAAAATTAAATTTAAAATTAAAATTAAAATTAAAATTAAAATTAAAATTAAAATTAAAATTAAAATTAAAATTAAAATTAAAATTAAAATTAAAATTAAAATTAAAATTAAAATTAAAATTAAAATTAAAATTAAAATTAAAATTAAAATTAAAATTAAAATTAAAATTAAAATTAAAATTAAAATTAAAATTAAAATTAAAATTAAAATTAAAATTTAAATTTAAATTTAAATTAAAATTTAAATTAAAAATTAAATTAAAATTAAAATTGAAAGTTATCAAAAAATAATAAAAATATTGAACAAGTTTAACATCGAATTTTGAGAAAGATTGACTCGAGGTTGGGCTTATCCAGAAACCAATATATAGGTTTGTATAACGAGTTAGAAACTAGCTTAAATATATCTTCTCTTCAAGACCGTCAAAATAAATTCGACCTTCTAGTCCTATTTAAAATTCTCAACTCACACTTTGATGCGCCTGAACTACTGAGCTCAATAAAATATAGATATCCCGACTAGAAACCTCAGACAAAACTTACTCTTTCATACCGATAACCATAGAACTAACTATGATTTTCATTCCCCTATGCCCAGAATTCTTAGGTCTGCCAACAAACATACCAGTCTTGATTTCATCGATAACAATTTGTCTTTTTTCAAACAATCACTGAATCAAATTGAATTACAAACACCTCTCTCCCGCTTCCATTTTCACCAATATATGTAATCCCTGTATATGTATAAACCCTTTTGGCCTTAATAAATAAATAAATAATAAAAACTAGGAAAACTAATAATTTTAAAAAATTTATGAGGTAAAATTTTTGTGTATATACATACTGTTACTGATAATGTTATCTTTAATTTTATTTTTATTGAGAAATTCTTGTAATTCCTTTTTTTTAGTTTTTTTAAGTGAGTTTTTCTGAAACTAATACTTAACCAACAATCTGTTTTAATTCTTCCAATACAACATAATATTTCAATCATCCTTTGGCTCCAGAAAATTTATCATTGGTATTATCAGCTGAAATCCCTAAGCGAGATCCTTAAGGCTATTAAAGATAAGGCTTCATAACTAGGATCTTAAATTACGTCTTAAGTGATTTCCGCATCCGATTGTTAATACCGGAATCGTTTCAAGGACTGGCTAGAATTAATTTAATTGGTATATTATTGTCTTATTTTATTGCTTTTTCGATAAAATGTGTATCAATAAGAGATATCAATTATATTGAAAGTCTTGATGAAATGTTATGCATTATTTGATGATTTATTTTGTGAACGATTCAAATCATCATTATTTAAGTTCGTTTACAAAACTTTGGTACCTAGTTACTCATGTTAGGGAGTGGACGAGGTGTGAAGATTACCTCGTCCAAAGAGGAGGAAAATTCAGAGAGGACTGTAACCTGCCGATGATGAGGCGTGACGTGTGTTTGAACCTGGCTGCTGAAGCTGGCGGTCGTTAGACGCTGGCACAGCTTGTATGGCGCTGGCGGCATAAATGGACGCTGACAGAGCTCGCTTGATGAAGAATTTATCAAGCACTTCATTCGGTTTAGTACAGAAATTTTAATGTTGTTACCGGCACTCACTCGATGAATTATTATTGCGTGGAGTGCGCTAGAAAATAGAAAGGACAGGTAGGTTTATAAAGATTTAGTTAGAGTTGGCCCAAACAATCTCTGTTTAAATCACGTCTGAAGAATCATCTCCTTTCTCTTCCTTAATATATCATCGTTTCCTCTTTTCTTTTTATTCCTTGTTCCCATTGAGGAATACATTTAAAGTAATTTATAAACAAATAGAGTTATTTTAATTTTTGTGTGTATTAAGCATTTTAGTTATTTTCTATTGAATACGTTTTGTAACATTAATTGTTTTTTACTGGTTAGTTGGAAGATATTACCGTTGTGCAATAAGCCCGCCAATGTACTTACTACTTGGTATTATTTTCCACATCCGCTCCTAAGTGGAGCATGTGGACATCATCAGTTGGCTCCAGGAGGCCCTATCGCCAGCCAGTACTCTCGCCTCCTCCTACGTCAATCTAGCGCCCCTTAGTTTGGCCAAATAAAATCAAAAGATCGTCATTGACGGCCTTTCAGTGCGGCGCGAGCCCGCAGGTTTAAAGAAGAGGCAACTTGGGGTCCAAGCCAGGTCCGCAGCCGCATCCTCAAGACGTTTTTTATAGGAAGCTGCTGCGTCCGTTCTCAGACTTCAATGTTAGTTATAAAATTGAACCACCTTATACTTCTATTCTTCTCAAGCACTTACCTTTAAAACTCAGAAGTTTGGTGTTCTGAGTTTTGGTAAGGTGCCAAGATCCGCATTCATATATAAGTACTGGCATTATTCAAGATTTTTTTTATTTAGTTTTATATCGTACAAACATTTTAATATATGGATGTCCTGAAGTTAACTTATATCAAATTATAATTAAAACATATACTTATTATTAACATTTCTAAACAATATACGTACACTTAAAAAAACTTATTTAAGGACTACTCGAAAAACATTACTTTTGAAAAGCATTCTTATCTGCTACACGCATGTTTTTTTAACTCACATTTTAATTAAATAAAAAAAAATTGTTCTCTTATTTCAAATGGTATTTCCTTATAATGTAATTGAACAGCTTGGTTCACCAACATGTTCTGTGTTTTTGTTTTCTTACATAATGGCAGCCTTACTTTATTTGTATTTTAAGTTTTATATCCGTGTTTATTTAGATTAGAAATAACATTTTTAGTCAAGTCTTTTGAAGTATAACCATTGATCATTTTGTGAACAAAAAACAAATCATCAAATATATCAGTTGACGAACTGTCATAATTTTTGTTTGTTTCAACGTCAACTTTATACTAGTTTATCTATTTTTTTTCAAAATTACTCTGACAACTTCATTTTGCAGAACAGTAAATTTATTTATTTCCTCTTCAGTTGCCAAAAACAAAATACTACTTAAATAATTGATATGAGGCACTTTCATGGAATTATACATCTTCCTGCACGAATCTGGACTTACATATCTTTTGATTCTTCCCATAAGAGAAACCTTCCTTGCTATTTTATTTGTCACATATCTTGTATTCAAGGAAAAAGTCAGTCCTATCTATTATAATCCCCAAATATTTCATCTCTTTCACCTCTTTTAATATTTCTTCATCCATCATTTTTGTTGGTGTAATAGGGAACAATCAATTAACAATACAATTTGTAATTTGTACAAAAAGTAAAACAGATATAATAAAAATACAGAAATCTTTTATAAGATAAAAAGAGTCATTGATATTCATGCGATTATTTCTTAACCTCAGGTTTCTGTGACTCGAGGGAGTTTTTTCTATATGTTAAAGGATAAAACCATGTTCAAAACGACTGGAAGTTGTATTTTTCTTACTGTAGTTTTAGAGCAGTGAGCAGACTGAAAACTCGCCCTAAGAATGTGGAGAGCCTGAAAAGATGAACACTGAAAGCAAACTGTAAGTATAACGGGTGAAAGGAATTTACATGTAAATTTAGAACATGTTTTAAAACAAGTTTTTGGGAAAACTAGCCAATTTTATGGGAAGAACGGCAATTTCCGGAACTTTCATTTTGAACCCTACCTTTTCTAGTTATCCTGACTCTTGGGTCAAATATCCTTTCCTATTTTTCACAAAATTGCCAGGTACACTCCAAAAATACTTCATTAGGAAGGAAATATTTACCTTGAAGTCTAAAAAAAAGTACACGAAATCTTTTTAGTAAGCGTTGTTAATAAGAAAGGGGTGCTGCGTTGGTTTGGACATGTAGAGCGAATGGACAGCGAAAGAACGGCTAAAAGGATTTACGATGCAAATGTTGATGGATGCAGAAAACGGGGAAGACCGAGAAAGACATGGCACGATCAAGTCCATCAAATACTTGAAGATGGACATGTCAAAAGTAGGAATAATCGGCGTGCGTGCATGAGAAGATGTATGAATGTAGAGGAAGCGAGGTCTGTATGCCAAGATATAGTGTTATGGCGTTCTATCATCTCTACCTACCCCTATGGGGAAACGGCGTGATGGTTGTTTGTTTTTGATTTATTTACGGATGCATTAAGTCCATTGAACAATGGTTAATACATTTCTTTATAACATTTTCTTGACATGTCTATCTTCAAGTATTGTTGGATATTGTTGTCTTGATCGTTACTTCCTTAGTTATACTGGCTACGTTTTTACAGAGGGTGGGATTCAACTCTGTTTCAACCCTATTGGCTCATGTATAAGTAAGTCACTGCACAACTCTGCTCCAAAATATCTACAAGAACAATGCATTCCAGATGAACTAGCTGACAGACGTTGATCATTTCCAATCAATTAAATTCCAGTCAGTGAAGAATTCACTGTCCACTTTTTTAATCCAATTAAGTGCATTTTTAATTTTCATAAATGACATTGTTTCCATTTTTGAGGATGTAGAAGTTGTCTTGTTTGCAGACGACATAAAATATATAAGGAAATATCAAATGTTAATGATTGTAAAACACTTCAGTTAAACCTTAATAAACTAAATAGTTGGTGCATACAAAATAATTTGTTTTTGAATGTAAGTAAGTGCAAATCAATTACTTTCTGCCGTAAAAAAAACCCTATTATGTATGAATACACTATAAATGATATATTGCTCGAAAGAGTGAGCGAAATAAGAGACCTGGGTATAGTGTTTGATGTAAAATTAGATTTCGTTAATCATATTAACAACATAACGAACAAAAGCATGAAAACATTAGGTTTCCTGCTTCGCACTGTCAAAGATTTTAATTCACTTAAAGTAATAAATATTTTGTATGTAGCACTAGTTCGCAGTCAGTTAGAATATAATTCCATTGTGTGGTCTCCTCTGTATAAATTACACATTAAGAACATAGAGAGAATTCAAAAAAAGTATTTGAGATTTGTAAATTTTAAATTAAATATTCCCTTAGATAACATAAATTACACGTATTTATTAGACACTTTAAATTTAATTTTATTAGAAGATCGTAGAAAAATAAATGACCTCCTTTTTTTATTTAAAATTTTAAATTCGGAGCTCGATTGTTGTGAACTCCTGAATCTCATTAACTTCAAAATACCTAATCGAGTCACTAGAAGTACGGAGTTGTTTGCAACTACGAGTACATACGTGGGTACTAACTATGCACGACACTCTCCGATTCCGCGTTTACATTCCTTAGCCAACAAATTTACTTGTGAAATAGACATTTTTAATACGACAATTATTTATTTTAAAACGTTCTTAAATGCACTGTTTGAAGCAAATTATTAATGTCGTAATAAAACTTTCTTTTTCATACAATTCTTTCTCTGTTTTTGATGTGTATTATTATTATCTTATCTCTTTCTGATATTAATTTATCAAATATTTTTGTGTACCGTATATTATATTATTTTCACACATATACTTACTGTTAACTAATTTTCATTATATGTTTTTAAGATTAATTTGTTAATAACATTTTTTTTTATACGTATATATGTGTATATATGTGTGTATATATATATTTAGAATTCTTAACAAGTTATTTACAATTTGGTTTTTAATTTTAACATTGTTCTTATATTCATATTTTTTAATCTTTTTTTTTAATGCAAAGTTTCGCTTTTATTTTGCATTGCAGTTTGCTTTTTATTGTTTCTACATGTATATAAAATCTTTTTTTATTTCTTTTAATGTGTTGTGTATTTATAAAATTATTACTTTCTTTGTTTGTAGTTACCTGTATATTTATTTTTATACTTATAAGTATATGAAAATGTATTTATTTTTTTGTTTGAATTCTTTACAAGTTACTTACAATTTGCTTTTTAATTCAATTACTTTTATTATATCCATATAAAATTATTTTTTTCTTTTTACTATGTAAAGTTTCACTTTTTATTTTGCATGGCAGTATGCTTCTTATTGTTTCTAAATGTATTGTTTATCTTTTAAATTTTTACGCACTATGTTTGTACTTAACTGTATATTTTTTTGTAAATGCCCCTTGGGCGTATTGTAAAATTAAATTAAATTAAAAAATTAAATATTATGTACTTCTGGATTAGCTTCTTTCAGAACAAAGGCTACTAGATTATAAAAAAACTTATGCGGGCAGCTTTTCTCGTTCAACAACGAGCAACTTTTCAGATGCGGTGTGCGGTATGTGGTGGGCAAGCTGTATTTGACCATGTCATGTCTTTCTCGGTCTTCCTCGTTTATTTATTTGTTTATTTACGGACTCATTCAATCCACTCAACAATGGCAAACAATTTTTCTCATACATTCAGATACAATTGGAATAAAAAAACAATTAAAGAAAATTAAACTAAGCACGAAAATTAAATAATAGGACAAGATCTGGTCTATCTTAATAATCGTTTTAATCTAGAAAAACTTTCGCCAAAAAAGTCCAGATCTTGTTTCGAGTAAATAATGCGACAAAGTTGGGACATAGGTTTATGCAAGCCTTTTGTTCTTTGCTGATCAAGGAACAGCACATTATTATTTCGCAACCGGCGGATCGGAACATTGAATGCCACATGTTTTAGTAACGATGGTACATCAATTAGGCCATTTAGTAAATTAAACATAAATATGGAGTAAATGTTATTTCTACGTTTTTGTAGACTTGAAATTGACGTTGACTCCATTTTCATGATAGTCGTATTACTTCTGGTCATTTAATTTATTTATTTTTATTTTCATTTTAACATAAATAATTAAGTACAAAAACACGGCTCATAGTTACATAACCAGTAATAACATAGTATTCCAGTTTATGTAATTAATAGTGTATTCTTGATGGAATTCCATTGTAAATAAATATTAACTTATGTTTAAAAAGCCATATACTAAAAATACTTGGGATACTTCCGCATATTTATTTGACTAATTATTACTTTCACTCTCTAATGGTCATCTTCAAACTGGAGTCTTTCACCCGTCACCAGTCTGGAGATGATCATTAGAGGGTGAAAGCTCTAATTGGTCAAATAAATATGCAGAAGTCAAGAAAAAAAACATTTCGATCTATTTTGGCCAGCAGTAGACGTCTAGGACGTCGAGAACCTAATGCCTGGTAAAGAAGGCTCTACTCTATCGACATTTTGGTAGATCTATCAATTTTTGGAGCAATCTACCAATCCACAGAATTCTACTGTAACTTTACCGAGTTTTTTTTTTTTACAATTTTCTAATTTTATAACACAACAGTAGCAGACTCGTTTTCCCGTCACTTGCCATGTTTTTTGAACTGTTTGTGATATTCGAATTTATTTTCAAACTATTTTTAGAGTTTTAGAGAGTAGCTTCGCACCATAAAATAATAGCTACTCCCTCCCCCACACAAAAACAAAAATCAGGCTGGCAATGTGAAACTGTGTCCAAAAGAAAATAGTTTTTACAGTATAGTGGCAAAATCGTAGCCATGATAGTGAAAAGATTCTAAACTGTTTTTAAATAACAGCTCCGGGAAGCGTTGCTCATTGCTTGTAACAGTTTAATTTTATAGGCCCAATTTTTTTTTATTATTTTTTTACTGGTAAAATTTCATTGATTACAAACTTTCAAAATTTTCCTTCTTTTAAAAAACATGCACTATCCTGAATTCAAACTAAAGATATGAACTCTTTTTTCTATGATTTATTCTGTTGCTCTTTAATAATAAGGATTATTTTTGTGTTTTTTTTAATATTTTTTATTTCCCTTTTTAATTACTATACAAAAAATACCATATTATCTTTTACAGAATATTTGACTTTTTCTTTCTTATGTTACACAAAAATATTATAACTGTACATTATTTATTATAGGAGCGAAAATTCATTAACATTTTCTTGAATAGATTTTTTTGTTTACTATTTTTACTATTAATATGTATTTCATTGCAATGTTATTATGCTTTTTTTAATACTCTGTTTTATCACTAACGTTTATTGTAAAAAAACGAAAAATAAAAAAATAAAAAAATTTAAAATTAAAAAAAAAAAAAAAAAAATTGTGAAACTGTTCCAGTTGATATCAAATCTACCAAAATCAAACTATTTATTTTTCTGAATCTACCTTTAATAGCTTAACGGAAGTTGGCATCACTTCCTGTATACCTGTTTGTATTCTAAATAAATAAAATTGTATTTTTGCTATTCTAAGTATTTTTGCTTTAAATTTTAATTAAGTATTAGAAATTTCTCTCATTTTACTAGAACAAAGGTGTGGCAAATTTCCTGGTAAATTTATTTCTTGCCGCGTGAACACTGCGGTAAGATAATCTTGATTTATAGATGATCAATTCTCACAATAGAAGTACTGTCTCTGACAGAGGTAGACTAATATTATAGAAAATGGAGAGAGTTTCAAGGTGTTAGGAGAAATTCGTGACGGGAAACAGTTTGCAGTGTGATTTATAAGGAAAGGTGCAAACTCATTACTGAATTTTATGGGACAAATAAGCGCGAGAATATCATTGTTACATGTTCTGGAAGCCGTTAAAACACACGAGTTGGCATATCAAAGTTCTGAACAAACACCACACCGCTTCCTTTTAGGGTGAGCAGAGAATATCTGAAGAAAACGTGGCAAGACCAAATGAAAACATTCAACAATGTTTGAGTATGTCCAAATGCTTGCAGACTGGCTGGATATCTTCCCTAGAGAGTTGTTCATATTTACATTTATTGTAACAGATAGAGAAAACACTTTAAGAAGGGAATATGTTAGTCTAGGCAATTACAGGGCTAATTACCTGTCATTGGCTGGTTTAAGTGACCACTTTACACATTGTGTAACATTCACCATTCTGCATATGTTTAAACATCAAAATTTCTTTCACTCTTCCATCTGTGGACTTTTGTGAAGTAAAAGAGCTGAAACCCTTATTATGTGGGTGAAATGCATCCGGCTGAACCAAATCACCTAATAGGCAACGCCTGAAAACAATTTTCCAATTTTTTCAGGCATTGCCTAGTAAGAGGAAATCCAGCCAGTCTGCAAGCATTTGGACAGACTCAAACATTGTTGAATTGACTACCTGGTAAAAGGAGAAGTAAAAAAAATAGAAAATTGTTTTCAGGCGTTGCTTAGTAGGCGATTTTGTTAAGCCGTATGAATCTCACCCACTTAATAAAGGTTTTAGCTCCTTTACTTCACAAAAGTCAACAGATGGAAGAGTTGAGGAAATGCGGATGTTTAAACATAGGCAAAATGGTGAATGTTACACAGTGTGTAAAGTGGCCACTTAAACCAGCCAATGACAGGTCATAATCCCTGTAAATGCCTTGACTCATATATTCTCTTCTCCAAAATGTTTCTCCTCTCTGTTGCAACAAATTTAAAATATTAAAAACTTCCTCATTTATTTATTTTTATTTCACGTGTTACATAACATTTTTATTGCTAATTTATTTTATCAAAAATATTTACACAAAAATCTTAAAATTGAAGGGATTAGAAAAGTTTGAAATTTAGAAAAAAACCTTCTGTGTTTTTTTACATAATTAGTTTATACAATCTTTTTCTTTTTAACATTTTGGCGCAAAAAAAAACTTCAATATTCGCAATATTGAGTTCAGAAGAGCTAAAAATGTAAGGCCGTGCACGGCCGACAGAACGGCCGAGATCAACTTTACCTCCGTTTTTTTCACATCGTTTTCCGCTAGTTTCGCTGCAATGACTCAAGAATGGCTACAGATATTGATTTAGTTGAAGAAAAACGTGTATTACATGAACTGAACCAATGTCTGCATATAAAAATTGATTTTTTAATACCGTTTTAACCACAAATAACTAGAATTTTTCGAAGTTTTTGATTTCTTGGCCACCATTGCTCTTATTTTGACTATTGTTTGCAGAATTTAAGTTTGTTCTATGAAAAGAGATCTCATCAATAAAATGGTGCAAAGAAAATTAAAAACCTCAAATTCGTTCACCCGGAATCGCGGCAAGAAGAAAGCAGTTCACGAGTTGCGCAGTCGCTTTTAGATACAGATAAATATCCCTCCCAATTATTAATGTTGTTGGGAATTTAGAAGCTAGTTTTGTTTATCAGGAATGCATAAAAAAACTTGGCGAAAAGAAAATTTGTTTACGTTTATTTGTTCGTCCACAAACTTCATTCAAATCTCACCCAATTTTCGGCCGTTGATAGTAAGAAAACAACTCGTCAGCAGGTATTTTGCTTCTATTTTGCATACTTCACCTATTTTAATCATAATTGTATTTGTTTAAAAATATGAATACCTCACTGGGCACAATCCGTGACGAGGCATTCATTTACATGATTTAATATATACTTACGGTGTCCAAAAAATACACATAAAATAAAACATATTCGTATCCCAATCCACAGATATAATAAGTACATTAATAAAAGTTAGAAAAAAAAGAAGAAAAAAACAAAATAATATTATTATTATGATAAACATCTGATGGTGCATAATAATTACAAATGAAGTGATAGGGAAATTTCACGTACTATTAATACTGAAAAAAATACGTGAGAAAATTAATTGTATTTACAAAATCAATATGAATATTGTGGAGAAATGATTTCATACATAACGTTAAATACTAAATTATAATAAAACATGCCACTGCAAAGACGCGACATTGGCCTTGATAATTGTAATGCCTATATTCGTGACGATGTTCTATTTAAATTTAAACTGTTACAAACAAAATTCAAAATTGACATGAGTCGTGACGTATTAGGGTCGTGGCCAATATACTATAAACCGTTTTCACGGGAATTCAATTTTCAAAATCATTTTTTTTTGTGCCACTAATAAAGTAGTAAGAAATAATAATTTTTTTACTCAACAGTATGTCATTGACCGTTATTATATTTAAATTATTAAAAAAGGTGATATTTTTACATTCTGAATTTTTTCTTTTATCTTATTCAGCACATGAAATTTTATTTATTTACAACTCGTTGAAAATGGCCCTCAAAATTAAATATTTGGGTAAATCATAAGAACGCAAATATTTCTTTTTTTTTTTTTTTTTAAATTCTTTGAAGAGCGAATCACTTGGATATCGGCATGGGTTTTTTTTAGTATGACTATTATCACAAATTTTTGAGCTTTAGTTCAATAATATCCGTACCTTAAATATGAAATGCTGGAAGTCACATTTGGTAAATTGTTGAGTCGGAATATTGAATTTTACTCGTAATACCATTAAGTATGCCAAACATATATATGTAGTCAATATTAGTTCTACGTTTTTGTAGACTAAAAATATTCAATATTGACTCCATTTCAGCATAAGAATAATTATCCCTCTCTAGTCCAAGCATCCACGTTATTTTTCGAAGCAAGCGACGCTGGACTGATTCAATGTGATTTATGCGATTGACATAGAATGGAGACCAGACCACGGAGGCATATTCTAGAAGAATGCGAATGGTTGAGCAATAAAGAGTTTTGATTGTACGGACATAAGTAAAATCAGAGCCAAGTAATTTCAGTGATTTATGCAAACAAAAACGATGGCGAATATACCGTTCCTTGTTCCATTGCGCGGGGTGTCATATTATTACCGCTCGTGTTCTATGTCACACTTATCATATTGTTGTAATATTATTAAACTTAATATTACTTCAAGTTGACAACATATAAAGAAATACGCTGCATAAGGTTTTGGACAGGAACCGCCAGAGATACAAGCTCAACACTGAGCTGAAAGATGGGTAAGGAGTACTCAACATCTCATCATTTTTTATTTAACTCGGATAATTCTGATTCAGAATTACGTCGTTAAACGTAAGAGGATTGCGTACAGCACATGTGTACTGTGCTAGTACCTCTACTTATTAAATTTCCATACTATGCTGACCCAAATCGTACATTGGAACGTGATAGGACTTTAGGATTCACTTATTTTCATTGCTTCCTAACCACATTTGTTACCCCTTTTTACGAACAACAAGGCACGCAACCGCACTAGGCTTTTATGTGACAGAATAGACGATGTTTGTTGTATTTCATAGTGTATTATTTAATTAATCGAATTCATTGATTCTTAGTGACCAACCAAACCGAATATCGCATTCTGTTCTAGTTTCGACCGAAACGGAAATCGAAACTTATTTATATTACCTTAAAACCACTTAAAAATGTCCAAAAGTCGACATTTTTATTCTTGAACCATACGATTAAATGAAAATAAGAGTAATTAAAACAAATACTCTTTTAAATAAATGGCATAACTTTAATGAGTAAATGTGTTTTTTTTTTACCAGTTTTTGGTATGTTGTTATTTTATTCATGTAACGTATATGTAACAGTTCTTCTATGTACCCTCAAGGCACTTAAACTTGTTCACTATAAAGGATTTACAAAAATATAAACAATATAAAAGATCCAAGTTCTACTTACTATAATCATCAAATCACAAAATTAATCCAGTTTTAATTTCTTATTTCTTTATTTATTTATACATCAGTGGTTCAAAGATTTTTTTACAAAAAAATAATAATTTACAGAAATAGTCACAGCAGTGAACAATAATCATTTAGTGCATAGTATGAAATAATAGAATAATTAAAACTAAAAAATTTAGTAAACATATAATACAAAAAACAAAAAGTTAAAAAGAAACATAACATTTCTAAATAAAAGATAACAATAACCATGAGAAAATCTTATGTACTAAATATAAATATAACACAGTAAAGTTGAGAATAACTAGAAAATAATAATAAAAAATATAATACAACATAAATCCTTAAAAAGATATACGTTTTTTGAGCAATAAAACAAAAAAAAACACATAATTTACTAAATATTACCTCTATTTAGTGAAATCATCATCATCATTTGGTTGGAAGAAGTTGCCATTTGGCAATAAATCCACCAATGTACAATTTAAAATTATGTCTAACATGTTATATAAAGAAATAAAAATTCACATTTTCTAGGAAATAAAGTTAAATTTCATAATATATATTTTAAAATAAATCGATTATTTTTCTTATAAATAACGAGTGAGAATTCGTTTTAATTCATGAACAGAATTTGTACAGAAGATATCGAATATTTGTTCTTATTCATTTCCATACCTGTGTATCCTGGGTATAGGAGAGTGCATTTGCATTTATGTTAGACAATGGCAATATAAATACTTATTTTGAATGGATGCTAATCCAATATCTCAATTTATTTATTTTTTTGTTTATAAACAGTAATGTGAAAGTCGAAACAAACTAAAGGTCGTAGGTCACGCGGCTTAAGCTAGGGTTTCCTAGGAGAGCGGTGCCCGTATTTTAACGGCCGTAGTGAATGGTGATGCAGTGGACAGCCGTCGTAACGTCCACTAGAGAGTGGTTTTCTGGGGAAACAGTGTTAAATGGTGTTGATAACACCGTTTTCCTAGGAAACCACACTCTAGTCACCGTTACGACGGCTGTCCACTGCATCACCGTTCACTACGGCCGTTAAAATACGGGCACCGCTGTCCTAGGAAACCCTAGCTTTAGTCACGAGCCATAAGATGCACCTAAGTACGGCCGAACGTAATCTGACACATCCCGACCGGAGGTTTCAACTGTTTTTAATCAAATTAAAAACACATTTTATTTCGTTTTATTTTATTTTATTTCTATTTACATATTATTATTTATTCTTACTATTTTGTTATTTTTTTCATCAAATACATCGGCAGGTTTATTTTTTTAAAGAAATATCTTCCAACCATCAAAAAACCGACAGGTATAAATCAATTGGGTCAAATTTTGCATTTTCTATTGTATTTTAACTGGCCTTTGAGCACTGATGTACAATAAATCGGCTCGTAATTCTTCAACTAGTTTTTGCTATCTGTTTTATAAAATTTAATGGGTTCGTTAACACACGGATTTAATAAAGATTCAAAATAAAAAAATGGTAATTGTGTTTCATTATTTTTACCTGAAAACATTTTTTACAAAGTATAACAAGGGAAATACAACAGTTTGCATAGTGTTATTTGAATGAGTTAAAAACAAATATTGGCATTGTTCTTCTTTTTTTAATAAGTAATTCCATTCCGGCGAACTTCATGATTATCAATTAGGATGTCAAAAAGTATAGAATTCAAAAATGATTAATTAGTTTTTACAATAGTAGCATTTTATTTTTATCAAACAAAGAAAACATAGATAAACTAACTGTATTACAAAATAAAGCCTTTAGAATCATTTTGAAAAAAAAACAGATATACGAGGGTAAAGTCGATGGTAAATGAAATGAAATTATTAACATATAAACAAAGAATATTTTACAATACAATGATATTTGTTCATAAAATTATAAATTCTAATAAAAAAACAGAATTTTGGAAAAAAATTGATTGGAACCAGCATGAACACGATCACAATACTAGAGAAAAGAACAAAATTAGACTTCCATTTAGGAAAAAGGCAAAGTCACAAAATTCAATTTTATTTAAAGCAATCAAAAAGTATTACGAAATGGAAAAAAATATTTATGAAGAAAAAAACATATCAAAATTTAAAATAATGGTCAAGACATATGTGATAAACAATTTATAAATTAAATATATTTTCAATGTTATTATTAGAACACACATAACAATATGTATGATATGTGTGCCCTACTTTAAGATTTAAATAAATAAATAAATAAAAATTATATGCATTTTTGAAATTCTTAATGCTATATATGATGTCTCATTTATGTTGTAATCTATTTATTTTCATGCTCCCAACCATGTCATCAGAAGTCAAAATCTGATATTTTTCAAATCATCTAAGAGCAACATTTTTCTTATGCCCCAATGTCCAGAATGTGTAGATAAGTCAATTCGTCACACAATTTGAAATTCTTTGGGATAGATCTTCCGGCTTTTTGTAGATCTTTTCGCCAGTAAAGCACTGTGGGATGAAGATGGATTGGCATGGTTTATCTCAGTCGATGTGTTTTACATGTTTATGAATATGTTGTGTACCATTATTTTACTGCCCTTGTTTGTCTTTGCTACATAGTTTTATATATTTTTTTCAGTTTCTTTTACATGTGTTTCTTCATACAACTGTTATTGAGTTAGGCCGTATATATAATAAATAAAAAATCGGTACAAGATGGCATAAATATGTATAAGCTGTTCATTAAATTATTATGCATAGGGTTTATTTTTATTAAGTTCATATCTTTATTACAAATTTGTGGAATTAATTATTACTCGTCTTTTTACATCAATAACAAATGACAATGAACTTACGACAATAAGTGTTACTAACAAATTCAAATGTTTTATAAATGTTAAATAAATGTAATGTTACTTTTTTTTTTTTGTTTCAGGTAAGCGATATTTATCTTCCACTAAAGTTTCTACGAAGAGGTTATACATTTGAGGTAAGGCAATGATTTTTCATAATTTATTTAATTTCATTATTCTCAATGGCGTCTTTATAGTAAAATAATAGTTTTACGTGCATATATGGAAGTCAATAGATGGTTTTAGTCACCACATTTATCACTGTTAAACATTTGTCAATCAGCTTCTGTTTAATCTACTCCATTTCCTTACCTCTTCCACGTGTTGACTTTTGTAAAGTAAAATAATTGTTAAATTTATATTTGAATCACGAACTATGTGGTAAATCATTATAATAAAATAAATATGTAGAACTTTTTTGTAACTACATTTTTTTCTACCTGCCGGTTTCCAAAGCTACACAAGCTTCTTTATCAAGGTTTACTTAACTAATGAATTCTTTCCTATTTTATTTTTTTGTGATTTCTAAATATTACATCGGTACGTATGAATATGATAAATCAAATCTTGTAATCATCATTGTTTTCAAAATATAATGTGTGAAGTAAGATAGATACATTATTTAAAACAAAATAGGAGTGGACTTAATAAATTATTGTTTATATGGTTGTTAATTATTATTTTTCATTCAGTTTCAGAGCAGCGTTTATTTTATAATTAAAACATACATTTAATAATTTGTTACCCACTAAGTCTAAAGACTTTTCGGTGGGACACATTTTTTTTTATGACAGGTTTATATTACATTTATTTTATTTATTTTTTACAGATTTATTTATAAACAGGCACTATAAAGTATCTAGAAGATATTTCTTCAGTTCTTTTTTTTTTCATTTGAAGATTTTTCATGTTAATGATGGTTTGAGGGAGATCATTGAACAATCTTGGAACAACGCAATTTAATGTTCGCTCTCCGAAGTAATTTGTAATTTGGGGAACAGACAGGGAGCCCTTAGTTTTTAATATAGTGTTGTGAGTGTGGGAAACTCTTTTATTATATTCCGGATCAACAAAGTGATCTACAATCAATTTGTAGTCACAAAGTTGTTTTATAAATCGTTATAAATCTTTCTATAAATCGCTTTTTTAATTTATATCATTTCGATGTTTTCTAATTTAAATATATTTTATTTTTAACTTGATGAACTAATAATCTAGAAATCACTTTAAAAAAATAGGATAAAATTAGTCAGTTAAGTTTACATTGATAAATAAGTTCATGTAACTTTGAAACCGGTAAGAAGAAAAAAAAAAATTTTTTAATAAATTTATTTAAAAAGTGGTTTTTCTTTTAAAGGGGCGATATTCACCTGGCTGCATTATTTCACCTACAAGGCAACGCCTTAAAACAATATTTCATTTTAATACTTCTTCTTATAAATGGTAGCCTAGGAATGCTGAAATAATGTAATTTAGAAAAGGGTACTTATTATATTTATAATTAACAAATAAAGAGAAACAAATTCTTCTCTGACCGGGATTAAATTGATTGGACAGGATCATGAAAGAAATGACTTATTATAAAGCCTTCTAAGGACCTTGAAACTCTTTTTGAAAAACACCAGATTTGCATATCCAACAGGATCTATAACAGGGCCACGAGCAGTAGTGATAAACTCCATTCGGTATTCAAAAAGGTAATAACTGTACCTAGGCCAGTGATTTGATTCAATGTAATTAATTCATTTAACAATAATATACACGGTTTTTCAGGGCCAGACCGCGAAACTTAAGAGGAACATTCTTCATGGTTAGCTTTAAAAAAATCCCTTGAAATTTATTCCAAAAAGGCTTATATTTTTAATATTTTTTTTTATAATCTCAAAATGGAGCAAATCTTTGATTCCTCGAACTAGCATCCCTCCCGCAAAACCCTGCCCATTCCCGACAAAAAAAAAGCGATAAAAACGTATTTGACCAACGAAGCGATACGCACCAGGCGCAGACAGGGGAAGCAGCTGGGTAGGAACGAGGTGGAGGTTTGTGAAAGGACTGCTTGTGCAAGAAATGAAGGATTTTTCTTCGTTTTGAGATTACAATTTTGTATATTTTTTTTAAAATGACTTTTTGGAAAAAAAATAATTGGATTTTTTTTAAAGCTTACCATGAGGAATATTCCTCTGAAGTTTTTCAATCTGGCCCTGAAAAACCGTTTTTACATAACAAACTTGAATTCAAGGTGTACATATTATAAAGACAAAAAAACGTAAAAGAATAGTTTAAATATTATAAACTACGACAGTAAGTGTACAATAGTGATAAATAATGTTAGAATAAGTAGACATGTATATCTTGTGTAGTAAATATTGTATTTGACTTTGTTAATCACGGAACTTAATATAATAAATATGTTCATATTTTTTTAAGTCGAAATAATCGGCGCGCGTGCATGAGAAGATAAATGAATGTTTATTTATTTATTTATTTATTTATTTATTTATTTACGGACAAAGTCCATTATAAACATTACAATTAAAAGAAATTTTTACAAAGGAATAAAAAAATATAAGGAACAGAAATAAGCAGCAAAGACAGATGATAGATTTTTTAGATTAAGTAAAAAGCATAGGCTAACTATACAGATTCTTTAGCTGATTTGTAAAGAAAGACATCCTTACACCATAATAATCAAGATCTTGATGATCGTTCACCCGCCTGATCATTCTGGGCAAAGGCGACTGTGCACCATAATTGGTCCTGTAGTGACCGAGGAAAAGCATTTCATTATTTCTTAGTCTACGGGTGGGAACGTTAAAAAGAATCTTTTGCAAAATTTCAGGGGCATCAATGAGACAGTTCATAATTTTATACATGCAGATTATATCTGCAATGCATCTGCGTTTTTCAAGACTTGATATGCTTAAAAACCTCTCCATATCAGAATATGAATAGTCTCCTCTTTCCAATCCCATCTTCCATGCAATGTTGATCAATCTAGGTTGGTTTTCAAAGATGGAGTGACAATATGGCGTCTTACCTTCTCTGGCTACGCCGACCAGAAAACGGCGTGTTGTGAAAATTACTAGATTTTTGACATAATATTTTTTTTTCGTCAGAATAAAACCAATGGAAGACCCTCGGTCTTCAAAACAGTTTTTGGGTATGTGAAGGGAAAACTTACACTAAAGATTAAGCAGCATCAAATTTATGGTATAAATATTAATTTTTATCTGGTGGCAAAATAATTGGGTTCTCTTACACCATAGATATATTATCTCGCTGAAATCTCAATTTACTCTGGTTTCCCGCTACACATCATCGCGATCTCAAACTTAGAACATCCTTATTCGTCTTGGTGGGGTACTGCGTACTGGGTGGGCTTCAGAATACGATCTTATCGGTCGCGAGTAAGTCATAAACACACAAAGGCATGAATATACGTGACTTATCTCCTGTGGAATTACTTAACATTACTTTGGTATAGTGTTGCCCATAGCCAATTGTTGGGAATAATCGAATTATTTGTGCCCTGTTATGCGTAATTTTTTCGAAAAATTAAAACTGTGGGGGTCATGGTCCATTGATCGATGACACACACGTGAAATGATTTCACCTGAAATCTTGAGCGTCGACCGAAAAAGCAAGATATCTTTTATATTTAATACTATGACATTATTTTCTGCAAGACTCACAGTATTGCACATACAACTTCAATCTACACAAAAGCTACGTCCTGCAGTAAATTCACGCCAGGGAGACATGAATAAAAAAAAACGTGGCCTATAAAGATACTACAGGGTGTGGTAATGCCCAGTCAGCCCAAACAGTCAGCCCAAGCAAGTCAGCCCAAAGATTCAGCTCAACCGAGTCAGCTCAACGCAGTCACCCAGTTTCAGCATGTAGTGCAAGTGAAGTCAGTCAAACTCTTCATCGTCGTTACTCTGACGCTGCATAACAAAGTGTCGTTTCTTATTCAACGTGGAATAAAAAGGCATCAAACATTACTCTCGTGTCTTTTGTCCACCTCCAATTAGGGTAGGAGCTCCGATTTGCAACAAAAGCAAAATCCAGGACATTTTTACTGGTTTCGTTGATAGGTTGGTGCTCATCATTCTAAATTCATCATGATCCTGCTAGTCTAATCAGCGCTGCTGCATCCGGCCCACCGAACCACGGTCTAAGATTTTTGTGGCAAGATGCTTTTTTTCATCCCATACTCCGCCTTTCCCTTGTCTTGTCTTCCGTATTTTTTTAATAATTCAAAATTACACTTGTTTAAATACAAATGAACTGATTTAAGATTTTAAGGCTATGCCCGTGTCTAGCTATAATAATTAACAATAAAAAGTACGTATTACAATTAATTCAATTTAACCATAATGACATGTGATGCAATATAATAACAATCTTAAAAAACAAAGTACAAATATTAAACAATAATATTCCAATGAATACTATGTAAAAATATAAATTTCAGATAAAAATATTAAAATATAAATTATACAAATTAAGATTCATAAATAGTCAAATATACAAAATAATAGTACTCGTATCATTAAAATCAACCAAATAATAGTAAAATATAGTACCTAGTATTGAAAAAAAAACAAAATAATTGTTACATTGAAATCAATTGAAAAAGAATAAATATATAAGAAATGACTGAAATTATAATTGTGATATGATTTTCAAAAACTCACTCTATATCAAAGTAAAAAATAGGTGTTATAAATGCCAACTAATAGTGAGTAATAAATTAGATAATACAAAAATACATTATGAAAAAACATAAAAATATCAAGATACATAAAGAGCAAATAAAATTAAAAGTATGGATAGAAAGCAGATGAAGTAATAATAGTAACAGTAACAGTAATAAGTTGAAGAAGGGCATACTTCTCATTGGTTAACCAGAAACACTTAAAAACTTGCTAATGATCCTTAAGAAAAAAAATTATAATTTAATTTACTCTCAAATCATTTTTAATTCTCTATACTAACCTCTGTTTTGTATAAATACATTTAATTTATTAATATAGATACCAGTCTCTAAGATTTCGCGAAAACGATGAAACCGGTCACTAGATATTTTTAATTTGTGGATTCAAATATCACTCGTATTTTATTTCTATAATTAATCATTCAGTTACCGATCGCATAAATTTAAACCGATTGTTGTGTATTTCGAATTTTTTCAACGATTATTTCATAACTGTTACTGAAACAATAATACCTGAATAATTCGGTTTAATAACCGGTTTTGGGCACCACTATTTTTTTGCCATCTCCTGGATAGAAGTGTCAGATACTCGGTAGTGCGCTATACTTGTTTCAAGTGTAAAGCTGCGCAAACATCTCGAGGGAGGAAAAAAAGCTTTTTAACCTTTATCCAGATACTTCAAAAGAACTTTCGGACATTTTTCTTGACAGAGATTTAAGCTGTAGATTTGTGGCCAACTCGATAAGTAACAATCACTGATTTATGTTTTATTTTAGGAAAGTCAGATTCATTTTTTTCTAATGACAAATACTAAACGAATATACATAAATGATTGTTGATTGTTGATGATGGTTGGTACAAATCTCTGCGTAAAGGTAAACGGTGTTGACATCAATAATATTATATATGCAGATGACACCGTTCTAATTTAAAAATATTACAAAACACACAATGAAAATAACAAAAACCTAACATAAGCTATACAGTTGAGGAGCAGTTGATTCAATATTGGTGTGGGCGAATGAGACAATCCATTTTACTTCTACCTAGCTCCATTACCCATTTTTTTATAGCCTTTTTAAACATTTTCTCGTTACTAATTGTGTTAATAGATAGTGAAAGAAGGTTTTAGATTTTAATTAAATAATACTCAAAATTCCTTTGTCCGAAAGTGGTATTAGTTTGTATTTGTTTAAGTTGTCTATGTTTTGAGGATCTAGTGATTATATTATTTGTATGTGATGTATTGTGGGGATTATGTCATTTGAGTAAAAGTAGTTTTTGAATCTATAAGTGAGTATTGTTTTAGCGTATAATTGTTTTGGTGTCATAAGTTGTGATATATGGAATATTTCTTCAGTAGATGTCTGTATCGGGACTCTGAGTATTATTTTAATTATTAATTTTTGTGCAACAAATACACTATTTAAAACTGTGTCACTCGCACCACCCCAACCGATTATACCGTATTTCAAAATTGATCGGCACAATTCAAAATAAATCTTAAAAGTTTCTGTAAATTAATTATATTTCGAATTGTTTTGAATATATACGTCAGTTTTTTAAATTTACTAGTAATTTTTTCAATCTGCTGTTTCCACTTTAAATTTTTATTAATAATAACTCCTAAGTATTTGACATTGTCTGTCCTATCCAGTATTGGGCAATTACAAGGAGCACTTTGGAGATAATTATTATGTAGTTTGATGTTAAGATAAACATATTGTGAATAGTTTCTAGAACTGATTTGAAATGGAATGAAGTTAGTTTTAGATTTTTTAAGAGTTAAGTAATTAGTATCTAGCCATGCCTTTACTATATTCAGATATTTTTCTGATTTTTCATATGTTTTTTTCCATGTCTTACCTTTGAATAATAGAACAGTGTCAATAGCAAAACTTATAACAGAACCATCGATGTTTAAATGGCACAGATCATTTATGTATAATAAGAATAAGATTGGTCCTAGAATACTACCTTGAGGTACTTTGTAGTTAATATTGGTTTGGTCACTTATTTTATTATTTATTTTGACAACTTCTTTACTGTCGTATGGTTTTATATATCTCCGTGTTTCACTTTTACGTAATATGATAGTCGTCCAATTTGTCTGCAAGTCTGAAAAGTGGTATCATCTGAATATAACTTTTCCAATTCAATTTATTCCGCCGTGGCTCCCATCTAGCAGTGCCAAGACTTTGCGAGTTACTTCACTTTTCAATACTAACTTCTGTTGCGACTGTAAACCGAGACATAAACTCGAGTTTAAGTTGACTAATGTCAAGTTACCCCGTCCAGTGAACCCCTTCATATCCGACTGATGAAATATTTTTTCTGAAATTTAAAAGATAACCCAGGAAAAACTTCCTGACAAACTGAGTTGTGGAGCGATGGAATGGCCTTCCCTAGAAAGTGTACACGCTTGCTTAGTGAGGTGAAATAACGTTCATTTTAATCACGTTTATTTACACGGCTTGATTCAATCGGTAATGTCCACAGTTCTCAAAGCTAAACTTGATGTCAGGGGCAAACCGTCCATATAATCGATTATTCGCAGCTTACCATTATATTTCACTACCAATAATAATGTTTTATAGTAGTTTTAATTAAAGGAGAAAAAATAAAATAATCTATATTTATTATAGATTAACTTCACTGTTTACATATTCCTCAAAAAATAAATATAAGCTGCTAAATGCGCACCCAGCGCATTGCCCGGTTCCAATTATTGCAGCTTATTTTTCAACACAAAATGTATACTGTATTTTAGCATTCAAAAACCCAGTGCGTATAATTTCCTTGCTGAGTTCACTTGCAGATTACAGATATAATTTTAACTTACTCTATTTGGAGAGTAGCATTTCGAGCGTTTTTTCCTAAAGACCATTTTCGTTTGATAGTATTCTGTTGACATATATGATGCCAGTTTTTTAGTTTAGAAGGAAACAAAGCTGACGGTCGGCGCAGCGCGGTGGTCACGACGGTCACGTGACGTTTTTGTTGCAATATTTATGCGAATATTTTTAATGAATGTTATTGTTATTTTATGTTATGTATTTTGGCATAAATAAATTATTGTTTTAACTTATTGTTTTCTTTTTTTTTTTCAGAAAAAAAATATTTATCGTAAAAGAAAAAAACATTTTTTCTGTCTAAAATAATGGAAAATATACCTACATATTTCGCAAAGTTATTAATTGTTGTTTGTTTGTTGGGTTATTGGTTAAGATTATTTTAATTAAAAATAAGTAGGTATTGCGTCTTCTGTAGCCAGCAGGTGAAACTGGAGCTGGAGAAATGAAGTTGTTTTTACACAAAACCATAGAAAAAGAATCCGTGTACCTGTACATACTTTCTTTTTATACGCTTCCACTCATTTGCGAGATTACTTATATGTATGTATGTACATGCAGGTACAAATTATGAAAAAAAAGCTTACCTTTAAAAAAAGTCACCGTTCGCCGCTGCTGGCCGTTCACAATGGAGTTGTAGTGCCAACTCTAATGTATGGGAGCGAAATATGGAAATGGAAAAATGATTTTGAAAGTAGGTTAAATGCTTTCAAAATGCGATCCCTCGGGCGTAAAACGTCAGTAGAACGATGTATCATAGATGCACAAATGTCAAGATACATGAACTTGAGATATGCATTATAGACAGAATCAAGAAAGGGGTGCTGCGTTGGTTTGGACATGTAGAGCGAATAGACAACGAAAAAACCGTTAAAAGGATCTACGATGCGAATGTTGATGGATGCGGAGAACGAGGAAGGCCGAGTAAGACACGGCACGATCAAGTCCATCAAATACTTGGAGATGGACATGTCAAAAGTAGGAATAATCAGCGTGCGTGCATGAGAAGATGTATGAATGTAGAGGAAGCGTGGTCTGTATGCAAAAATAGAGTGATATGTCGTTATATCCTCTCTGCCTACCCTTACGGGGAAACGGCGTGATGGTTTTATTTGTTTGTTTGTTTATAGAAAGATAGATTGATTGTCATCGGAAAGCGTCTGGATTTTATAACACTGTTTTGTTTTTGAAATTATTTTTGTAGATGTATTGCTTATTGCCGAAGGTTTAACTAGGTGTTCAAATTTTATTTATCCAACTATCTAAATAAATACATTTTATAACATTACATAGATGCCGAGATTCTAGCAGAATGCTCGTACGAGGTTTTCCTGTAATTTTAACTATTTATATCCAAAACACTTATGACTTTCGCTCAGATAAGTTTCTCTTTTGAGGCCCCGAGAGTGTTCAATGTCCTGGATGAACAAATTAAGTTCTCCAGAACGAAAACAATTTTCAGGAAAGGTGCACAAGTTAAGATTTTGTCTAAGGGAAGAAACCATTACAGAAGACTGCTGCGAATCATTGCAAAGATTTATATTATATTAAGCGTGTTGTTCAGATGTTTGATTTTTTAATATTTTTTTTATTTGTAACTGGGTGTTTTTTTTTTATTTGTTACTTGATCTGGGTTTAAGGGGAAAATTTAGCAAAATGTAAACTCTCGCCTTCCACACAGTGGCCAGGCTCTTTATAGACGTGGGCTTGGAGGGGGAGATTTGGCAAAATTTAAGCTATCGCTTTCCACACATTAGCCAGGCTTTTATAGACCTGGGCTTAGAGGGCGAGAACTACTCACGGGGACCTGTCACAATATATCTTCACAGGTCGCAGTGACGTCAGGAGTTTGAAAAGCACTGACCCTTACCTTTAAGAAAAAAAATAAGTCTGATTTCAATAAAATCATCCTTTTGCGAATACAATTTACTTAAATGGTTTTAAGTGCGATTTAAGTAAGAATAATTTATTTTTAAAATTAAAATATTATATGCAGATGCAGTTGGGTTTAAACGTGTTGAGTTGTATAAAGTTAAACCAAGTCTGAATTTAGTACACCATCTGAAATTACATGGAGATATTGCATTCTAAAGTTGAGTCATAACTATCATACTCCACTATTAAGTTAGACCCTTGCAAAACAATTATTTGCAATGAAAATCAACGGAGTTTAGTAGTTTGTTTTGCGTCTAACAAATTAAGGAAGAGTTGATATTTGGTTTCTTTCCCTTTTCGATCAATGAGGAATAGTGAATTTTACACAAAAATAATATGTTGAAATGGGAGTGATAACACTCAATGGCGCTATAAAAACAGTGATAAATGATTTTATTGGTTTTTATAAACTATTTTATTCGTCTATTTGTCCAACTTAATTTAACTCAGTCGCTGAACAAAGTAAACATTTTTTTTTTGCCTGTGGAGCAGGCGCATATAAACGATTTTTTAATGGAAAAACCACAGTTGTTATATAAGAATACAAAATATAAAAATTGTACATACATCCAGTTAAAGTTTTTCACAAATATAATGAGAAAACATATTACACAGTAAAGAGAAAAATAATATATTTTATAAGACATGAGAAAAAAAAAGAGTTCGTAAGAAGGTTGAGGGATGAGGAAATAGAGTGAAGGAGTGGAGAAGAGGGATTTTCTTAATATAGTTGACCAATTCAAAATTTTGATATCGTAATAAAATAAACATATTTAAAGGAACATAAACTTATTACACACTGACAAATGTTTCATTTTACAGTGTTTCAAAAAGTTTTTTTTTGAAGTCACAAAAGTTTGTGTTAAAAATATCTAAATGGGGACAAAGTAAATTAAATTTGGAGCAGCTACGATAAATAAACAAGTTTTGAACATTTTTTTTTTTGGACAATGAATTATAAAAAAATTATATTGTCGTGTTGATTTTACGGGACAAATTGATTAAAATACGCTTCAAGAGATATGGACTATCGATAAAATTGTTTGAAATTTTGAAGAGGAAAGACAGATCAGAAATGCTTCTACGTTTTGTAAAGGAAGTTAAAATATGAAAGAAAGAAGAGTCTTCGTTTGTTCTCTTTGACCGGAGGTTGTATTTATTTTTTTTATTTTTTTGCAGCATCGGGCGGAGTATTTAGTTGACGATACAAACTTTCTATGTGTTTCTCCACTCTTGATATATCTGTTGGAAGATGGCAAAATGTAATTTTTAATACATTTTTTAGGAGAGCTTTGATGAATTTACAAGCCAACTTCTACGTCAGAGTTGCATTGAACACTTTTTTATGCAGGATTCATTTTTGATCAATGGTGTGTTAACAAAAGATGCCGAAAAACCTGGTTACCAATATGTAGGTAAAAGAAATGAAATACAAAATATATCATTTTTCACTTCGTTTCGTTTTTTTTGCACCACAATAGGCTTACAAGCCCATTTACCGTAGTGAATTATGTCACTGAACACTCACATTAGATTTATGTATTCTCACTGATGTTTTTTTTTTCGTTTTAAATTATCATTCTAAATGACGCAGTTTTTTTTTCTATTTGTATTTACTAAAATATTCATTAAAACTTTTGAAAACTCAAAAACAGAAAAAAATACAAATGGTTTCTTGGAAAGTTAAAGTCTGACTGGCCACAAAACCTAAAATATGCATATTGCAGAAAACAGCCACATCTAATATTGAATAATACCTTATTCAATCTAAGAATGTGTCGGCCTCGTGGCGTAATGGTCAGCGCGTTAGCCTGCCATGCAAGAGGTCTCGCGATCCATTCCCGACATGATTGATGTAAAAAAAAAAATTTTAATTTTTATTTATTTACTATTTTGAAAAACCCTTTAGGGTAACATTAGAAATTAAATATTGTCTAGTCATTTTATGTCTCGTCTAGTCTAGTTAGTTCAGTCATCGTGTGATTTTTCAGATTGATTTTAAATTTGTCTCCCGCAAAAGTTTTCAAGTAATAAGGTAAGTCGTTGTTGTGTTTAAGTCCATTATGTAGTATTTTTGACTGTCCTGTGTTTGTCTTTTCTTTTTCAATATGATAGTGTTGTTGTTGTCTGGTGTTATATTTGTGTATGTCAGCATAAATTGATGTTTTCACACTAGAATATTTTATAGTCCCTGGACTGGTACCTGAAACGTAAGACTGATCATATTACCTTCACGTAACCGAAAATATGAAGATACGCTGCGATTGGAGTACCAATGCAGTGCCCTATGCACCTTTAGGTGCAGAAAGGAAACGATGATGATGATGATGAAACGTAAGAGGTAAAACAGAGTATACAAAAAATAAAGGATAATTACAAACAAACAAAACAAACAAACCATCACGCCGTTTCCCCGTAAGGGTAGGCAGAGAGGATAGAACGCCACAACACTCTAGCTTTGCATACAGATCTCGCTTTCTCTACATTCATACATCTTCTCATGCACGCGCGCCGATTATTCCGACTTTTGACACGTCCATCTTTAAGTATTTGTTGGATTTGGTCATGTCATGTCTTTCTCGGTCTTCCTCTGTTTCTTACATAGCAATGAAACACATATTAACAGTAAAAATGGTAAACAAAAAATCCTACAAAGGATAGATGTACTAGATTGCAGTCTACCTTCGTTGTAGCGTCTGATAGAGATAAGTTTTTTACAAATTCTCCAAATGTCAGACTACACCGGCTCGGAAACGAGTATAGAGAAATTTATATGTATTTCGTTTTTCATCGTCAGTTTTTAGAGTAAAAGTTCTTACGGTGATAAAATCAAAATAACTTATTTTTCAATATAACAAAATTATTCGAACTCTGTAAAAATCACTCTGACTTTTTATATTTAGCTTTCCGATACTTAAATCATACCTCCTGTAAACTGTTATAATTTTTCAAACACGTTAAATTATGTACTTACCTACTTTAATGTAGTATTTTATCTTTACTTATATATATAAATAAACATCTTTTAAACATAATGTCATTTGAAACTTTAAAAAAAAATGTCGTTTATTAGATAAAAAACTTATATATTAACTTGTCATTCCTTAAAATGCTGGAATGTTAATTTTATACCTGTCATGTAAATAGCCCTTTTGGCGTATAATATATTGTTATATATATTTATATATAAATATAATAATGATAATTATATATAACTCGATATTCCTAAAAAAGGACATTTCATATCTAACTATCTTTCGACAGATGTATCTAACATACTTTGGTTCCGTAACTCTAACTCCGCATTCCCTGGAGGAACAGAACACTTTACGTGTAGATGTTTAATTAGATTAGGTTTCGGGATAACCTTATTTGATAGGCCCTTACGCTTCAACCCTCCAACTAAACACGTGCTCTTACAGGTAATTTATGGCTTCTGCTACCCTTGCCTCACTCCCCAAAGGCATAGGCAGGCTATGAAAAACTCAAAAAAAAATATTTAAAAAATGTTTCAAGGTGAATCATTTATGTTTGTTATTGAAAATTATTGATGGAAGTTCATTGTAATTTATTATATAAATAAAAGACGAGTGATACTTTAATCCGCAAATTTGGAAAATCCAGTGATCGGTTTCATCTTCATCTTCATCTACATCTTCAGTGCCCAGTCTCGAAGATGTTTGAAAATATTCAAGAAAGTTTCAAGATAATTAAAAAATACATATGTCAGATGCGAGAATAATCAAAATTAATAGTGTAATTCGGCTCAACAAATTTTAAAATATCAACTCCATTAAAATTAAATAATAAATGAATATTTTTCATTATCGTTGTCATCAAACCCTTATCGGTACCCGATGGCGCATAGGGCACTGCATTAAAACCGAATGCAGCGTATCTTGATGCTTTTTGAAAAAATATTTTATTTTTATGTATGTGCATGAATTATTTAGATATTCATTTTTGTTACAAAAACATTATATAAATCCAGAAGAACTCCTTTTACGCAAACTTTAGTCATCCGGATTGCCAAATATTCAGATGGTTATTAAAAAATAACATTTTAAGAAGTTTTTTATTTTAATTTAATCGTTTATTTGTTTTTTTTTTTTTTTTTATATGTGAAAAATCTCATAAGCCAAATTACAAACAAATATTCTACTTAAACACTAAGGATATATCAAGCAAGTGAAGAAGTGAGGTAAAGCGGAATACTTGAGAGGATCTATCAGCTCCTATTTAGGCAATGTTGGGCAATGCAGGCCTGTTCTAAGGAACCGATATATTGCAGCAAAAAAAAAACAAAAATATAGGGTCGTATTTGCAAAAATATACACGGATATAATAAGTATGAATGTAGTATATTAATATTAGTAACGATAGTAACGATAACAATTAGTAACGATGAAATGTTTAAAAAGGCTATAAAAAAATGGATAGTGGGGCTAGGCAGAAGTAAAATGGATTGTCTCATTCGCCCATACCAATATTGAACCAACTGCTCTACAAGTGTACAGCTTATATTAGGTTTTTGTTATTTTCAGTGAGTGTTTTGAAATATAAATAATATAAATGTACCTTAATACCTTGTTTTTAAAACTGTCTGAATATTTGTTAATTATCTTCGTTTTTTTAAGTTAGTCTTGTTTGTTTATTCTCAAATGTAAGTTTAAAAAAGTATATTGTTAAGCTTCCTCGGTACGGGAACCCCAGTGAGGTCACATTATTTTTATTATTAACTATAGTTTGTAAGCAAAAAATATGAATAAATAAATATGGACATAATATATAAGTATGTATAAATAATATAGGTCAAACAAAGTTATAATTGTTAATTGTGGAATTAACTGTGATTCCGATCTTCTGTTTTATTTTGAAAACAGAGTTTTAGTCCCAACACTTATGTATGGAAGTGAAACATGGAACTGGCAGAGGAAGGATGAAAGCCGAGTGAAAGCGGTTGAAATGCGATCTCTTAGACGAATGTGTGGGAAATCAATGTATGACAGGGTTACGAATGATGAAATCAGGCGAGAGTGTAAATCTGAGACAAGTATAATTGATAAGATTAAGAAAGGGTATCTGAGATGGTTTGGTCACGTAGAACGAATGGACGACGAGAGAATGGTAAAACAAGTATATATGGCAAAAATGAACGGCAACGTTAGACGAGGACGACCAAGGAAGACGTGGCATGATCAGATAAACCAAAATCTTAAGTCTGGTCATGTCAAAAGCAGACAGAACCGAAGGGCATGTATGACAAGATGTATGAATGTGGAAGAGGCTAGGAGTGTATGCCAGGATAGACGTGTGTGGCGGTCCATTCTCTCTGCCTACCCCTACGGGGAAATGGCGTGATAGTAGTAGTAGTAGTAGTAGTATAAATTTTGCATTCATTAACCCGGAGTTTTAATATAATGTAAATGAATGCCTCAACACAGATCATGCCCAGTGTGTTCGTGTAAAAATATTATCATAATGTAAAATAAATATGTTACAGGAAGGTAACATTATCAGTCTTACGTATTGCGTGTCATTCCAGGGACTAAACAATTATTTTTTTTGTTTAAAAATAACACATATTGTATTAAATACTGAAACTCGATTTCTCTTGCATGGAAGTCAAACGCACTAACCATTAGTCAACTAGCCGGACAATAATGTGACTTTTAACATAAAAATTTGTTAGCTTTAAATTTTCAATTTTAAATACTCGACAAACATAATTATTCATCAAACTTGTCATTAATTTCAACATGGCCTCCAGTAAATCAATAATGAGCCAAAATGAATTGCTAATCAAAACCTAACTAAAAGCTTTCGTGAAAATATTTCAGTAAAATTCAGCGCTGAATTAAAAGCACGTTCACAATTTTCAGCATAATTAATTTTTACTACCTGAATTAGAAATGCCCGAAAGAAAATTGAACTTGGAAATATTTCAACCATTTATGTGGTAAAATTTCCAATTTCAATATTACTTGTTGTTTCTCAATACGTACGTGATTACTAATTTAGTTTTGTTTGTATTTGAAACTTGAGTTGTGTGTTTATGTTAATAACGAATATAATGTAAAATTAACATATTTTTGTATGAAATAATTAGAAGTTAGTCGATGAAATCGTTCATCAACTCACCAGGGGTAATAAAAGGTATCACATACCCAAAACAAGTTTTTGCAAAGTACTCAAAGATGAATTGACAGATTTTTAAAAAACTCCTTTCACGTTTCCTTGAATCGCTAAAGTTTTGTTCAGTTGGTTTCTGGCACTCGTGACAGTCAGACATTTTGACGCAATGTGAAACATATATATGTTAACATATCACAACAAAGACGAAGAACATTTAAGAGAAGGTAATAAAGAAGTCTAGGCATCTACAGGTCTTATGACCTGTCATTGGCTAGTTTAAGTGGCCACTTTACACACTGTGTACCATTCAACATTCTGCCCATATTTGAAAATCTATATTCCTTCAATTCTTTCATCTGTTGATGTTTGTGAAGTTAAAGAGCTAAAACCTTTATTTATGCGGGTGAGATTCATCTAATTGAATTATTTCACCTACATAATAGGCAACGCCAGAAAATTTTATTTTTTTAATTTCTATACTTTTTCATGAACCAGGTTGATTTATCAACAATATTTTAAGTTTGTCCAAATTTTTGTATAGTTAAATCCAGTCCTTGTTAACAAAAACTTGGACAAACTCAAAATATTGTTGATAAATCCATCTGGTCCATGAGAAAGTATGGAAAATGAAAAAATATTTTTTTTTAATATGGAGTTTCAAGCGCTTGTTCCCTACCTAATAGTCCGATTCTTTAAGGACCTGAGTTTGGAGGAGCAGATTCAGCAATATTAGAGCACTTGCCCTCCTTTTAGTAGTCCGGTTCCGTAGAAGGCGAAAACTAATTTTATGGGCCCTGTCACATTTGATCTGCTATACAGGTTATGATACCAGAAGCTTATAAAGCATTATCCCCATATTTCAGAACAAGAATACAATATAATTCGTTCCTATTAATTAGCTGCGAAAAAAATATTTTGTTAAATAATAATTTTTTTTTTTAATAAATCAAAACAATTAAAATCTTTTGTTTTGGCTAGTGTTATTAAAATAAAAGCACTTTTTTTTTTTTAAGTTTTTCTACTTTCATTTAAAGTTTTTATCTGATATAACCGGACCTCTTTTACATCACAAACGTCAACAGAAGAAGAAGATCAAAAGTAGGCAGCCACCGTGATGTAATAGCTGAGACACTTGAATTAAGCACGGAAGATTTCGGGTTCGATTCCCAGATAGAACATAACAATTGAATATGATTTTTCTCAAGCCTGGGTGTTCTGTGCTATAATTCACCGCTGCTATTGAGCCTCTTGGCCCGTTATGGTGCAGACAAAAAGAGAAAAAACGTGTAAGCTAAGATAAAGGCAGAATGGTAAATATTACACAGTGTAAAAAATGGTTCGAACCAATGACAGGTCATAAACCATTGAAATACTCTGACTTTGTCGCGATACGTATAGTATTATGGTGTGTTCTGTTTGTGCGTGACGTTCTTTCTCACATTATTGCAAACGCGTCCCTTTCTTTTTCGACGCAACCATTTGTCCGGGGGTTTCCCATTCATCGGGTGGCCAGAATTTCCTCTTCGCCCTCTGCCTCATTCCCAGTAAATCGCGTCACGTCTCCCTATCGCGGTTTGTCACCTTGACGAAAAGTAAATATGATGAGGCAGGAAGTACTACCACTTACATAAAATGTACATTTTATGTAAGTTGTAGTACTTCTCTCCACAAAAACGTTTTCCCTTTTTGTTGCACTAAAGTCAATTCTTAAATTTCTTCGACAGATGAATTTCAACCAACAAATGTTTCGGATAATTCATGAGGAGCGTATTTAAAAGGATTTATTTCATTTTCTGGTCTATAATTAATTACAAAGAAAGTAGGAAAACACTTAAGATGTTTGCGAGAGGAAATGGGTGGGTACGATTCCGTTCCAAGATAAGTGTTTCGATTTATTTGTTACCGGTTTAAGATTGATCCTTATTGTTACAAGATTTAGTCTTTGCTCTCAATCAAGAGAAAATAGCCAATTTTACGGAGGGGAATCAGGAAACACTGATATAATTAATTGAGATTTGTATTGTTTTTAGCTTATCATCTAAGCGAAAGTTACCTGGAAAATTTAAAATAAACTAATCAATTAAAATATTTCAATATTTAGAGTTTGTAGACAAAATACTAGATTTCACCCCTAGGGAGTCATTTTAATCAACAAATTACAACAGGGATAAAAAACCTTTTATAGAAGTGATATGACGTATCATTAATTTATTTATTTATTTACACACATAAGTTTTTTGCAAATCATTTGAGACATAAGTCCCAACTCCATAGTACTAAAAGTCTTGTGTTGAGATGGGACAAGCAATAAATTGACACAGACACATGAGTATATCACCAAAAATATAGGATCAGAAACACAAAAAAATATTTCAGAAAAAACATATGTATGGCACATCAATATGGTAAACAGTAAACTCAAACGTTTGGAAAATCATCAAGGAGTTTCTCACTCAAATCTCTCCCATTAAGGAAAATCTAGTCCTCAACTCCCCTCTTGAAAATACTTTTTGTCCTTGAGAGCTTAATGTGCTTTTAAAAAATATTGAACTCTCTGTGCGATAAATGAGAGATGTCTCTGAGCAAAAGTCGTACGGGTTTCGTGAATGACATAATTCTTACTCTTGAAAAACCTCGTAAGGACATTTTGCTGAGACCTCTCCTTATTGTTATACCAGAAAAGTGTAAATGCTTTTTTAAGGTACAGTTGTCTCATATCCAGCACCTTCATGTATTGGAACAACTGTTCTGATTGGTTTATTGGAGAGCGCTGGAAAATTACTCCTAATAATAATTCCTGTGAAATTATGAGTGGCTTTAAAATGGATGCCGCACCACCCCCCCAGCCAGCTATTCCATAGGTTGCAGTGGATTGAAACAGAGCAAAGTATACACTTTGGAGTACATTGGCTGGTTTAAGTGGCCACTTTACATACAGCGTTACATTCACCATTCCGCCTATAATTGAACATCTTTATTCCTTCGATTCTTTCAGCTGTTAAAGTTTATGGAGATTCAGAGCTGAAACCTTTATTTATGCGGGTAAGATTTATCTGATTTAATAGTTTTTCCTACATACTGGACAACGTCTGAAAAATTGTTAAACAGTGTGAAATGTGGCCAATTAAAACAGCCAATGACAGTCCATAAGCCCTGGAGATGCCTAGACTTCTATATTTCATTCTCTAAAATGTTTTCATCGCCGTTGCAATATGTTAAAAGACGATTTGATGTGTTGCTCCTCACAGAACCTCAAGAATGGAGGGCAAATGTGCCAACCTGAACTCAACTAGACGGATTTGTCATATTTGAGAGCAGCCATTGAGTCGATCACACTCTTCCGAATTTATGGTTTCATTTCACAAACAGAATTATATTATTCATTCGCCTCGACCCGGAAATAATATAATCATGATGAATTTTAATATGGGATATAAAATTATCGAAAGTTCAGTTCTTAAGATGTTATGAAATAACTCAAAAAAGCATTAATAAATAACCACACGTCGCGTCGGCGTCACCTAACAAAGCAAGACGAAGAAAAATTCAATAGAGTATTTTAATTGATTAAGAAATTACCTCAGGTATGAAAAACATTTTGCAGAGGGAAAATATGGCAGTCTAGGTATTTACAGGGCTTTTTGATTTACTTATTTTATTAGTTTAACAAACAGTATATACATAAATATTGACAATTTGTTTGTTTATTATTTATTGATTTATTTAAAAGAAACAAACAGTCAACAATGATTTGGTAACATTAAAAAAAAAATACAGTTTAAAGACAGACCAGCAAAGTTTCTAAATAAAAATCATACATATTATTAAATTGTGTTACAACAAAGGGTGCGTTTTTGTGTATTTGTATGAGAGTAAGTGCAGATGTGTGTTTATGTGTATTAGTGTAGGAGTAAGTGTTCAGGTGTGTGTAAGTGTGAGCATCATTAAATAGTTATTGGGATCGTATCGCAACCAGAAATAAGGATTTATTTTTAAATAAATTAAGGGGCATTTAAAATATATCTTTAGATGAAACAAAAGCATTATAGTTAGAGAAATAACGATAGAGGAAAGAGTGTTGTGCATAGTTAGTGCTACAGAATGGCAGATGGAAGAAATATTTCTTGTCACGCGAGTACATTGAGATAGGATGAAAGATAAAATATCAGTCTGACGCTGCAAGTGACAGTCTAGGAAACATATTCGTAAATACCCATTTGCTGCCCTAGTTCTTGTATGTTCAAAATACCATTTTTAGCAACGTTGAGTTATGAATGCCAATAATATGTTCGTAATATTTTTATGAGTCCGCGTAGCTAAAAACGTTTTTTTCCGTTATTTAATCGTAATTTCAGCATTTTTGAGTTCCAATCTCCACTTTCTGATTTTACTCATTTGACTTTAAAAACGAAAAAAAATGTCTTTCGTAAAATTTGCTAAATGGTCAATAGAACAAAAAAAAGCTAGGGCAGCGTTCTGCGTTTTCCATTCGAGATACTTGAATAAATAGCACTTTTCAATTTTGTTTGGTAACACCACGAAATTGTCCCTGATTAGCGCCTGCTTACGTCAATCAACATAAACATTCTCGTTGTCATTATTGTCTCGGCTTCGCCATAAATGTCTCATAAAATAATTTCGTTTGATTCAGTTATTACTGGTTGAATAATGCGTCAGATATCTCCGTCCGACATGACCGCTATTTTCGAAGCCACCTTGGGTGGATTCCAAAACATTGGATTACGTGTCTCACGAAAATACGTCCAGGAACGATATTTAAATGTCAAACCATACTTTAAACGTTAAGATCATGTTATAGTCCTATAAAAAAAATATATTTTGTGATATATTAATTGATTTTTTTTTCTAATAATTACATAGATTTACAGAACATGTGAATAATAATACAACAAAAATTTTAGAAAAACAATCCTACGTAGGTATAGACTGTGCGTAGGTGTACTGTTTTATTTCGTTTTACGTGACAGAACGATACTGTACATATTTCGATACATACATGCACACACATATATCCATGTACAACTAACATGTGTATTTACACACAAACGTGCATATACATATAAATATAAAATATTCAATATAAATATTCTAGTTCAAAATCAAAAAACCTAAAAGTAACGTATTTTACTAGCAATTTAGCTCAAGTAATCAAGTACATCTCTTTCCGTGACCTACTTTTAAGCATACTTTTCAGTGTGATTGGTTAAACTTTTCATGTCTCTCACATTACTATTACAGTTAATACATACATTGTATAGTGAAGCGAGAAGAGTGCATGTCTCTGTTCTAGTTTAGTTTTACAGAGGGTACTTTGATTAAAGATTTAAGGTTAAGCCTCTGACTTATTCGATTTCGATCATTTATAATTAAGTTTTCTCGAGTGTTGATTAATTTAAAAACCTGTAAAAAACACAATTTTATCATATCCATGATTGCAGTTTCTTTAAACAAATATTTTCATTTGAATTATTTTCTATTCAAATATACATTTTTTGAAAACAATGTTTGTGGCACTTAACTTTTTCACGTTGTCCGTTTTCTTCTAAACTTATTTTCTGGTTATTAATAAACTTGTAGGTTATGTTTTGCGTGTATCCTTTATGTATCTGAATACATTACTGAATCTACTTCTAAAAGTAAAACTTTGTCAGAAAGTCTTGTAAGGACACCCGTTTTCACATAACCTTTCAGGAATTTAATCAAAACTCTTCCGTTTCTCAGTCCTTTACCGTCTCGTGTAATTTTAATTTAAAAATCCGAAGGGGTAAAATATTTACGTACCCATTTGATGCGAAGTAATTTGGCATTAATAATGTCTACCCTCTACCGAAAAACTTTGACTAAACTAACTGAATAATTAATTTATATCAGAAACGTTTTTTTTTCATAATCATCATAGCATATACTTATCCAGACCCGCTGAAACATAGTGCACATTATAAGTACTTCAATTACAGCATATTTGGATTATTTTTATTATATGAAAGTTCAGTGGATCAGCCCTGAGTTTCAATATTATTATTAATAATAAAAATAATAATAAGGGTTTATTAACAAAAATAACAATTACTATATCTACTACATACACAGTTTGGTAAAAGATTTCTCTGGATTATGTCAGTCTGCCTAACTAGGTACAACCTGTTTTAAGGCAGACATTTTTATGCAAAATAAACAATAACTAACTATACAGTTATACAATATTTATTTATACCGTTTATTGGGTAATAATGTTTTTGAGAAAATTTTCCGATTTTTCTCGACCTAAGCCAAGTAACCATTTTTTTATATATTTATTCAATTGAATCCGGGTCATGGTTTTGCAATGTTTGGGTAACATATTGAATATTTTGGGGCCCAGAAACCTGAAATTTCTTTGCCAAAATTCAGAGTTTGGGGTAGATCCCATGACCCATCCTCTAGTTTGACTTCTGGTAGTGTGGGAGTATTCCTTTTGGGATTTGATAGAATAATTTGCTTTCACAAACATTATTATCGTAAACAATATTTTGAGTTTGTCCAAATTTTTGTAGACAAGGACTGGATTCAACTCCCTGGGGAGCTGTTAACATAATTACTATAGTAAAAATATAAAATAAGTCCTGTGTTGAGTTTGAATGTTTGTCCGTCACATTTCCGAAACAGCAAGTCGTAGCGGCCTAAAATTTGGATACTTCATTTAAGATGTAATTTCAAGGTTAATGTTGCTTTTTTTTAGCAAAATTTTAATCGACTTCCATTCGATAAAAACTCAAGCTTTATATGGATGCCTAGTGTTGCCCCGACATATTGCCCGTAATTAACTGTCATTATCAACAGTTAACATACTTGAATCCACAAATTTATCCCCTCAATTGAGAAATAATAGTATCTGAAGTAAATATGTTGTTAAAAAAAAAGTTTTCAAGCAACATAATACACGTGTTGGGACAGTAAATAAATGCCAAAAATCAATTTAAATCATAAAAAAATATTCAAAATTAATAACCTGTGGAAACTGACTCCTTAAACACCTTTGACGCTCCTACTGCTGTAACCAAACACACTGCAATTCACTGTAGTCGATTTTTATTTATTAAAACGTAAATATCTAAGTTATTAACAAGCAAAGCCAAGCACAGCAACAAAAGTATCCGATAGAACCGTCATGTGTAAGTTGTCAAGCAAAACAAAATGGCCGCCAATTTGTTGCTAAACAACATCGCTTGCGTTCTATGAAACATAGTGAAAGGGTTTCTCTCTAGGTTCACGCATTATTACTCTGAGGGTATAAATGTTAATTTTCAATCAAATACAATTTTTATATCCTTAATTTCAGATTCTGTTTATAAATCATGTTTAATTATACCGTACTCAAATAACATAAGTTGTTCTTTTACTTGCACAAAGTTTGCCGCATGATATTTATTTAGGCGCAATTAGTTGTTGTAACACCATTTGAATGATTCATTAAAGTTTGCTTGAAGAACATAACAATCATCAATTGGTAAATGTAAGAGTTTGTTATATCTATCCCTTGTTTGTCTTTGCTAAATAGTTTTATGTTCTTTTTGTTCAGTTTCTTGCATTTATGTTTCTTCATGTAACCATTGTAATTGGCTTAGGCCGTATATATGTAATAAATAAATAAATATCTTGGTGTCATCAGCAAACATGAGAAATTAAATATCGTGAAATATTATATTTATATCATTAATAAACAAGAAAAATAAAATTGTCCCCAACGTACAAAATAACAGTAATATCATTTTTGGGCATTACAAAAAAAACATTACATATTAAAAATAATAAATAAACAATGCTTACTTGCATTAAAAAACATTAATGTATAATCCCTAAGATTATAATGTGGTCTATATGAATCAGTATGAGGACAAGACTGATATATTTGTTTCTGGACTTGATAGTTATAAAACGAGTCTGATTTCTTTTTTTCTCTAGCAATATTAGTCTTAAACTTTTCTATATATTTCAAAATGTGATGATGCGATGATGTGTATTTACCTACTTGTTACTACTGTTATAGTCATGCAATTTTATATATTTTTGTTATGTATTTATTTATGTATTTTTTTCCATATTTATGTTCAATATATGTCAAAGCCAATTTATGCCGTTTATGTAAAAATAAATAAATATTTCCAATTTTTTTTGTTCCATCTATCTATGAAGGTAAAACCCGTACCAAGATAGATGCACGTTGTAACATTATGGTGTGGTAACGGTAGGGTATCGCACCCGCAGGCAGCTCAGCAAGAAGCGACAGCATGGCGATCCGCGGTCACTCGCTTAAATATTTTTTAAACATTCACCCGAATGACCGCGGACCACCCCGCTATCACCGCCCACTAAACCTTCTACAATTACTTAATCATAAACACATATCTGCATTAAAAAGTTTAACATAAATAAAAAAATATATTAAGAAATTATACATAATTAATTACCTACTCTTTAAAATTAATATTTACATATGTCCCCTTTTGCGTGACAAGAAATAAGTAATTGTTCCATCGGCCAATCTGTAGCACTAACTATGCACAACTCTCTTTCCTTTATAGTTTTTGCTCTTACCATAATGCTTTTTTCATCAATTGATACATTTAACACGCCCCTTAATTTGTTTAAAATAAATTAAAACTCATTCTTTCTGACTGCGATACGATGCCACTTGCTATTTAATGATGTTCACACTTACACACACCTGAACAATTACTTCCACACAAACACACTTCTACACTTACTCTCATACCAACACATATAAACACACCCTTTTGTTTTACCACAATTTAATATGTGTGATTTTTATTTAGAAACTTTGCTGGTCTGTCTTTAAATCGTATCTTTTTAATGTTATTATATCAAAGTCGACTGTTTGTTTCTGTAAAATAAATAAATAATAAATAAAAAACTCTATGTACGGTTATTGTGTTTAATTGTTTTGTTTCTCGTTGTTTTCAAATGAAAACAACCCCTTCAGTGTAAACCTCTATCCAGTTGTCTGGTTTGCGTAAAGAAGGGGTGAATTTCGAAAATATTTTCTCTAGCGCCGGTTGGGCATGAGATTGAACGACGCACGCTACTAATCCTTGAATAAATTCCTCCAACAAATCCTCCCACACGTTAATAACACAAGGCGAGATAAATAGTAAACAAGGTAACAATGGTAAAACGGAAAACAACTCTTCGTATTTAAGGAAACACAATGCGTGAAATTTAATTAAATTAAACAGTCATTTAAATGGGTGCTTCTTGCAGTAACTCATTATAAGGTGCTTAAAAACTAATTTAAAATATCAGCTCTATCATTATTTATCCACCATCCAGTAAAGCATAGACACCATGCGCGGTCCGTTCATAGAACGCATAGAACCATTGACTCCCCTGAATTTAGACAAATAATATTTATTAAATAGCATTTTAAATAAATGAATTGTCAGGCAAAATATCTTACATTTAGTTGACTATAAACAAATAGTGTTTTAATAATTTTATTAATAATCGCGATAAATTGCAGAAGAATTTTAATATCGCCTTATACATAAAAATGTTGAAAGGCAACATAACCTCCCAACACATCTTTTTACCAGCGCTGCACAGCGTGTAATATGACTGATCTAGCGTTACTTTAATAGTTTTTGACATATTTTAATTTTACATATTCAAGCATTGGAACATTTCGATAAATGATAGATGGATTGCATCAATCATTTATTCTACCTGTATTTTAAGGCATGCATATGTATTATGTATCACGTCGCAAAGTTTATAATCTCATTGACACTAGATTCTATTTCCCAGTCACAAGTCAACGCCTGGTTTGATTCGACGTGTGTCGAACTGTAGTGCTTTTAATATTTGTTTTCGAAATGGAAAAAAAGTTAAAGAACGAGATATGTTATTTATATTTGTTAAAAAAAATAATTAAATATACTCGTGTTAGTACGTAAATTTGCTCAATTTACAAAACATACACAAAAATGGACGAACATACTTTAAATGCGCATTCGCTTTGACCTACAATAAAACCCCCTTCAAGGCCCGCTTTGATATATAAATATATTTATTTTAAGTTTCATCCCTTATTATTTAATGTGGTTATGTATGATTCCCCGATTCCCCCGTTTAGGAGATATTTTTATTTTTCAGTGGGTCGTGCATCGATTTTGAGAAGAGAATTTTATAGCGTGAGGCTGAATAGCAATAAAAATATCCGTAATCAGCGTCTCTGGAACCTTTATCTGATGAGTTTCATTTACAAAACCGTAATAAAATCTTTAAAAATATTATGTTTTTATAAAAATCGCGTCATAGCTCTAAAATTAATTACCAGCGAAAGAAAAAGCATCGCAGTGAAGCAATATTTTTAATTGAAAATGCAATCTGGCTGGATAAAGAATGATTGTTTTCTGCTGTATTTCATCCTTTTATTTTATCAACGATTGGATCAAAAAAATAATTCATAAACAAAGAGATGGGCCTTTTAAAAATGTGGATAATTGCAGTGCTGCAATTAAAAAAGATAAAAGTTTAAAATATTGTAAAATTTTAATCTTTACAAAAAACCACTTTAGTTGCTGAGGTACCGTTGCGAGCATCGGGAAAGAGGGGTGCAGCCAATATTTAAAAAAAAACAACTGCATCACCTACGTTCTACAAACATTTAAAATGGAAGGATGTTGTTTTTTTGTGTTTAAAAAAGTTTGTTTTTGAATGTTTACAAACAACGTTTGCTTTTTTGGATCCCAATCATATTCTTTCCTTACATTTCTCATAATTTCTTCCCATTTATTTCTTTTAAAAATAAATACATTTTTGAAAATCTCATTCATGAATAAAGCGCATTCATATTGGTAAGATGAGCCGAGTTTGACATTTGCAAAAAGAATGCTTTATTTGAAGATTAATTATTTAACGTTTTGGAATTCAACTGTAAACAAGTTCCTAGGTACCTTATTATTAATGAAATGTCTTTTTTCTGGGTAATAGCAGGCAAGCCAACTTTCGGGCAGGACAACGTCTGTTAGGTCCGCTAGTTACTTATATATTAATTGCTTCCCTAATCAAAAACGACAAACAAAGATACTTCCTTTCAAGGTAATGCCACTGCATGACATAACCAATACTATTTTAAATATCATCAACTTTTCTGCTCACTCAAATTAACTACACACATTGGGTCATAATATTCATAATAACAATACGCGTTATTCAAGGAATCTTCATGTGTCTAAGTTTCACTCAACAAAGTTTGGCAGTAGGTCCTTGGAAAATATTAGCCATTCCAAATATAATAAACTGCCTGATAAGCTAAGACACGAAAAACTTAATAAAAAATCCAGAAGTGTCGCAATTGAAAATTATTTTTTTAATCTTTTTGATATCGATAAATATTAATGTAGTTTATATAAGATGGTCTTTTATGTTTCTTATACAAAAATGTTTTCTTTTTATTTCGGATGTATTAATTTGTATGATATTATGTATTGTTAAAAAAATGTTTTTTCTTATGTACGGTCCCAAATGAGTTTCTAATAACTCCTGGGAGTATAATATGTAATTCTTGTATTATATGTTTTATTTATAACAACAAAAAAAAACCCCACCGCACGCCTCTGATAGACACTATCAGCGTAGGTGCAAGTGGTGTGCCTTTAGACATTTTTTTTGTTTGTTACTATTTTTCTCATATGTAGACAGAGAATTTATTTTTTCATTTCTGTTTCATATAAATATTTTTTTACCTTGAGTTCGCAGGCTCTAGAAATGGCACTCATTTTATTACACAAAAGACATTTAACTTTTCTATTTATATTGTAAACCCTTGTTGTTTCTTGAGTTTTTTTTATATGCGCCATATTGTTAATTTAACCCTTTAAACAACGCTTTTAAATGTAAAACTTTACTTTATTCTCACCTCGAATATAAACCACTTTAAAAACAGGTAAGTTCTTCGCATAATACAATTAAGATCAGCGGGTTACGAGAAGAGTTTGTATAAAGTTGTAATTAATCTCGGCAGATGTGACGCGCGTGTCAAGTTGAAAAACAACATTAAATCCACGTAAGCAACAAAGAGACTCGAAACTATATCATAATAAGGGATTTAAAACGTACTTAGTGAGTTAAAGTTCAGCATTATATCTTAATTAATTTAATGAGAAATTAACCAAGTTAGCGTTTCAGAAAACATATCTTTTCTGGTAGTTTTTTTTCTTTTTATTGCCTTTTTTCAATAGTGCCGCTAGGTACTGCTTTGGCGGTTTTCAGCAGGCTGCAAAATTTTAGGTAATTTTTAGAAATTCTCATTTGAACCGCTGGCGCTGTCGTGTCGATAATTTTAATAATTCCTCGTGTCCTAGTGTTTCATTAAGCTTCTAACAGGTGTCTCCGAGAGAACGAAATCTAAAACCGTTTGGAGTACTTAACCTCGACAAGTAAACGCGTACAAAGGCACGCTTCTTTACGCGCTAGTTCAAAATGGCTGGCCCCCCGAGAACGGAAACGCGCTCATGGGCGCAATTAAACGGGTAAAGGTCAAATATTAGAAACATCGCTTCGCATAATTCCAACAGAAGCATTATACTGATTATTGAACTGTTAATTACGTACGTAGTTATGTAAATATCTTAAGTATACAGTGATTGAATAATTTTTTTAACATATTACAACAGAGATGAAGAACATTTTAGAGAAGGGAATGTAGAAGTCTAGGCATCCACAGCGTGTCCGGAAATTTGTTCGCGGGCTTTTCTTCGCAGAAGCAATTCACCGACAGCGACTTGTTCGTTCGAATTTATTTAGCGTTATTTTTTGTGAAATTCACCTCAAAGGGCGCTGTACCACAAGCATCCCAACATGCTTTGGAGATACAGACCGCATAGGCGGTTGGGATTCTAGTTCCCCATTTCCATTACGATAATTTTAATAATTATATAAGACGTTAACATATTACAACAAAGATGCACAATATTTTAAAGATAGTAATATAGAAGTCTAGGTATGAACTGTCATTAGTTGGTTTAAGTGTTCACTTTACATACTGTGTAATATTCACCGTTCTGACCATATTTGAACATCTATATTCCTTCAATTCTTTCATCTGTTGATATTTGTGAAGATGAAACCTTTATTTATGCGTCAAAACAATGTCAACAATGTTTTGAGTTTGTCATAATTTTAAACCTGCCGATGACAAAATATAAGCCCAGTAAATGCTTAGACTTCTTACTAAAAGTGTTTTTAAAATGTAGGCGTACGGCATTCTATTATATCTGCCTACTTTGTGTTTTTAGCACATCGTGATGGTAAGACATAAATATAACACGTTTTAAGAAATCTAGCTTAATAAGCTTATGCTAAAAATAAATAAAAATAAAAAAGTTATATGGCGTTATATCCACTTTTCCTACCATTCGGAGAAGACAGGTAGATTTTAAAAAAAAAAGTGTTTTAGGAATAAATATGTGGAACCATGGCATTTTATCCTCTCTACTTACTTCTCCAGGTAAAATGTGTTCTATTTATTAAGTCAAAAAACACTTATTTTTATTAATATTTGTAATGTTAGTATGAAAATGTATTGATTTGTTTTTTACTTTCATCGTAAGGAAATTTTTTTTAGTTTTAAAAAATATGTATGGAGTCTTTATTCAATAAAATATACATGTTATTACAATATGAATATATTACAAGAATAAAAACATCTTTGTCCCGATAAACTAAAATACTCGTATATAAACGAGGAAATAATTAATAAAGAAAAAAATGTTTCCCATAAAATGGAGAAGTTTGACGTTCTATCGACTTTGTCTACCTTTTTAAGAAACATTAAATTCGGTTTTAAATATTTTCAAAAAAAAATTATCTCCCAAGAAACCGGCGCGCGAATCGGAAATTAATAAGTATGTATGTGTTTATAAATAAAATAAAAAAAGTTTTTTAAATGTCGATAAATGGCGTTCAATCTTCTCTGCCTACCCTTTAGAGTAGTCTGCGTAGTGGTGTACCGATAAGTCATTTTATCATTTCAGCCAAAGTATTCGACATCTACCTTTTCATGATTTGTACCTTTTTACTTGAATGCGTTTTGAACGAAATATTTAAGCAAAACTGGAATCCTCCGTTTTTGGTTAAAAGTAATCCATTTATTAAATATTTCGCAAACAAGGGCATTTGCGATTAAATGTTATAACGTACAAATGTTATAGCGAATAAATGTTTGGCGAAGAAGTGCTATGGCGAACAAGTCGCTGGCGGTGAATTGTCTCTGCAAAGAAAAGCCCGCGAACAAATGTCTCGCGAACAACTGTTGGCGAACAAATTTCCGGGAACCCCTCCACAGGACTGATGACCTGTCATTGGCTGGTTTAAGTAACCAATTGACACACTGTGTAATATTTACCATTTTGCCTATATTTGAAAATCTATATTTATTTATTTTTTATTGATTTTTTTTATACTTTAACATTGTTTGTATTATTTTTTTATACATAATAATGTTCCCTCACTGGGGTGTCCCGTGCCGAGGGAAACATTTGACAAAAAGTGAAACGTGCCTTAAATAGTTATTTTACAAATTTAACATGATATATTAAAAAATAAAAAAAACGTAATTTATCCAATTAACCTGATTATCATTAACATAATAAGCAATATAAACTAAAATAATAAAAAAAACACAAGCAATTAATAAAGACCTATAGACCAAATTTCATAAACAGAACACAAATTTTTACCTATTTGGCTTGATCCACTCATCGATCCGTATTCAACCCACCTCCACTATCCATTTCTTAATAGCAATTTTATATTGTCAGTACTTATTAATTATCCTTATGGATAATGGAAGTAGATTGTACATTTAACCCAATATACACAGCACGTAGTGCCTTTTACCTCAAAAAAAATAAATAGTGTGTAGAAATAAACACTTTAAATAATATACAGTATATAAACGAGACAAAAAATAAGCATAAAAAGTTTACATGTACGTACTAATATTTATTGTGTAAAAAATTGCACACGATAAATACACAATAAATACGAAACCCACCTCCACTATCCATTTTTAAATAGCAATTTTATATTGTGAGTACTTACTTATTGTCCTTATAGACAATGGAAGTGGATTGTACACTTTAAAGGAGTGGTAGGCCAATCACCTTTGACCGAACGTTGTATTAATTTTTAATTGTTTTTGCAGCATCAGGGTGGAGTATCTAGTAACTCTTGTATTTGTGAAAGAAGTTATGGAAGGTAGGGAAAAATGTTTGTGTGCGTATAGTAACAAAGCTTTTACATAAAGTTGATTTATAGATTTTTCATTAAGATTTTCGAATATACCGAAGGAGCTAGTTCTGATTGGGACTCTTAAGATAATTTTTACTAAAGCTTTTTGTGCAATTATTATTTGTTCGATCATTGTGTCATTTGCACATCTCCATCCAATTATTCCATGTTCCAAAACTGAATGACTAATTGCGTAATATATTTTAACAAGTTTTTCTAAGCTTATTATATTTCTTATGGTTTTAAAAAGTTTTTTTTTTTTCAATTTATTTTTGATAGGTTCGATTAGATTAGTCCAGCTTAAATTCCTTTTTATATAAAGGCCTAAATATTTAATTGAATCTACTCAGTCCAACAATTTACAAATACATTTGATATTTTTTTCTTCAGATATTCCATCTGTTGATGTTTGTGAAGTTAAAGACCTTTATTGCTGCGGGTGAGATTCATATGGTTGAATAATTTCACCCACATACTAGGCAACGCCTGAATATGTTTTTCAATTTCAATACTTCTTGTATACTTGTAATATTCTTGTATAATACTTTGGACCATGTGGATTTATCAACAATATTTTGAGTTTGTTCAAATTTTCGTAGACGCTTAAACCAGCCAATGGCAGGTCATAAGTTCTGTAGATGCCTAGACTTCTACATTCTCTTCTCTGAAATGTTATTTATCTCTGTTGTAATATGTTAATATTAGCAGCAACTCCCTAAAGGGTTGAATCCAGTCCTTGAAATTTGGGCTAACTCAAAACGTTGTTGATAATTATTCATTTATTATTTTAAAAATCCAGCCTAAAAGAATCAAGTTGTTATGTCTAGTCTGGCAAGTGCTTTTTCAGGTTTACTTTAAATTTAACATATTACAACAGAGATGAAGAACATTTAAGATAAGGTTATATAGAAGTCTAGGCATCTACAGAGCTTAAAACCTGTCAATGGCTGGTTTAAGTGGCCACACACTGTGTGGCATTCACCATTCTGCCCATATTTGAACATCTTAGGTGCAAACTTAAGAAAAAACACGTGAGAATGCCTTCCTTGTCATGCTCCGTGCGCCTGTTACAGGGATTTCATAAAAACATATTTTTTATCTGTGCCTTAGCCACTAAACGGACTTCGCATACAGTGTTAAGTGGAAAGGCGGTGCCAGAGAAATTTGATAAATATGTATTTAAATAGTTTTTCTGTCTCTCGCTTGAGCCTTTCTGAAAGTTTGCAAAAAAGACAACTGCACGTCGGACTGATAATGCCAACAAAAAAAATCCGCATCCCAAAACTCAAAAGATTATTTATTTATTTTTAGAAAGATTAACACGATGAAATTTTCTGTCGTCAAGTTTTCCGTCATGTTTTTTTGGATGGTCCCAGCTCTCATAAAAAGCAATTAATCAAAAAAGCTTATTTATTACATCACGCCAATGGTAAGTATATAAAGCTTGTAAAACAATTACTGCTCAATTGCCATTGTCCAGGGAAAAAATACGGGAATACGTTTTTTATGAAAAAAAGTCTCACCGCGAATCCTCTCTACTCTTTCGAGTTGAAAATAATTGAATAACATACACACATTTATTATATGTCCGCTCCCTAGTTGGAGCATCTGTAGTCCACAAAAAACCGCCAGGTATCTCTGTCAACTAACCTCCGAACTCAGGTTCGCGTCCCGTAGTTCTGGTATGAACTGCCGACAAATAATCAGTAGCGGACGTCTAAAACGATGAAAATCTGATCTCTTAAGTAGGCAAGCGTGCCTAAAGGGTCGTTACGTGTGTACAATAAGATAGATATGACAATATTGTCTTGTGTCAGCTCCGTGAACAGCTTCGGCCGCGGGCAGAACACTGGGACAATACGAAAATTCGGGCGCAGTTTATACGTTAGTGCTATAACAGCATTTTTCGATACTATTCCTGGCCGATTACCTTTTGTTTCCATCCGTCCTTTGAACCATCCTTATGGTACCTACCTAACATCAAGATAGAAGAAATTCAAAATTAGAAGATTCGATTCACGAAATATAATATTAATTTTAAAACAAGATGTACTGGAATCGTTATTTTATGTAGGATTTTATGATAAAAGGGATTTTTTTCAGCAGCTTTGTTCGGCAGTTATTTTTTTGGAAGCGACACGTTCACGTCAAGCAAATTGCTATTGTTACAAGGTCCTATCCGTACTTGTTTGCACGACGACAATATCGCCGATGGTGATGTCTTGGGACAATTTTTTGACCTACAAATTGGCGTTTATTCGCAGACAATGATCGAGTCCTGGGACAAAACAATATTGTAATTTCTACGTTTAAACGTTCTTCAAGGCTCCAAGTTTTATCATTGTTTGTTAACTTATTTTTACTGTTAACAAAAACAATTAAACTTTTTTTGCATGTAAAAAAGTTTCTTCACTTTTTTAATATTGTTATTTCAGTTCTGAATGTCAATTTGTTAAGTGTCAAATTAATTTATATTTTTTTTTGCTTGTCACCGAGAACTCGTTAAAAAGAAAAGAAAAATTTATTTGAAAAGATTTTAAAGTCGTGAAATGAGAACCCTAAATCCATGCTTAAAAAAACTTAACGATGACTTAAAACGAAAATTTATATTCTTTTTCTCAATTTCTATTATATCCACAATTTTTTGGGCCTTCTTCGACCGCGTAGAAAGTTAAAGTTTATATTATCTTATCAGGAGCGCATAAAAAGTTGGAGGCGACTTGTCACTTACTTTTAGCGAATTTCCAACTGAACATTTTCCTCCCTTAATTTCTGCGCTCCTGGTACGCGGTCCAGAGATGGCCGCTCGTAAATCTCAAATGGCTTGCGAAAAGAGGATGCAGACTTCGTAATTCAGGACTTTTACCCTTGGATTAATCTCAGCAAGTGAAAGTATTTTGAATTTTGTTGGTTATATTACTTTTCTGGGGAAATAAATCGGCTTCATTATTTTTTACGCATTTTATTCGTAAGATAGATTTATTTACTTGAATTACTCGTACAAATGCCCGTTCAGCTCTATCATAGATATAATGTATTTTTTTATAGAAATATATTAAATTCTCTATTAATAACCAAAATTACAACGATAGTAAAGTTAAGTTTTAAAAAAATCTGCTCTTCGTCTTCCTTAGAAATGGTTATTCTGGCGAAGAAGACTTGCAAATTAGTTTTCATACATCATTTTCAAAATTTTATACTAAAAAATACAATAAAAAATATTTTCAATTTTTTTTTTATTTTGTATCTCAAAAGTCACAATATTTACTCTTTTTGTAGTATTTAACTTTCTTCTTCTGAATTTTGAGAGAAAATAGTTTTTTTATTTATTGCGACCATTTGGATTAAAACGTAGGATTTTAAGAAATTATCCCTAGTTTTTACTTTTTTCAATTAGAAAGTTATTTCTTTTTTTTTTATAAACATATTATACTTGATATTGAGTAGTTGTTTAATTGAAACAATTATTTTGGTTTTTAGACTTTTGTAAATTAAACAATTGTTTTTCAATATTTTTTTCTATTTTTTTCAAAAAAAGCAGGTCTTTAGGAGTCCCCCATAGAAAATATGACTGACACTGTAAAGGTTAATAAGCGTCACTAATTTTAATTTTGAGTCAAAATTATAAAACATATCTGCCGATCTCGCGCAAGGCTTGTAATTAAAAATCATTAATGGATGCGCATATATGTAAATTAGTCTGTCAGATTTCACGCAGGGCCAAACAATGGTGGCATTGTTGTTTGGTCTTTAATTAAACCTAATTACACCTTAATCACTACCAGGGGTATTTTCATGGCAATTAAAAACGTTTCCCATTGAAAATGTTGCATCAAAAATTGTGTTGTTATTTTTTTCATTTTTTTTTTGTTTCATTTTTTCTGATTTACATGTTGTATTTTTACAATTTGCTTTATTTAGTTATACTTGTAATATTTGAATAATTTTTTTTAAAAAAGCCTTCGATTCTGAATTCTCTCGTTTTCCAAAATATTTCTATCTTTTTTTATTTTTTTATTTTGTATTTATTCATTAAAACTTACAGTCATTTATACAATAATACGGTTATTATATAATAGATACTTAATACTAGACTAAAAATCATAATTATCAATATACGTAAACAAAAACTCATAGTTAACAATATTCGTGATGTGTCATAAGTAAAGTTATATTACACAAGAATAGAATTTAGAAAACCATAAATGAAATATGTGTAGATATTTACCTTTGTAAACTAAAAGTAAAATGAAAAAATATTATTGTAAATATCCATCACTGCTTAGCCACGACGACAGTGCCTGCATGATGTCGCTGATTTCCCTTTTGAATTTATTATTATTCATGTTGAATATATCACGCGGATTTGCTCCTATAATGTTATTATACAAGTTGCGAATTCCATGTATGCATGAATTTTTTGCTGCATTATTGTTTACATCTTACTTAAAAATTCTTTTGTTTTGATAAATTACGACCAAAGTCCGTTTTGAACATAAATTATAACGAAAAATCAAGCCACATTCATTAACATGAAACTTAAAACAAAACAAAAAAAAAAGAAAATATAAATTAATAAAATAAAATATGATTTTGGGATTTAGGTCAAGTATAGCTGTAAATAATTTTTTAAATATTATTATCAGTTTTTTAAGTGATCGATAAAGTTATTCAATTTACAACAAAAGTTATTCTCATCCTGATTTTCGTTAACAAGTCTGATCATTCTGGGTAGAGGTGGCAGAAAACTTTCGTATTGTTCCAGTGTTCTGTCCTGCGCGGTTGAGGCTGTTTATGGAGCTGGGACAACGGACAACACAATAGTCATATCTATTGTATTTTCCACATTAAAACAATACTTTACAGGCAAAAATAAGCAAGATCCTAGACAATTAAATATTTTCTAGAATCGTTTATCATTTTATCTTTTTATTTATTTACTAGGGATGTCAAAACTAATACTGATTAAAAATATAACAAACAAAATATTCGCATAATGAGAGATACTCTAGGATATCATCATAATCAGCATCATTATGCTCTTTTTGCACCCCGTGATGCAAAGGACTCTACATTGGTGAATTCAAATGTTAATGATTATAACAAAATTATAAATAAACTTCTTGGTTTTCACTTTTTATTATTTTGACCAACGAGCGCTTTTGCCTAAGTAGACATCTTCAAGACTGGTGAATTGTTTACAACATTTATAGTTTTCAAACTATTCTTAACATATTTTGGAGATAAGATCAAATAAGTATTTTAACAGGGGACAGAAACATAAATATTTACAACTAGTTTGCTAAACGCTTAATTTTCGGGAGTTTTCGGGCCAAAATTGGGATTAAGCTTTTATTATTTAAAAGGTGGGAAAAAACACATGGCAAAATACAAAAGAGTAGGAAATACACATTTTAACAGACAAATTAAGCAAAATACTTTATTTTTGACAGGAAAGTTTACATACTATCATAGTCATTAACTAAGGAGTTTTATCAAGAAACATCAACAAAAAACATCAATATTATAAATTTAAATGAAGCGTGTTTTAATCATCTGTTAAAAAATAATACGGTGATCAGTCTCACTCTTTAGGTGTCAGTCCAGGAACAATTAATGTTTGCAGTTCAAACAACCTTCAAAATCAATATTTTTTGTCAGAAATCAAACCCAGGACATGAAGAATGGTAGAATAACACATTCACCACTACAGATCAAGGTGGACTTATCTCCATTCAATTTCTTTGTTCAGGATTTTTACCCAAGAGCAGCAATTAAGCCAAAAAATACTCGTCTATGGTTTTTTTTTATATTTCACATACAAAAACCTTTTCTCAATCAGCCGGGACACAAAACTACAAGAAATAAATATTAAACAAGCCATTACGCTGTTCTTTGTAGAGAAAGGCTAATTAATTAATTAATTAGCAATTTCTACGAGCACATCAACTATATCATAAACAAATCTGCTTTGCTTTTTTAATAGATCTACATTAAATTTTCATTATATATTAACCCTAAAAACATTTTTCTGCTCATTGATTTATCTTATTCTTGAATACGCTTCTGTAATGTAGTCTCTTTCATCTGTTATTCATATAAATTGCATTGAGTCTGTTCGGCATAAATTTAAAAGACAAACGGCTTACAAATTTGGAATCACAAGACACAACTCTAACTATACCGACATGAAATTTATTCTCAATTTATCGAGTCTTTCAAGACGCCGATTTAAAGCACATTATTTCTGAATCATTGGAATACTTGATAGTTTATTAGAGGTCCCGTTTCTCAACCTCTAATATTCCTATATGTTGACTGAGAAACAATTAAATTCTGTTCCTTGGTCCATCATTTGACTTATAATGGTTTTCAGCTTCCTCTATCCAGAATAATCAGATTTGTTAATGAATGCCATGATCTAAATGAAGAGTTGTGAAAATGAATACACGACGGCGTTTTTTAAGAGCGAGTTAACGAAAAATCTTATTTATTTTACATCAAGATGTATTAGAATTCTTAAAAAACGAGTTTTAAGAAAGAAAAATGTTTGAACAACACGTTTTAATCAAGCTAATTGCTATTGCTGCAAAGTTTAGTCCGTGTGTGTTCACACTAGGACAATACAGCCGAGCGCGGTGGTCAGGGTATTCATTATTCCACAGACATTTTTTTTTAGATTAAAGTTGCATTTGATATTTACATTATTTATTTTGTAGAAGATTTATGCTTCTTAAAGTTGATTTTTTCTGCTTTTAAAAAACTTTTATTTTCTCTTTGATTGCTTATATCAAAAGAAATATTATATAGTGAAAATTCCTAAACATTTGCTTAAATGAAGAGGAAGCCGCTTAAAATTCTTCAGCCAGCCTGTCTCGGTCATCAACAGGCCTTCCGTTCCACTTGAAGAATGTTCGGTATTTTGTGTCCCACTTTGGTTTATTTTATAAATTTCCTGCACTAACTTGACCATGTACTACCTGTCGTGTGAGATCTTTATGAAGTATTACCGATCCGATATAGCATAGGTCCTTGTCCAAACTTTGGCATCGCGACTCCAGCTGTCTCTAAGCGCTGAAAAACGGACAATGCATCAAAAGGTGAGGGACATCTTGGGGTGTTTCATCACCACATGGGCAACTATCGATCTCGGAGATCTTGAAGCGATGCAGGTTACTCATAAAACTACCTTGACTGCCTGCTTTTTGTATCCTTCCTTTGACCTGCGTTATCCTGCTTGCGTGACATAGCCTGCCCATATATTTCGGAACAATGTTTTGTTCTACAAATTGCTGTTTGCAGTGGACAATGATCGAGACGTATAACAAAACAGTATAGTATTGTCCTCGTGTAAACAGCTTTTAAGTATGTTAGTGTTGCGTTTGTTCACGTGTACAGTAATTAGCTCAGTTTGTTCAATGCAGGGTAAAACTTTAATTACAACTTGCACAAAAGATACACTAAAGTGCACTAAAGCTCCAGTGCGGTTATCTAAGGTGAATCCAACGTAAAAGGCTCCGGAAATATACGGGTTTGGAACTGTAATGAACTCCTTTTTACCTGCATACAAAATGTCTACTAAAAGGTAATCCTTAATCGCAAAGGCGTAGCCAGAATTTTCTCCAGGGGATGCATATAACTTTTTTGTTAAAAAAATGTTTTATTTGATCATTTGAAAACGCTAAAAAGAATAAATTGCTTGCCATTCGAACCTATCCAAAATTTATTTCAGCACTAGCCTACAAAAGTTCTGAATAAATTGTATGTACTATTTTTTATATTTACTGAACGTACCAATAAAATAAAAAAATATAAAGGGGATAAGAATATACTGAACGTTATTTTATCTTCTCAATCTCATAATACTGTTTACAAACTATATTCATTCAAACAAATATGACGTATACTAAGTTACTAAGCTCTATGGATGATTTGAGGTTTTGATTTGAGGTTAAATGAGAAAGATGGATTACAATATAAGTTATTTATTGAGTAGGTACACACGAGTTACATCCTTACAATTTTATACAGAAGGAATTTACAATAGCGAACACTGGCAAGAAGCTGGTGGACGGGTGACACGAAATGCCAAGATGAAATGTGCATATTATTTCGCTGCACGACGTTTAATAACTTGTCCGAGCTGACGTTGTGTCGGGTTACGCGTTGCGAGCCAGAAGGTTGTTGAGCCATTTTCAACGAGTTGTAAATAACCCACTATTAGAAAATGGAAATCAAGTTGGGGAAGAGTGGGGTTTGAACCTCGGACCTCTGATCCGTGAGTCTGCAACACTAGCCACGAGACCACAACCCAATTCTCATTCTCTCCTCCTTTTCTTATTCTCTTCTCCTCTTCTCTTTTTACTTCATTTCCTTTTTCCTTTGATTTAATAGTATTGATTTAAGGTTGTCTTTATACAAATACAGTTATTCCTATTTTGAATTATCTTTAGTTTTTCAATTTTTATTTTCTATCAAATAAAATAAATTATACTCTAATTGTATGAATAAAACTTTTATTTTATCAGTTAGTACGAAGGAATTTCCATTTTGCAACAAGCCCGTCAATGTTCTGTTTACTGTATGTGCAAAAAGTCAAATAAATAAATTTTAAGGGTATGTTCAACCCAATAACAATGTTCAACCCAATAAATGAATAAACCAAATAACCATAAGAATAGAGTCTGATTTCAAATAAATTATCATAATGATATATTGAAAATTCGTGATTAATATCAAACCCTAAGAAACACATCATTAAATCGATTTTTATATATTGTGAACGCAGTGAAGATTGTAAAATAAGTAATGTGACCCGACATTATAGGGACTTTGATTGATGTTGTAAAATCAGTTTTATTTATTGAAAAATAAAGCTGTCTACAAGACGTAACCTAAGATTGCGTGATCGGAACCAAAAAGCGTTACGCCCTATGGGACGCAATATAAAGAAAATCGTTTCGTATTTTTATTTTAATACTCCCCATAAAAATAAGAGCCTTTGTCAATTACATACATCGTTCTAAGGAGCCTTGTATTTTTATTTACTAGAAAAAGCATTATTTTGAAAGTTGTAACGGAAATGATTTAGGGAATATTTTTAAGCATATGAACTTTTTCGGGCTTATTCCTAAAAACTATATCTTTCGACAAACCAAAAAATGGATTTATTAAAAGAAAAATAAGTTAAAAATTATGCTATATTTTTTTTTATATGTTAATAAAATAATAAAAATTGTTTTTATTCCCGCTCGTTTGGGCAGGTAGTGTAATACCCAGCTAGCCATTCAACAATTATAAAATGTAAATAATCGAAAAAAACATATAAAGAATAGCATAATTCAGATGATAGTAAAAAATATATAAACAATATAAAACCAGGATGTAAACTTGGGCACCCTGACAAATCCGCAATAGCGAACACTTTTTTTTGTAGTTGCAAATTATTTGTACCTTGCTTTTGTTATGTGCAAGGTTTTATCGAATATATTTATCTTAAGATTATATTCCGTTGACTTTAACATTTTTTACCGTAGATAACAATAATAAAAATAAAGCAGAATCAGAATAAACAAAATAACACTAAAAATATTACATAAACAAGTTATGAAAAATAAAAAATCGTAAAAGTTGGACACAAAAAACAAAAAACAAAAGGACCTTGATACCACCATTAGATTTGCTTGATTGTCCCTGTAATGAATCGAACAGTCTCTCTTCGTGTATCATTACAGTTCAGAAGCTCAGATAGGTTATAAGTCGCAGCAATCCGAGTGATTACTTTGCATTCAAGCTCCCACCTCGGTCTATCAAACATTGGACAGTATGTAAGAAGATGTTCCACAGTCTGCTCAGTGATGCCATCACATGGACAGCAACTATCGTCTCGTAGCCCAAAGCGATGCAGATATTCCTCCATGCATCCATGTCCCGAGAGAGCCTGAGTTTATGCGAACACTTTATAGATACCGGACATTTTTTCGCCTTCAAACCAAATGTAACATTAACCCAGTAATAACAGTGCAAAAAATTCAGAAAAATGCAAAATGCTGGCTACGAGCTCACCCAGATGCTTACGGGTCATGGTGGCTTCATGAGCTACCTGCATCGCTTCAAGCTCTCAGAAATCGACAGATGCCCATGCGACGATGAAACTCCTCAAGATGTCCCTCACCTCTTGATGCATTGCCCCTTTATTTATTTATCTATTAATTGTTTCCATTATAAGCAATTCATTAAAAAAATAATGTAACCTCATCGGAGTAATCCGTGCCAAGGACACTAAACTATAGACTTGAATTGTGGGTTTATGCAAATATTTAATATTATTTAGGACATAAATACATTTTTAAATCCGCCTGGGTAGAGACTGTGAAACCTACTTAATAAAACATTAATTAATTTTTTTTAACGTTACTATTGGAATTAAAAATGCATTTATATAAGTCACCCTTTAAAATACTGCAAAACTTTTTCACAACAAAACCCTTAAAATAATGCAAGCTGTTCGGCCATTGTTTGCGTTTAAAATTCTTGAAATTTCCTGAATTTCAGTGCGGGTCCTGAAAACAATGTAAACATTTTAATAAGCGCTGAAATTATGCAACTACTAGAATATTTTCAAGCAAGAGAAAAATAAAGAGCTAACTAAGCCTCCGTTCACAATATGTAAGCCTTTTATATTCATGATCATAATCGCTTAGTTAAAATTTTATTTATGTTTTAAAATAGTTCATTATTCTATATTGTTATGTGAATCTTAAAAAACTTCCTAAAAAGTAGAACCAAGAAAATATCCTTCAAAGATTTTTTTTTTTTTTTTCTGTAGCACGTAAACCTTTTTTTTTAACACCTCACTAAAATGAACAACGTACTGTTGATATATGTATGTATTTTTTTTTCATTTTGTTTATTCAATACTAAAAATAAAATGTGGGTACTTAATATATATAATCCGCAACTAGTGCATACCGATTTTTGAAGACTCCAAATATTTTAAATATTTTTTATTGATTAAATATAGGTCATAAGCCCTGTGAATTCTTAGATTTCCAAAGATCTCTCCTTTAAAAAAATATTATTTGTTAATCATAATAACTCTGCAGGTGGTGAAATCTTGTCTTTTGTCAACAAATATTTGGGCAAACCCAAGATATTGAAACTAAAATTACTGGTATTAAAAAAGTACAAAACTTGAAAAAACTTTTTCAGACGTGGTCTAGTGAATTAAATAACTCAATCAGATGATCGGGTTTCATCTCTTTCACTGCAGTTAAATCACAGAAGGAAGAATTAAAGGAATATGGATATTCAAACATGGGCAAAATGGTGAATGATATTCAGTGTGTAAAATGGCCACTTAATCCACCCAATGACAGGTCATTAGCCCTGTAAATGTCTACACTTCCATGTTTCCTATTAAAAAACTAAAAATTTATTCATCTTGGTTGCTATTTGTCAAAGTTAAAATTAACTTTATTTCATTTTTTGTTTTGTAGTGCACAACTCGTGGTTAACAATAGTCAGCGTGTTTACCTTCTATGCAAGAGGTCTAAAGTTTAATTTTCCACTTGGTTGATTTGAAATAATTTGAAAAGTTGTTTCTCGACTAGAATATTTCATAATCTTTGGAATACCACCTGAAACGTACGTCTAATCATCTTCATGAAACAAACAAAAAATTGTATCCACTCTATGAATAGTGAAACTATTCAATGTTTGATTAACCATAAGGTTAAGAAAGGTATTAAATTGATATTTTTTGTTAATGTAATTTTTTTCTATTTCAATTTTTTTAAATCTTAGTGGATTCAATAAAATATTTTTTACGCTTATTTATTTATGAATTCACTACTTTATTAAATACTTTTTACATCTATTTATTCATAGATTTGTTCCAACCACTTGAGGTAAACATCGACCGCTTTTTTTTATTTTTATTTATTTACAATTTTAAAAAACCCGTTAGGGTTACATTAGAAATTTAATATTGTCTAGTCATTTTATGTCTTGTCTAATCTAGTTAGTTCAATCATCATGTGCTTTTTTAGATTGATTTTTAATTTGTCTCCAGTAAAAGTTTTCAAGTAGTAAGGTAGGTCGTTGTAGTGTTTAAGTCCATTATGTAGTATTTTTGACTGTCCTGTGTTTGTCTTGGCTTTTTCAATATGATAGTGTTGTTGTTGTCTGGTGTTATATTTGTGTATGTCAGCATTTTTGACTAATATTATGTCATCGTCTTGTATGTTTCCCAGTGTTATTTTGTGGTTACTTTCTCATCACCAGGAATTGAATCAACATAGAATTACTTGTTTTGCTATGTTTATTAAAATATTTTAAGAAGGAAACAGCAGAATGAAAGAAGGAAGCAAAGTGAAAACTGTGTTTTATTTAAAAATAAAATTGTAATATGCTTTCATTATTTGTCAGTTTTAATATAAATAAAGACGGCAAATTATTTTGAGAATGAAATACAAAATTTTAGGCACTTACAGAACACATTATTAGATTGTAAAAGTAATCAGCATACGCATTTTAAATTAAATAAATATTAATATTTATGTCTTTGTTTTAAAGTCAATGTTTTATTAATGGGTATATAAACCTCTTTTTTGTTACCTGTTTTTGTGAATTTTTAACATTCTTTGTGAAAAAAAAACTTCTTCAAGTCTATGTGTAGTAATCTGAGGTACAGAAACGATCGCATAATAATCACTTTTTTTTTCATCTTATGGAAATAACACATATATATGCCTTGCTTAGTGATCTTATTAGATTTCATATCTTTCTCTCAAATGAATGTTTTATGATTTGTCTCAATTTACTCAATATTTTGTCATTTTTAAAAATCAATTTCATTAAAAATTATCTAATTATACCTTAGTTTGTGACTTTAGGTGGTTTTCATGAAGATAACAATAACAATTTGTGGATACATGTATAGTAGTTGCCGAGATATTAATTAATTTAGTGCAATTTTTAACGCCGGTTATATCACACAAACGGGCGTGTTTAAAATAATTTTAATAACAACACCAGACCATAAAAAGTATTAAAACATTACCCATTGACAAAGAAACGTGTACAATAGTGTCTAACTAAGCAGGTATTGAAACTCCTTTAAAACAAATGCAATTAGGTGCACAAAAGACCCAGACAGTCAACGTTTACCTTACAGGTAAAACACCTAATTAGAAGCGCAAGACACTGAAATTTTACTAAGGCACATAAAGTTTTTATGGTTTACTGTACCATCCGCTTTCATGCCTATGTTTTGGATCAAACTAGAATGAATGTAATTTTTGTGATCTCACGCATTTATGATCAATTTGTACTAAAAATGCAACAAAACTATTTTAATTATCACATAAAATTGATTATTTTAAATTTGTACCTACACGATTTTTTCATATTTATTCAATATACGTTTGGAAATTTCATACATCGGCAGTGAAAGCTCTGCCTCCACATTAAAAATGCCACATTAATTCAGCAAATATTCGGTATTCAATCTACTCGGCAAGTTTTTTTAATATTCGGTATTCAGTCTAATACTGCGTACTATTCGGCCGGATATTTGATTTTTGTTCAGACAACAATTATAAGTATACAACATTACTACTGAATACAATTTTTATATTAATTAAATACAAACATTTATATTAACGTTTCTCATTACGTAAAATAAATAAAAAACGATTCTTGTTTACATAATGGGGAGTGACGTCTTTCAATAGTTTTTTTATTTTATTTTTAATTTTTAGCATTTTTAGGATAAAGTATAAATTACAAAATAAACAATGTTTTTAATCAGTGCTACCCAAAAAAGAATTATAAATTAAATTTTTACTTCTTTCTTTGATAAATTGTATTCTTGACTTCATTTTTAATTTTCTTTGTTCATTGAAATGAATTGAAGAAAAATATTCTTCTGTAAGTATAATGATGTTGTGCTATAGTTGTTCTTAATTTGGGAATTAAGATATTACCACCTGTTCCAAGTCGCGTACGTTTTGTGACCCAGGAAGACTACTATTTATTTTGTCTTCTTTTTTTGAAGCAAACAATCATTTTTGTAAAACATTTTTTTATCTAAAACTCTTTTTTTTTTTAATAATTGAACAGTGGGAAAAGAAGACAGTTTTTTTTTAATAATTTAAAAATATTTTTTTATATTTTTTTGACGGGTAAAATATTTGTTTAACACTTTGAGTACCGGCCGAATACACATAGAATTTACCCTGTACCCGGTCCATTTCGGTGAAATTTCATGATTTGTCAAGGGTTTCTTAAAAGTGTCATATTTATGAAAATACTGGATCAAATCAATTTAAACTTCTCGTATTTATTTGAAATAATTTTATAAGTAGTTTTTGTCTAATTGTTTTGCCAACATTAGCCTTCATAGAGAGCCATATACAGGGTCTCACTCCTTTTTTTGTGCCATGTATTCCGGAGCCGTGTAAACACATGATTATAATAACCATGTGTTGTGTTCCGGTCCCGTGTTATTGCGCAGTTTACCAGCAGCGAAAAAGTACTAATACAAGTCACTTGATGTCAATAAAATGCACCTTTTTAGACAGCTGGTAAACAACGTGAAAACACGGGACCGGTACAAAACGCGTGGTTATAAAATAACGTGTTTACACGGCTCCGGGATACAAAGTGTCAAAAAGCCCATCCAATTATTCCGTACTGTAATATGGATTTGGCTAACGCAAAGAAAATTGATTTTGGTTTTTCAATGGTTAATATATTTTTTAATCTAATAAATACAAATCTAAGTTTTCTCATTCTATTTATATACGTATACATTTATATAAAAACGCCTTCAAGAATGAAGGAAGATGTAAATCTAGAGCTAAGAGAAATAAAATCATTAACATCATCTCCTGTTGATGCATTTTGTGGCAATGCTAATTAGAACATCCATATCTGTTGTAATATTTTAAATGATAAACATAAGGTTTTGTTTGATAGTAATACGTGGTCGATATTTATCGTCTAACTATTTTATATATTGTATTTTATATCACGGTCAGTCGGTGACAAGGAGGGATGAAAGGCTTACCAACACAGGAACATTATTAAGCTTCGTGGTTTATGAGGTACGAAGGTTCAAATGATATATTACAGCACAAAGTCTCCGGTCAGTGAACGCTTTTAATCGCTCTTAAGTAATACGTGGTTTCATATCAATACTGTGGTTTGATTTCAAACCGACCTAAAATTATTTCTAGTAATAATATAATACCCGCATAGTTCTGCGTTTATCGAAATATTTGTAAACAAGAAACGTATTTCACCTCCTTAAAAATTATTAATATTGACTTAATAACAATAATAATGGAAAACAAAGTTAGGTATTTACAAGGCTTATGTACAATCTACTTCCATTATCCATAAGGACAATAAGTAAGTTCTCACAATATAAAGTTGCTATTAAGAAATGAATAGTGGAGGTGGGTTGCATACGGATCGATGAGTGGATCAAGCCAAATAGGAAAAATGTGTGTACTGTTAATAAAATTTGTTCTATTGGTCTAAATATATTTTTATGATTATTTTAGTTTTTTATTGTTTGTTATGTTAATGATAATTAGGTTAATTGGATTTATTACGTATTTTTATTGTTATTATTATGGTAACTTTGTTAAACAGCTAATCTAGGGCATGTTTTACATTGTGTAAAATGTTTTCCTCGGCACGGGACACCCCAGTGAGAAAACATTATGCTGTATAAAAAAAAATACGAACAATGTGGAAGTATAAATAAATAAATACGTAAATAAATATAATAGACACAAGCCACTAAAACTCTAATGTTTTGTTAGCAGGACATTTAGCGACTTTATTGATATGTTAAGACACTATATTGCTCACTTTTTTGTCCTCTTTTAGAATTTGCCTCCGTGATCTGGTTTTCCTTCTTTGTGGGCCGGATAAATCATATTGAATCAGTGGAACATCGTTTGCTAAGAAAAAAAAGTAGCATGGATAATTGGCTCTGAGAGAGGAGACTACACTCACGGAGAAATGGAGTCAATGTTAAAAATCTCAAGTCTACAAAAACGTAGAAGTAACATTGACTCCATATTTATGTTTAATTTACTGAATGGCTTAATTGATGTACCATCGTTACTGGAACAAGTGGCATTGAATTTTTCAATCCGCCGGTTGCGAAATAATAATGTGCTGTTCCTTGATCAACACAGCACACACAATGGTTTGCATGCACCAATGTCCCGATCATGTCTTATTGTAAACTTGAGACAAGATCTGGACTTTTTTGGTGTAAGTATTTATAGATTTGAAAAATCACTTAGATAGACCGGATCTTGTCTTGAGGTAGTAATTTTTTTTTTGTCCTAGCTTTAATTTGATTTGGTTGTATTTTATTTTATTAGTGCCTGTATTTATTATAAGAATTTGTATTTACCATCGTTAGAATGGACTGCATAAGTTCATCAATAAATAAATTAATAATAAATAAAATACTCGTCAAAAATTGAGGCGATAAAAATAATGCACCAAATTGCATTGGAAAAAATACAAAACAGTGACATTGAGGTAATTTTTTCGGACCTAATCAAACCGTTCAGCTTAAGAAAATTACCAGTATATAGACGTATTCTAGGTAATTTTGCGAGATTCTATAATTGTATACAACAATTTAAAACTAAAAATAACTTAAAATGCACACTATAATATGGAGAGAGAAGAGAAGAGGGGATGGGAAGTAAAAAAGAAAGAGAGAGGAACAACTCAAACATTTAGATAGTAAAATTTCAATGTCGATGAAACAATTAAATTGACACTACGTCTGATGAAGCATGTAGCGCCTTTTTTATTTTCGAATGCAGATAAGGAGTTGAGGGTATTAGAAGCATACTAAGAGATCTCCAACAAAAATGAAAAATTAGTTATTGATGCCAAAATAAACAATACATAAAAACTTATTTGCCACAATGTTGTGTAATAACTGTAATAGCGCAATTAAAAACCATCTTTAAATCTTGCAAAAACAAATTTCAATTGTACTACTTGACACCGCAATCTTAAAAATTGAGTTTGTGAAGCATAATTAGAAACCTAACAATTTTATTTATTCTGTTCTTTTTCATCTATTTTATCTATTTTATTTATTTTATCTATTTTATATATTTTATCTATTTGATCTATTTCATCTATTTTATCTATTTTATCTATTTTGTTTATTTTATTTATTCTATTCTTTTAATTTATTATATTTTTGTATTTATTTTATTTATTTTATTAATTTCATTTATTTTATTCATTTTAATCATTTTATTCACTTTATTCATTTGATTCATTTTATTTATTTTATTAATTTTATTCATTTTATTCATTTTATTCATTTTATTCATTTTATTTATTTTATTTATTTTATTCGTTTCATTCATTTTATTCGTTTTATCGTTTTATTCGTTATATTCGTTTTATTAGTTTTATTCATTTTATTCATTTTATTCGTTTTATTCGTTTTATTCATTTTATTCATTTTATTCGTTTTATTCGTTTTATTCGTTTTATTCATTTTATTTTATTCATTTTATTGAGAATGTCTAAATGTTAGCAGGTAGGCTGGATTTCCTTTCTAGGGAGTAATTCTATCCATTCCATTCTTAAAAGTGTTTCCTCCATGTTGCAACAAATTTAGAGCTGAATGTATTTACAAGTTTTTTCAACGATTTTTGACGTAAGAGAACAGTTTCACACTAAGTTTAGATGCTCAACACTCCAGTTTGAAACATTTTACAAGGAACAATGTTAAGAAACAATGTTGCAACTGTGACAGCTCGCTGCCGCTTACTGAATAAGTTTTGATACGTACCCCAGCCCCATTGTAGCAACAACTATTCTACGTTTTCTATGAAGACGGCAAACATTATTTGTTCAGAAAACTGAAGACATGCGGACGCGAATTGTAAATGAGTTATTCACTTTGTGTGCACCACTGAATTATAATTATATAAACCTGATTTTTATTTTATTTATTTATTTAAAATTTTAAAAAACCCGTTAGGGTTACATTGGAAATTTAATATTGTCTAGTCTTTTTATGTCTCGTCTAGTCTAGTTAGTTCAGTCATCGTGTGCTTTTTCAGATTGATTTTAAATTTGTCTCCAGTAAAAGTTTTCAAGTATTAAGGTAGGTCGTTGTAGTGTTTAAGTCCATTATGTAGTATTTTTGACTGTCCCGTGTTTGTCTTTGCTTTTTCAATATGATAGTGTTGTTGTTGTCTGGTGCCATTACTTTAGTGAGTCCGTCTATGTGTTTTGTCCATTTTAATTGTTCGTCCATTAAGAGTCCTAGGTAAGTCACATGTTCTAGTTCTTTAAGAGTTTTGTTGTTTATGTTTATGTTCATGTTATGGTTTTTCTTTTGTGTTTCGAAATGTATTATATTGCATTTTTTGGCATTTAGTGTTAAGAAGTTTTTTTTTGTCCATTCTTATAGTTTTTGCACGTCATTGTTGATGGTTTTAGTCGTTTCAATGTCATTTTTGTTTTCAGATAAAATTCCTAAGTCGTCCGCGTAGATTGTTTTTTTTCCCATTATGTCTCTGTGTATTATGTCGTTAATGTATATTATATAAAACGATGGTCCTAATATTGATCCCTGAGGTACTCCGAATTACATTGTTGTTATTTCACTTTTGTGTTCTTCAATTTTCGTAAACTGTTAAAATATATCGTAAACTGTTGTTTATTTAAACTTTAAAAACAAAAATAAATAGGTATGACAGGCTTCTCTGGAAAAAAAACACTGGCAGTGAATTTTTTTGCCTTTAGTTAACTTATTCTATAAATATCCGTTTTAAAACAATCAAAGAGCCCAACCCTTTTCTTTATCAAGTTTTGCATATTCATTATAAGTAGAGGTTATTATTCTAATCAAACAAACCTATTTAACTTTTTGAAAGATAGTAAATAGTAATGTCGGCCTCGTGGTGTAATTGTCAGCTCGTTTGCCTACCATGCTAGATGTGTCAGGTTCAATTACTGACGTGGTTGATATGAAATATTTATTTAAAAGGTTGTTTTTGCACTAGAATATATCATAGTCTATGACCTGGTACATGTGCCGCGATTTTGAACGCTATCTTCATCTGTACATATTGAGGCGGTACACTTAACATTTTTACCATCTCTGACTACCTTGGACGTCACATTACTGAATCCAACCAACGAATGACCCCGAAAATTTAGTCCGCATTCTTAACTCCATGAAACTTTTCAATAGTTCTCATCCATGTTTTTAATATGCTTTTGTGATAAAAGTTGCCTACTTTAAAGCGTTTATAAGTACTAATAAATCAAAATTTCAGCAAAAAATACTCGTTTAAACGTGATTTTAATATGACTCTTGACAATTGTCATAGACGGTATGCTTAACAATTTTCTTTATTTATCTATCAAGCGATTACAAAGCTGGTTTCTTTAACGTTTCGATACGTACCTTCAGGAAGATAGTAAAGCAAACAGAAAATAAATTAACTAAATTTATTTTTACAGTGATAACATTTTACGCCTAGATGCTTTATATGTAAGAGGGCGGAATCTAGTCACATTTTCTGAGCATCTAGGCGTTCGTTTTCAAAACTGACAGTTATGTGTAAATTCAATTCGACAACAAAATATACTTATTTTTCTCTCATATTTTTAATTGGCTTTTAAGAAAAAAATTGCCAACGACAGAACGATCAAAAATATTTAATTGAATCGTAGTTAAGGCAAAACTAGCTCGATAGAATAAATTTTTTGACGGTTTTAATGCGAAGATATGCGTGTTGAGGAGTAATAGACCCGTCGGTACAAACCGATGTACTTACATCAAAACTTGGTGGTGGGGGGATGAGTAGTGTATCTACGCAATCGCTCATGAGAATCAATCTTCAACTATGACATCATAATGAAGATATGTTAATTTAGTGCGTAGATATGTGTACCGTGACGTACGCTTCCCCTTGTTACATATCGATGTACCTACCCAAAACTTGAAGGTAGGGGGTCGGTAGTGTTTCTTCGTAATCGCTCGAGAGAATTTGTCTTTATCCATTCCGTCATAGTGATGTTCTTAGCTTCCCATCATCATCACGGCCCTGAAGCATAAGACTGATCATCTTACCTTCATGTAACAAAAAAAGGATCGAGATACGCTTCCAATTGAAGCGTATCTGTACTGTTTTAATGCAGTGTCCTGTGCACTATTAGGAGCGAAAAGGGAATGATGATGATAAATGATAATAAAACCCTTAGTTTAATTATTATATGAAACAGTACTTTTTTATTTTCTTGTTCTTTTTAAATATTTGATTATTTAAGTTGATTTTGACATTTATTTTCAATTTAACTTTACTGAACGTGTCATATAATTTTAGAGTATAATTTTTGTTTCTAAATCTTGTGTAAAAAAGTTGAGTAGTTAGTGAAAGATAAAATTAAATACAAATGGACAAAAATTCAAATAACTTGTTGAAAAATAGCTTCTGGATTTGGATCCCGAGAACTGCCTTAAGATTGTCACCCACCAAAACAGTAGTCTATTTGAACGCAAAACTATTGTTAAATGTCTGCTATTTATAATTTTTGTACATTCATTTATTTATTTATTCAAAATTATACTCTTTAAAATATAATTGACCTAATTAAGCCTTTTTTGACTGTGCCCGTGTCAAGCCACAATTAACAATAAAAAAAACATAGTAAAATTAATTAGATTCAATTATTATGACATGTGACGCAATAGAATAGAAAAATAATAGAAAGCAATAGAAAAATCCAGAAAAACAATTAATAAATATTAAATAATAACATTCCAAAGAATACATTGCAAAACAGATAATCCGATAAAAACATTACAATCTAAATTATACAAATTTAGACTCATACTTGAATTACGAATTACTTGACGTACGATTGAAATAAACAAAATATTAGTATAAAAGTAAAATGTACTAGTATTTAAAACAAAACAAAATAAAAGGATCATTAAAATCAATAGAAAAAATATATAAAGATAAAAACATAATTGAAATCATAATTGAGATATGGTTTCTAGAAACTCACTTTATACAATAAAATGAAAAAGGAGTAATAAATTAATACCAATTAAGAATTAGTACTTAATTGAATAATACATAATGAAAGAACATATTTGATAAAAATTTCTATTTTTGATAATTACTAATCTCTTACTTTGAAAAGATTGACCATCTCGTCTCTATCGACGTGTAGCAACCAATTGCAAAAAAATTTTTTAAATACAGTTTATATCCATACAGTGTTATTTATTTTATTATATTTACTTATTATGTACAAAAAAACATAATAAAAAAATAATAAAAATGAATGCCTCGACACAGGTTATGCCCAGTTAGGTGTTTATGTAGAAAAGTAAAAAGAAAAAGTGAAAAACTAAATAACTCAATAAAAAGAAATATGAGTTTTTTTTAAAAATAGTTACATTAAATATATTTATACTTCAAGTTTTCTTAAAGACAATTTCGCAGTTTGTGTAAATAAAATAATAAAACAAAATATTAACTGTAACTCTTTCATAAACTAATTAAGAGACAATTTAATGTTTATTTACAATCAAACAGCAAAAATATCGAAGAATTAAAACTTTAAAAGTTTTCATTATAGCTCTAATTGCAGTTTTGTCAATTTGTGATCCATTAAATACATATTGTGGTCAGTACATTAAATTTATTTTAGTTTTCCAGTATTAACAGTGAATAAATACTGCATTACTTCAAAATTACGACCTTTGCTAGATTCACCTTCGAAAAAAAAACGTAGAAATGAAAACGAGATGAAAATGTTTTTAATTTTTTTATTTGAAGAAATAACTTTGCGTCAACATTGCCTAAACATTAAAATAAACTTTTAAATTAGGGTAAAAAAACACTTAAGAGTGCCTAAATAACAATATTTATTTCTTATTTCGCAAACCGTCTGATGGTAAATATTCATAATGACACTGTATTAAAAGTTCTTTACGGTAAAAATAAAATATTAAAATATGACTAATTAGAAATCTTAGGAATTAAAAAAGTGATTCATAATGAGGAAAAAGAATAAACAATATTTCATTTTGTCCACTCCTGTCTTGTTTTAAAAATCGTATCCATCTTATTTTACACTTTCCATCATTAAAAAAACAACATGACAAAAACACTTCCCTTATTAGCTCTATATTATGTATCAATAATGTAATATTTAGTTATCACTGTAAAAATAAAATAGGATACAATTTATTAGTTAAGTATACCTTGATAAAGAGGCATGAGTAGCTTTGAAACTACTACAATGACCTATGCACCAACTAGTGTGAACAGGGGATGATGATGACATTGTTTTAATATAAAAAAAATAATAATGAAAAAAATAAAAATATAAGTATATACATAAAAAAAATAATAATTAAATATTGATTCTTGTCACTACGGCGCCTCGCTAAACCCATTTATTTATTGAACTTTTCTACCATCAAACGAATGACAGATCATAGGTCACGCAAATGCCTACCGAGACTTTCAGATTTCTTAGTCGGAAATCTTTGCCGTCTTAATTATTGCTGAAAAAAAGCTTTATTATTTCGTTAAAGAAAAAGAAAAGAGGGTTTAAACACATTTATTTGTTGGAATTTTTGGCAGTTAATTATAAAACGTACTCCAAATTAACTTAATAGCGATTAAGTACGCCGAAATCCAAAGATTTTAATTAAAATTGTGTTGTTATCTTAAGTTGAGTAATTATAATTTTGAGAAAGTATAAACAATATAATAAATGTTATAATTAAATAAAAGGTCAAAGCTTTTAACAATTTCATAAAAAAAAAAATTTCCCTGCTTTAGAAATTTGTTTTTTATATTAATTGATTACAATGTAAAATTCTGACTTTAAATAAAACAGGAATCTAAAAAATGTTTTCGGACCCGTGGTTCTGCGATGAACTCGATGTTTGGGTTTCGAATTTTTCTCTACCACAATTGTCTTCCTATTTTGAGATATTTACGATTCGTTAAAATTATCTCTGAAATTTATAATCAAAGTAGCACAAAAAATGACAAATAATAATCATACTGAATTAAGGAGTAAATAAACACAATTAATATTTGAAGCATAATTTTGTGGTCAAATATCTCACTTAATATTATAAAATATTTGTTTATAACCACTTAACTACCGTTTCTTTGTCAGGACACCAATAAAACCATCATGCAAAATCCACTATACACTTTCACCAGAGTTATTGCACAAAGTATTTTTTATTTGTTTAAAATATTTTCTTTTAGTGTTTTCTTAAAAATATACATAAGAGGAAAAACCGAATATTTTAAAAATTAAGGATAATAACACTGCAATAAAATATAAATTAACAGTAAAAATAGTAAACAAAAAATCCCACAAAGGCATGGCCTGTTTTTAGGTACACAAGAAATTTGAATTTATTCTATAAAAATAACACTTATTTAGCTTCGGGAGAGAATTCCTCTCATCGACCGGTGTTACAGAACTGAGGAGAGCTCCCTAAAATTATATTATAAACTTATACTAGTAGGCAACAGTCAGTTATTGCGCGGTCAGAATCCTGTTGTGGTCCTGTTGCTAGTGTCTCGGACTCACAGACCGAAGGTCCGTGGTTTGAATCCTACTCTACCCCAACTTGATTCCCATTTTCTTATACTGAGTTATTTACAACTCGTTGAAAATGGCCCTCAAAATTAAATATTTGGGTAAATCATAAGAACGCAAATATTTTTTTTTTTACTAAAAAAAAATGTCTAAAAGACCAACAAATTTATCAAACTATTCAATTCATGTTTTAATATTTTTGACTTGAACTCATATTTGACTATCTTTTCTTCCAGATTTAGCTTTCAGGGTTTAAATTTCTGGAATAGCAATTCACATCGAATATCATTCATGTGAAATAAAAACGCCGGGTGCGCTCCTGACTGAAATAATAATAATAATTCTTTATTCCTTATGCTTTTTACGTTAAAATACATCCAATATGTAATTTTTCACATTCATAATGGGTATTTGATGAGTATTTGTGATAAGATTTTTTTTTTTTTTTCAAAAATACAATTTGTTGTTGATTTATAATGTATCATAATTTTTATTCTGCATTTGTAAAAAAAAATTGTAAATCATAAAAATACGTCTGTAAAGAAATATTGTTATCTGCATGTCCCTAAGTGATATTTTTTCCAAAAACTCTTTAGGAATATTAAATTAAATTATATATAAAATGTTTTCAATTTTATCAAATAAAAAATATAAAGATATGTTAAACAAACAACATAAATTCAAAATCATTGAAATCACATGTTGACTATTTTAATAAGTAGACGAGATTTACACTATAATCTGTGGGTATGCAATTCCCTAATTGGTTGTTAATAGGTATTATAACAGAATCAACAATGAAAAACATTATTTCAATCAAAATAATTTATAGTAATTCGGTATTTTGTATTTAAATAGAATAATAAAACTTTTAGATTTTTTTTTCAACATAAAGAATCTTTGTACAAAATACTTTAATCTGGGGATAAATGCTTATCTTACTTAAAACCAAACCTTCAAGGTAAGTATCCTTTTACATTAAAAAATATATAATAAAACACTTCCTTTGCAAGGAAAAAGATTCAGAAAATGTCTACTTTATTTGAAAAGGATTCAGACTGGTTCATCAAAGTCACTTGATATTTCCCTTTCTCCGTTAAGAGTGAGATTTTTTCAATAAAATAAATGTTGAGATAGACAAAACATGACAAAAGAAAGACTTCCCTTGGACATTGTGAAAACATCAAACCGATTTCTCAAAGGATTTGTACTGAAAGACGAATATCTCAGGCCCCGTTTTACAACCATCCGTCAGTAAACTTGATACAGTTTTAAATTAACATTTGTTTTACTCCCCTGGCCAACAATGTTTTGAGTATGTCCAAATGTTTGAAGACAGGCTGGATTTAGCCCAGACTTCCATATTTCCTTATGAAAAATGTTTTCTCTCTATGTCGCAACGAATTTAGATCTTAATGACTCCTTAAGGAAAAATCCAGCATATCTACAAACATTTAAACATACTCAAAACATTGTTGATTATTCTCTTGCTCGATATAAATGTTAATATTTCATTACAAAATACTTTTCTTTCATTTTTTTGATAATATCTGTACCTCAGAGGCAAGCGGATGCAAATCCAAACGTCAAATGTTCAACACAAGCCTTAAGAATCTATCTTCTCTAAGTGATTTCTAATAATTTATAACACTAATATGTATTTTTAATATCTCAATACATCGGTTCTTTTTAGACGTTCATTTTTTCAAAATCAATGAACATGGTCATAAACTAGATACGAAAATCGAAATGTCATTTCATCAAATTCTGGATTTGCATCCGTCTGCCTCTGAGGTACAGATATGTTTTCTTTGAATCTGATTTCAAAAATAGTTCATATTTTTTTATTTTGAGATATTGCATTTTGACAATGATAAATATGCTTTTATTTTGGTTTGTATTTCATAACATACTTTCATACGTTAGAGTCCATACAAAAACTGTGCCTTAACATCGCACAATGTGCAAAACCGACGAATAGGGAAATATCACATACTACAAATACCGATAAAAATATATAAAATGGATTAAGAATAGTTCATTGTATTTTCAGTTTCAAAATCAATATGGATATTGCGGAGAAATGTTTTCATACATAAATGTATTAAGTGTAAAAAAAAAAAAATGTCTAGAAAAATGCGACGTGTTTGACCTTGGTTGTTGTGGCGTCAAGATTCGTGATATTGTTCTAAACAAAGTTCAATGGCCAGGAACAAATAAACATGAATCGTAACGCATTAAGGGCGTGGCAAATGGAATAAGTGTTTTTTGCGGGAATTAAAAATTTAAAAGTATTTTTTAAGCTATTAATAAGCATTTTTTTTTTACTGAACAGTATTTAATAGAAATTTACTTTAAAAATGTAAAAAAACTGATAATTTCCTATTATGCGGGCTGTTAAAACGTTATTAAAGAAGAACAGGAAAGATATTGCCTTTTTTTCCACGCCAATAGCCTCCGAACTAATACGTAACGTTGAATCTATAAAGCTCTTGATTGTTAATTATTCATTCGATTGTAAAGTCAATAAAATATAAATTTCATGTAAGTAATTTTCATCGCGTTTCATTTAATAATCATGGCCTTCAAAATAACTGAAAATAAATAATATTAAATCGGGATAATCTAAATACAGTTCCATATTCCAACAGTGGTGACCCTGACGTGATTATAAACTGCTGAATTCACATACCAAAAAATAAATAGGTACATTTATTTGCCAGAGTTGATTTGAGCGCACTGGTCACCCTGTTTGCTGTGCTCACCTTGCTTGTCTACAGTATTTGGACATACTTAAAATATTAGTGATATTACAGTCGACTTACGTAATTAAACGAAGTACTTTTATATAAATGTCTTTCTTGACTGAACCATCAACCATCAACCATTCAATCATGAAACAATACTAAGGCAATTCCTATCCTTATACCTCGTATATTTGAATAAGACATAAGTCATCTTGTATGGACTTGTAAGGCAATAGGATTCAAAAAGTATTTTCAGGTTCATAGCATTAGCGTTCAGTTAGGATTTAAGGGTAAATATTTCATTTTCGTTTAACTAATGGAATCAGTAAACTTGCTTATATTATCGTCACAGAGATTATCATTAAATAATTAATTCAGCAATTAATTTTTTAATGACACTTAATAAATTTGAAATAAATTTGTGTCATAAAAATCTTATAAAAACCCATGAAAACAACATATAAACTAACATTATTGTAAAAAAAAAATGTATACATTTTATTTGGAAAATGCACAAAGTTTTTTTTTACAATTTAAATATATATTATTTTTGTATTTTGTATGCAATTTGTGTAAAATAAGAAGTGACTAACGGAAAATATTTTATTTGCTGAAATTGAAGCTGAGTTTCAACTTCTGTTCTAGTTTCGGCCGAAATCAAAACTGAGGCTTATTTAAATAATTTTTAAGTCACTTCAAAATGTCCAAAATAATGTTTTTTTATTGTAAATCTTATGGGTTCATTAAAATCAATGTTAAATTAAGTACACGATGAAATAAAACCCATAAATATAACGTTATAACTGACAGCACTCACCGGCCGAAAGCCGAAACAAACTAAAGGTCACGCGGCCAAATCAAGAGCCGTAAGATGTATTCGAGTACAATCGGATTTAATTCAACAAATCTCGACCGCAGGTTCTAGCTGAACCGAAATTTCGGCCAACCTTTGGCCGAAACAAAAGCTTTAGTCAGTCACTAAATAAAGTAAAGTACATCGAATAAAATGAATTGACATCTTTTAAACTAATTTATTTAATAACAATACAACAGAGATACATCATATTTTAGACAAAGAAATACGAAAGTCTAAGCGTATACTGGGCTTATAACTTGTAATTGGCTAGTTTAAGTGGCCAATTTTTGCGCTGCATAACATTTACCATTCTGCCTATGTTTGAACATACATGTTTCTTCGATTCTTCAAACTGTAGATTTTTTTGAATTATAGCGCTTTAACCTTTGATATAAGAGAAATTCATCTGACTGAAGACACGCCTAAATTTTTTTTTAATTTTTATACTTTTTCTCGGACTGGTTGAAATAATCAACAGTGTTTGAAATAAATTCAAAATATTTAAGTTAACGTACACTTTTACCAATGAAAACTGGTTGGAACTAAAAAATGCTATGATCATATCAAATCTGTGATCAATAACGTTTTAATTATTTATTTAGTTTTTTTATTGTTATTATTTAATTATTCTAATTATTCAAGTACATACATATTACTTTTTTTTTTAATAAAGTTTCCCAAACTGTTGTTTTGAGTTGGGATACAACATATTGGAAAGTGGAAGAATGTACATTATTAAATAATAGCAAAAAAAATATTCAATATTATTACATAAACATCCATGTATTTCAAAGAACATCTGGACAACATGCTTATTAGTAAATAAATCTATGCAATATCTCTCAGCAGTCTCTTGCAATGGTCTCTTCCCTGGACAAAATCCAGACTTTAACACTCTTTATGAAAATGTCTTACGTTTTGGAGTACTTAACATGTTCATCCAGGACATTGAACATTCTTGGGACCACAAAAGAAAAAATCTTCTGAGCAAACGTCGAACGTGTTTTTGGAATTTAATAATTCAAATTACAGAAAAACCTCGTTCGGGCATTTTGATGGGATCTACTCCTGTAGCCGCATTTTTCTAGAAATGTGTGAATGACTCTTTTTTAAAAAATAGCCTAATATCCAGTACCTGCATGAATTGGAACAATGTCTCGGATGGAAAAGTGGGGGTCATCGAAGTTGTCCACAATGTCCGCTCCCTGAGCAGAACATAACATGGTGTCCACGAAATCTCTTCAGGTGTCTCTGACTGCGGCCAACTCCCGTCTGTCCTTTCGAGACAGTTCCGCGTCTCGTAGTTCTGACGTGAACTGCCAAAGAACTGTCGCCAATGAACGTTCAAGACCGCGAGAACCTGATGCCTTATAAAGAAGACGAGCGGGGTTAAGGCTCTTGGAAGGAATTCATAATATAGAGCCCAACAGTAATAAAAACAATTAAATATTGGAAAACATGACGAATATGTCTATGTTATAATTATTAATTATTTTTAATTATTTTGTTTTAAAGATTATATAATTTAAGCAAGATTATAAAAGTAATTATTTTTCTCTACTCCGCCGTGAATTTTTCTTGAAAGAGAAAAGTGGCTACTCGTATTTCCACTACTTTCTTCCACAAACATCCCTTATTCCGGAGTAAAGCCTTATTTGGGGGTGTAATTAATTTCAAGCTTGGGTTTAATTGATTTATTTCCAACCCTCGAGTTTCTACAGCCTGCGAGAAGGAATTTTCAACCATGGTGAACCTAACAATCTTGTACAGATTCTTATACGTTGTGCCTTGTGGATGTGTCTATATTTACTGTCTGATTTTTTACACTTTCTTAAAAAAAAACAAGTGACACATATCAGAGCAATGAGAGTTTAATTAAAGTGTGCTAAATACAATAAAATTACATTCCTGTCAGGGGTATAAAACGGCCAAAGTTTGAAAGGGTTTGGTTAATTGAACATTTCGATAAACATAGTAATTAATTAAGTTTTACTATTTAAGCTTTGAAAAATTATTCCGTTTACATTCCAGTCAACTTAACAAGATAATCAATAAAACCTTCTTTAAAACCAGATATTGAGATGGAAAACAGCAAAAAACGACGTATATTTATATTGCTTTTAGTAAAGTAGCAATTTAGATAAAAGTCTGGATTAAATCGATTGAACATAGAAAAAAGTAATATTCGTGTTATTGGGTGCAGTAAGGCTAAAAAAGCCAGGCCGCTTTTATGCAAATAACTGTAATGATCACTTTTGATCACAAATACGACTTTTTTCAATTTTCAGAAAACACCTTGAGTTCTAGAAAAATAATATGGCATAGATACTGATGGGAAGATCAATGCGTCCAGAAATGTTTTTCTCTATAATATATAAAAGTGAATAAATACGTGTATAAAAAAAAGTATTTTAATTTAAAAAAATCAATTCATTATTTAAAATAGCTGTTATAAAAAACATGTTCACAATGTCACCTCATACATTAAACATTTGAAAGAGCTATCATTTAATATTAGATCTGGGTGTTTTCTGCGAATTTCATATGCTAGGTTGTGTGGTCAACCAAAATTTAAAAAAACTCAAAAATTCTTTAAGACAATAATTGAGTTATTTTTTAAGTTATTATACCAAATTAAGTTTATCTTTACAATACCGTTTTATAAACATAAAATAACATGTTTAATAAAAACAGTACAACAGAGATGAAGAATACTTTAGAGAAGGTAGTATAGAAGTCTTGCAATCTACAGGGCTTATGAACTGTCATTGGCTGGTTTAAGTGGTCACTTAACACACTGTGTAAAATTCACTATTCTGCCCATATTTAAACACTTATGTCTTCAATTCTTTCATCTGTTGACGTTCGTGAAGTTAAAGATCTGAAACCTTTCTTAATTTGGGTTAGATTCATCCAACTGAATTATTTGACTTATATACTAGGCAACGCCTAAAAAAATTTTTTCTTTCAATTTCTATACTTCTTCATGAACCAATAAATAAACAAGGTTTTCAGCCCTTTGACTTCACAAACATCAACATATGAAAGAATTGAAGACGTAAAGATATTTAAATATGGGCAGAGTAGTGAATGTTAAACAGTGTGTAAAGTGGCCAGTTGAACCAACCAATGACAGATCATAAGCCCTGTAGATGCCTAGACTTATATATTACCTTCTCTGAAATATTCTTCATCTCTGTTATACTATGTTAATATTTACAGCTCTCCGGGGAGTTGAATCTAGTCCTTGTTTACAAAAATTTGGACAAACTCAAAATATTGTTGATGTTCAATATATATAATTACAATTTGCATCAGAGTTTTACTAAGGCTGGCTGTTTTCTGCAAAATTCACATCTTAGGTTGTGTGGTTAGCCAGACTTTAGAAATCATTGAAACCGGTCAAATACACGATTAAATTATTTATTGGATTATAAACAAAACGAATGTGTAAATTATTTATCATTTGGAAATAAAAAATATCTTTTATTTATTTATAAAAAGATACATATTATGAAAAATATAAAAACGTACCCCTAACTCTATGAGGCCAAGAGCCTTGTGTTGAGTTGGGATACAACATAATAGAAAGTGGAAGCATGCATATTATTAAAGAATACTACACTCCAACTGTTGTATATATTTGATTATTCGCTCTTTTCACAAAAATGCTATTATCTCAGTTTCACTTTTCTATGACTGACTGTTTGCAAAACTATAATTGGCCCGAATGGGAGTTTAAGTAAAAAATGCAATGAATATTTTTTTAATGTACCAGTCTCTATTCTGGCAGAGTAATAAACAAGGGCTGTTTTCCAATGAGTTTTGTAATTTTATTACGATATCTTTGAAATATTTTACAAATTAGCATATTTCAACTGAGATGGAGAGTAGCCTAGTCTTTTACATACTTATAACCTCTCATTGGCTAGTTTTTATCATTTTTGGGAAAATAAAAAGTCGCAAGGGGCCAAGTCCAGTATGTACAATTGCTTAAAATCAATGCGGTGTTTTTTATTGTCACAAAGTTGCAAATAAACCACGAAGCGTGAACGGACGTTCGACATTTCCACTCTAAAATATTTTTTGAAATTCGCCCATCACACAAAACGCAAAACAGTAAGTGTTTCACAGTGTGTAAAGTGATTTCTTTAACCAGCCAGTGACAGATCATACAGACAACAAACAAAAAAACCATCACGCTGTTTCCCCGTAGGAATAAACAGAGATGATAGAACGCCATATCACCCTATATTGTCATACAGACCTCGCTTCCTCCACATTCATACATCTTCTCATGTATGCACGCCGATTATTCCTTCTTTTGACGTGTCTATCTTCAAGTATTTGATAGACTTGATCGTGCCATTCTTTCTCGGTCTTCCTCGTTTACTGCATCCATCAACATTCGCATCATAGATCCTTTTAGCCGATCTTTCGCTCTACGTGTCCAAACCAATGCAGCAGCCCTTACTTAATTCTATCGATAATGCATGTCTCAGCCTTACACACTTCACGGATTTCGACATTTGTGCACCTATCATACATCGTTTTACCACACATTTGCCTGAGGGATCGCATTTTGACAGCATTTAACCAACTTTCATTATCATTTTTCCAATTCCATTAATCGCTCCCATACATAAGAATTGGCACTAGAACTTCGTTGTGAACTGCTAGTTTAGCCTCCTGCCATAAACATTTATTTTCTAAAGTAGATTTCAGTGCATCGTTTACCCTGTTCCTGGCACTCACCCTCCTTTCAATATCTTTCTCAGTCTTTCCATCCCTAGTAAACATTTTTCCCAGGTACACAAATTCTCCTACCTGATTTAGAATATCTCCGTTCACACTGATCTCACATTTAGTTACATTTTTATTGCTTTCAATCTTTGTTATTTGACAAAAAATGCCAAACTTGAATATGGAAATCAACTACCAATGAGCAGTAGGGTGAATGTTACACAGGGTATAAAGTGATAACTTAACTCAGCCAATGACGAATCAAAAGCTCTGTAAATACATAAACATTTACATTCTCAACATTCTCATCCCTCTTAAAAAACATGTAATTTAAATTAATCTTGATTTTTGTTTTATTTCAGGTGTCATCCTTTCTCAACTATAAGCAGGTTAGTGACATTTTTCATATTTTCTTTTATACTTAAAATATGGCCTACTTTTCTTATTCTCAGAAGCAATAAGCTCTGAAAAACTCGTACGGTTTAAGTTCCTAATCTTGATTGATGAACTTTAATACACTGCGACACTTTTACGACCAAACGGAGCATGCTTTAAGCTTTATTTTATTTGTGAGAAAGCTATATTCAATGCTAAAGTAAATTGATCACCAAGCTTTTAAGTGCACTTTGAAATGTTTCCTATATTAAAAATTGTCGGCAATATTTTCTGTTTTGGAACTAGGTATATTAAAAAAGTGAAAAATAACGTTCTATAGGTCGAGTGTTTTTGACTCGAAGGCTACTTTCTGGCTAGAATCTTAAAAAAGAATTGCAATCGAAGATTAGTTCACCTTGTGATGAAGTATTTTTTAAAAATAAAAACGAAAAAATTACGTTCTCAAGATTTACCCGAAAATTGGGATTTTGGTGGCATTTTCAACAAGTTGTAAATAACTTACTTTTAGAAAATGGGAATTTAGTTGAAGTAGAGTGTTTCTAAGAAAGAAAAATAATAAGAAAATATTTTTTTGTTTTGTGTACCATTTTGTGAAAACGACCTTATTTATACTGTTATAATATTTTGTTAAAATAAATATAGCGTAAAGTTTTCGTAAACCAAGTTTTTAGAAAAAACCTATTTTATATTGATTTTGTATTTGTTACAATTAATACAGTGTAAAATTTTTGCAAACCAAATTTCGTAAAATTTCTATCGAAAATAAACGTAAAAATATAATTTTTCACTAAAAAATTGTGAAAGCGCCGTCTATGAATAATAAGTTTCATATTTTCGTTACGAATCACCTTAAATTATTTTTGTCTAACCTGTTTCAAAGTTCTAAATAAATATGTACGGACAGCGATTAATATTTTATGTCGATCGACAAGCTGCAACAAAACCACCTCAAAATATAGACCGTCCTGTCAGAATTTTTCCTCAGAAATGAGATTACGTTACTCTCTTTGGATGACGTCAGGCGGCGGCCATCTTGTTCACTCCATTAGCTTATAAGTTCCCTGACACTTTACTGACGCTTCAAGGAAGACATTTTAATATAACTTGTTTTTTTTTTATTTTGCCTGGCTTTAGCTTACTGCATTAACCCTTGAACTAACAAACAGGGTGAAGAGTTTCTAGAAATAACTCAGATTTAACAAGGGTAGTGTCTAGTTAGCGTTTTGTACGGTTATTTTCCCTTAACAAAATATGCACCCGTGAGTCACTAAAGTTTTCATTAAACAGTTGCGTTTTTAAACTTCTAAACCATCTGAATTTCTATTTATTATTTATTTTTTAAAAATAGCCAATAAAAAAATAATATATCGATTGGTTAAAGCAGCAATATTTAAACAAATTATAAAAGGGATGAAAACATTTTAGAGAAGGATACGTGGAAGTCTAGGCATTTACAGGGCTTATGACCTGTCATTGGCTGGTTTAAATGGTCATTTGCCCTTGAGGTGATTTTCACAAAAATGGCGCTATATCAATTATCCAAACATAATTATTATTATTATTATTACGCAATATGTAAGATTAAACATTTTGCTTATGTTTAAAAATGCATATATCTTCAATTCTTCCACTTATTGATTTTAACAACATCATTATACTTACAGAATAATATTTTTCTTCAATGAAATGAACAATGATAATAAAAAGTACAGTCAGAAATACAATATATTTAAGAAAGAAGTAAAAAATTACATCTATAATTCTTTTTTATGTAACACTAATTGAAAACAGCGTTTACATCTTTTTCGTAATTTATTTATGTTATTCTAAAAGTATTATTGATTAAAATAAAATAATCTATTGTAAGACGTCACTCCCCATTATGTACCTAAGAATATTTTATGTCTTTTACGTAATGGGAAACGTTAATGTAAATTTATGTATTTGATTAATGTAAAAAATTGTATTTAGTTGTAATATTGTATTTTAATTTGTTATTAATAAATAAAAAATTAAAAAGAGAGAAAAAAAACTCTGTAAATGCCTCAATTTCCATATTCTTTTTTCTTAAATATAATTTATTAATTTATTGTACAGAAACAAACAGTCGACAATGATATAATAATAACATAAAAAGTATACGGTATAAAGACAGACCAGCAAAGTTTCTTAATAAAAAACATACGTATTAAATTGAGGCACAACAAAGGGATATGTTTATGTGTATTTGTATGAGAGTAAGTGTAGAGGTGTTTATCTGTTTTTTTTTTTGTGGGAGTATGTAAGTGTGAGCATCATAAAAAAGCAAGTGGAATCGTATCGCAGCCAGAAAAAATGATTATTTATTTATTTTAAAAAAAAATTAAGGGGCTTGTTAAATATTTCAATAGATGAAAAAAAGCATTATTGTAAGAGCATAGTTAGTCATCCATCCCCGTTGTAATTTATTTATATTAATGATTCCCTAGGGGATAAAAAACAGTTTTTGGTCTACAACCATTTCGACAAATTCAAAATATTGAAGCAATATTTTAGTTGAAATCTTTGAAAACAACTTCTGGTTTTAAGCAATGAGCTTGTTTAGTACTAAAAAAATGAATTATTACTTTGGTAATTTTTTTACAGATACATACCATAACAGAGATAAAAAACATTTCAGAGAAAAAAATAAATAAGTCAAGGCTTCTACAGGGTTTTTAACCTGTCATTGGCTGGTTGAATTGACAATTTTATACTGTGTGTAACAGTCACCATTCTGTTTATATTTGAACGTGTATATTCCTTCAATTCTTCCTGTCGATGTTCGTTAATATTTAACTAACAGAATCTGGATGTTTTGTCATAAAAAATAATTTAAATTTATGCTTCCTAATTGTTTTAATTTGCCACTATTTACTGTCACATTCACCATTTTGCGTTTGTTTTAGCCTGCACGTTACCGCAACTCTTTAAAGTTTATCAAAAGTAATTAAAAATAATTCTAAATCAGAAAAGTAAATTGTGTCTTCGTTATTTACGTAATAATTCATTTTGCTATTTTTATGTAAAATATTTAATTTAATATTTCACTGTTTCGGACTATTAAAACTAATTAACTCGGCTGGATTGCTCGATTTAATAAACTCTTCTATTTAAATGTATCTACAACAAACTACAGTGCACACTCGCCTTAGAAAAATTCATGTGTTTGCAAATGAATACGCAAATAATATAAATATATTCAATACAACACTTTTTAATTTTAAAAGGCAGTGTATCAATTTATTATCTCCAAATTTAAATACTTAAACAATACAATTTTGTTTTATATTGTATACCTTTTAATAACTTATATCTGTATTCTTAATTATTATTTTTCTACATTCTTCTAATTTTAAGGTTTTTTTAATATAACCGATGGGAAAAAATGAACTTCTGTTCTCTCTACTGGAATATATGTATGTATGTACTATATATAAGATTTGTTTTTATTTATTTTTATTTTCTTGTTCTTATTACTTCATTTAATTTTTTTGCTACATTGCGTAAAATATGTCTGTTTTTTGTATGAAAATATATGTAAAACGTGTTAAAAAAAGGCGTTTGAATAAATAAATAAATATACCAATTTACCAAAAAGTTGTCATGAGGTGCTCATACCAACTCCTTAAAGTTCACAAAAATCAGCAAATGAAAGAGTTTTGGTAATATTTATTTATCTTTTAAAAGAAAACAATAACAAAATAATTATATATACAAACAACTAAAGCTATCGGCTAAGTATAGTTTTCCTAACATAACTAAATACAATGCCATAAAATAAGAAAAAAAGCGTACCCGTGAAAGGCTATTCCGTGTCATTCTACTTTAAAAAATATATATATACTTATGAAACGGAACATATGAAAAATATTTTTTTGTTTACTCCTTCTTGAAAAACCTTTTCGCCAGCTGACTCATACAAAGTAACTTAAGATTGGCCTTCTTTCTTTCCTCCTTTTAAACAAGAGGAAATAAATATTATATGCACGCATACAAAAAAATAAAGTATTTAAAACCTTTTAAAATAGGTAAAGTTAGTTTAATTTTAATTATGATTTGCAAGTAAGGTTTTACCATTTTCTTTGAAGTTCTTGTTTAGAATGAGGAAATATACACATCGATTTTGTATATGTGGTAAGTATGTTTACTAGCGATGAATGACTGAGAAAGATATTGAAAGTAGAGTGAGTGCTGGGAACAGAGTGAACGATGCACTTAAATCAACCTTGGCAAAAAAATGTTTGACGCAAGAGGCAAAATCAGCAGTTCACAATGGAGTCCTGGTCCCGAACCTGATGTATGGGAGCGAAGTATGGATTTGGAAAAAAAGGGATGAAAGTAGGCTAAATGCTGTCTAAATGCGATCTGTCAGGCGAATGTGTGGTAAAACTATGTACAAATGTTGAGATCCGTACATTATGTAAGGCTGGGATAATCGTTATCTACAAAATCAAGAAAGGAGCTCTGCGCTGGTTTGGACATGTAGAGCAAATGAACAGGCAAAAAGACGGCTAAGAATATTTACAATGCAAATGTTGATGGATGCAGAAATAGAAGAAAACAGGAGAAGATGTATGAATGTATAGAGGACGAGATCTGCATGCTAAGATTGAGTGATGCAGCGGTCTATCCTCTCTGCCTACCCTTACGGGGAAACAGTGTGATGGTTAGTTTATTTGAATAAAAATGGTGTTAATTTAGTATTCTGGGAAATATGCATTCTTTTTGTTATTTGAACAAAGTTATGCAGAGAACAGCTAGTCCACAAATTTGAAAAAACTGGATATTGGTGTTATTAAGTGCAGTAAGTTCAATTTTGTTCTGCTAAAAATAGCCAGACCGCTTTGATACAAAAAAAACTGTAATAATCACTGTTGGATGCTTGGTTCCTTCGACCTCGGGACTGTAAACAAGGTCTGCCCTCTCGCGATCTGCGTGTTCGAAGAAAGCAGGGAACGTTTGATTTTATGTAAACGATTGATGTTATGGTTTTGAGTGTCAATACTGGAATGCATGAAAGAGGTAAAGATTTACAATTTCCTCCCTTTGGCACTGGTCCAGAAAAACACCGATATTGTTTGCACAAATCACCTTTAACGTTTCGTGTAAGTTTTTGATGATTCGAATCACTGTTACGCTCGCAGTACGTTTTTCGTTATGTCTTCGCGCGCGTTGGTTTCTTGACTCGCCGTCAGGGGGGTAGGTACATTGGAATTCAAAACAAGGACCACCGGAATCAAAGGAAGGAATGGCTTGACACTCGAATAAAAAGATAATAAATCCGAAACAACCACTTTCTGAAAAAAGTCTCGGATCACAAAAACAGCATTTCTTTTTTTGCTGAAAACCCCCTTAGTACCAGAAAAATCTCACGGTACTTTGAAAATCAGTAAAACTGGTCAAATACATAATGACAACACTTCAGCCTTTAAAATGTTTTCTTGCGCGCTGTAAAAATTAAAGCATCCACCACCTCTAAGAATAAAAATATCACCTGCATTAAAGTGGCTTATACAAATTTATAAAGATTAAAGCATAAAATGTCATACCACAAAGACTGAAATATATTTTATGCGTCAATTAAAAAACAGATTTTTTTAATGGTTGCAGTTTTGACTGTTTTTTTATAATTGTTTTTCTATAATTGAGAGTGTCTTTAGAATAAAGGTCTATATATTACATTTAAACGGGTCTGTCCTGTATCCTGAAAAAAATTCATCGCGCTCATTTCCATAAATGTATATATTTGATTGTAGTAAAACTCAAGCCACAATTTGTTCTAAAAATTAGCTTTTAGAATAATTATGGTCTGTATGTCCAGATAATATAGATTGTCATTCAAAAAAGGGAAAGACGCGACCGTTGTGTTTTCAAAAACCGCTTTTAAAAATATCAATAAACAGAGTAAACAAAATATCAATGTCATTGATTTGTAAATAAATTTACGAAAACATAATGGAGAGGGGTCCATAGACCATTTTTATTCTAGAACATGGATATGTTGCATTTTTTAATAATGTCTACGTTGGTTTATGAAAATTGATGTGTTTTAAATAATAAAGTGTGTTAATTTTATTGAAAAACACAATACATTAGTGATGGGAAAACGAATTCCCACGTGAATGCGGGGCGAGAAATAGTGGGGGGCAAAACTATCATATAGCGGAGTGGACTGTATTTATTTTTAATGAAATAATTGAGTTTCCTCGATATACGGTATGCAGTGTTGATCGGTCTCAATCCTAGCAAAGGAAATAACGAATAAAGGCCACTAACCTTATCTTCGTTCTAGATGGAATTGCTGTGGTCTGACTGGTCACTTGCGAGCAGCACAAACACGAGGTAAAGCACTAATCTGGTGCCCAACACTGGTGGTTAATGGAAATAAAATTTATGATGCAACACACGTTCAACAAAATAAACGTACGATATACAACACGAGGTCTTAATATGGCGGATGATCAAAGGAAACTAAGATGGGAAGTAAACAGTGGTTGTGGGTACAAATAATGTAGAAGTGGCCTGAATTCTCCAATGACCCGCCTTTGTTGTATTGTTAACTCAAGACAAGATCTGGACTTTTTTGGTTTAAGTTTACAACAATTTAAACGAGCACTAAATAAATAGTCCAGATCTTACCTCGATGTCCCTTATGTTTGTCAGTGCTTCTTTTCTTTTTTTTTAATGTTTTAAACTATTCTTTTATTGTTATATTTAAACCTTATAAATTGTATACATGGACAATGTCCGTTAATAAATAAATAAGTTGTGACAATACAAAACCATGCATACCCACATATTTTACAATCTAAGACTGTATATTTTTATTTATTTAATTTATTAGGGAACAATAGCATATAACCGGACATACATAGATAGATAACAAACAAAATGATAATGTTACTAGACCCGTCACATTTTTTTATTTATTTAAAATAACAACAGTTAGCAACAGCATGCTGTGTGTTACAAAGTATATGTTTCTAAAAGTTAAAATAATGTATAAAAGCTAAAGAAACTGTTTTATAAGAAAATTAAAACAAAAACAAATATTCTGAAAAAGGGAAATTTAATTTGTCGTAAAACTAAGAATAAAAAATTTGGAGAGTAAATAAGAGATACATAAAAATACGTTATGGCTTCTTATTAAAATAGTAAGTAGTAGATAGTAAATTATTTTTGGATTGACTTAAGGAATTTACAAAAATGTATGAATCTTTCGCGTTGCATTTATGAATTTTACTTTATCATGTATTCTAGGAAAAGCATTTAACTCTGAAGATGTTAGGATTACGCAGTCGTTTATAAGCGTGTGAGCAAATATTGCGGAAATTATTAGTGGACGTGTCAACATGATTATTAAGAATTTTGTATACTATTCATTATTTGGTAAATCGTTTTTATCTCTCCTGTTAAAGTTTCATTTTAGATGTATGCCCTTATTCAAGGAACAAATTCAATTTATCACTGTTTTCTCTCCACAAAAGTAAAGATAGATGGTATTGCAATTTCGTTTCTAGTGTAGCCTGAAGGTAGCGAATCCGCAGATAGCTCATCTCGCGCCATTTCTCAGTTCGCGTGACATCCGTTTCCCGTTTAATCTGGAGTAGAGTGAATATCGTGACACATCATCTAGAGGTTCACTTCCTTCCTAAGAGGCTTTACATTATACCACGCGCCGTCCTAAATCCTCGAGAAAACACAGCGACATTATCTGGTCTTACGTGTCATTTTCAGTTTTGTAATATTCAACTTCGGCATATTGATTTTAAAAAATATCTTGTATTTACGTATTGTCTTGTAAAGAAAGAAGATATGCACGATATTTTAGCGTCAGATTGCAAAACTTAAGAGGAACATTCTTTATGGAAATTTTTTTAATGAATCCAATAAATTTTTATTCCAAAAACTCATTTTTTTATAATTTGTAAATGAAGTAAATTTTCCATTTTTCGGACTTTCCCTTCCACAAACCCCTTTCCAACTCATTAAAAAAATTGAGATAAAAAAAGTGTTTAACCAACGTAGCAATTTGCACCGGACGCGGAGAGGAAAGCTGCTGGGCATGGGAGGGGTAGGCGTTTGTGGAAGAGATGCTAGTCCGAGAAATTAAGGATTAACTTTACTTCATTTTCATAATTATCAAAAAAACATTCATTAGAAAAATACGTATTTTTAAACAATTATTTAACATTTTTAAAAGCTGACTATGAGGAATGGTCTTCTGAAACAAAACAATAAAATACTGAAGAACCTTGGGTGTGTGGTGATTTGACTTTGTGAGAAATGAAGTAATAAGATAATGGACGCGGCAAACTTTTGTGATAACGTCATCAAGCGGAGGCAATACGATTGGCTTGGCCATATACTGCGGATGCCTCCAGAGAGCCTTAACCACGCTTGCCTACTTTACAAGGAATCAAGTTCTCGAAGTCCTGGTCGTCCACTGCTGACTGTTTGTCCGCGGTTTATATCAGAACTACGGGATGCGAACCTGACTCAAGAGGACGCACAAGAGCTGGCAGCTGATAGAGATGCAAAGAGGCTCTTTATGGACCCATATGTTTCAACTAGGGAGCGTACATGGAATGTGATGATGATTGAAAAAAAACATTTTTTTTTATAATTAATTAAAATAATTTATTTAAGATTTTTTTTTAAATCTGACACACAAGTACACAATAATTGTTTTTTCTTTAACGTATTGGGAAACAGTTATTTAAATACGTGTTTTAAATTTATACGAAAATGACTATTCAATAGTAATATTATATGCTCATGTTTTTTTACTGAATAAACTTAAAATGAAAAATTTTTGTGTAAAGGTAATACTTTTATTTATTACTATTAAATTTATTTTTATTTGAAGTTTTTAGAGAGAGAAACAAAGAAATCTCGGCATTTGCCAGACTTGTGGCCTAATAGGTTTGTTTAACTGACCACTTTCTACTGTAACATTCGTCATTTTGCTTATATCAAAATCGAAATAAATGTTTAAAAGGTTTTTTTAGAAATGTTTGAAAATACCATAAATTGATATTCCTATTATTAAATTATTAACGTATAATACAAATACATAAATTTTTCATATGTTTTCTTGAATTAAAAAAAATATTTTTTTTCTGTATACATGTATATTCTGATCTTTCCGGTTATTAATTATGTATGTTAATTCATTGTTTTTTTATAAATGTAGATAATATTATATTAGTAAGTAAAAATAAAATCTCCACCAACAAGCTACAGAAAGTGGCTTGGTGGGATTTAAGTTGTAGTAAAAATATGATAATTTAAATAGTCAAATTGTAAAAATGTATATTTTTATTATAAAATAAACTAGATTTCTTTTATAAACACAGTGTAAAACATTGTTTTATACAATAACTAGCGAACCCAACAGATGTTGTGCTGCCTGAGTGTTGGCAAAAGACTTTTCATTGATAAGTAGGTACCTAGGTACTTGTTTGTGATTGAAATCCAAAACGAAGAATTCTTTTAATTCTAATAATTGAATTATAGTTTGTAAGAGAAAAATATGAAAAAATAAATTTTTAAAAATAACAATTTTGTTTAATAATATAGGTGTATAACGGAGCTAATAGTTTATAGTACTTCAGCAAGTATTGAGAATTTCAATATAAACCAAAATAAGTTAAGGTATCAATCAAATCGGGTTGTGGTCCTGTGGCTAGTGTCTCGGACTCACGGACCAAAGGTCCGTGTTTTGAATCCCACTCTACCCTAACCCGATTCCATTTTCTAATAGTGAGTTATTAACAACTCGTTGAAAATGGAGCTCAAAATTAAATATTTGGGTAAATCATAAAAACGCAAATATTTATTTTTTCAATAAAAAAAAGTCAATTAAAGTATACCGTGTACGTTACTGCGTTTGATCGTGTCATAACAAGACAAAACGCACTTCATTATACACTCTTGTATATTTTCTAAAAAATAAAAATGTAATTTAATTCTACAATAGTATTTTTTTTGGGTACCTTATTAAATTTGAAAACAGAATTCTACCAATTAACTGCATACACAATACATATAATGAACTATATCTTGTCTTCAGGGAATTTGTCTTACGTCCTGGCTTTATTTTTTTTTTAAGTTGTGTTTTGTTTTAATTTTATTGTTTTATAAAAAAACTTAAAAATTAAAAGTATTATTCGTAAATAAATATAGGTTCGAAAGTTACAACGTGCCGTTTCTTATACCCGCATAAAAATAATAACTTAATTCTTAAAATTGACAATAAAATAATTGCTGAAGCATTTTCAAAGCCAAATATAGGCCTAAAGTTACTCTGCCGGAAATTACGAAGAAAAATACAAGTTTTTTAACAAAGAAAAATAGCTCCATGAAACTAATACAAACAAAGGGAGGCCATCTTTTTTCTTGTCATATTAGTTCGGGGAACCGCCGCTGTCACTTACAGGCGCTGCCGCATCCATTTCCGGGTCCTTCCGTTTCCTGTGCCATTTCCTATTTCCTACACATCTTCTATCTCCATTTTCACACCCCAAGAAGCTTTCGCACCCCCCTTCCCCCCCAACCCAAATTAGGCCCTTTCGTAATTATTATTGTGAAGTGAAATGGCGCTTGGAAGATTTCAAAGTCGCGTCGTACATTTCAAAATAAGGTATATTATTTAAGCTCACACAATGAATGCTTTTATCATATTTCTGTAAGATAAAAAGTACCTACACATTTAGAACTATTTCAAATTAATTTGTTAGAAGTTTTTTTTTTTTTTTTTTTTTATTATTTATTTATTTAGTTCTATGTATTTACATAGTCTAATATATATTTACAACACAATATTTACATCTATACTTATTCTAACATTATTTATCACTATTATACACTTAAAATCCTAATTTATAATATTCACTGTTTCATATGTACATTTTCATTAATTATATTCACTATTTACACTATTTACTACCTAATATTTTTCACATATATACTTTTTACATTTAATTTTAAATATATTTACATTAATTTCATTTTTTATGCTTTCTGGCATTTCTTCAAACAGTTTTATTCCCTTGTACATAAGGCAGTTCTGGGACATTGCTTTTGATTTTTTTTCCAGTCTTATATTTTTAGATCCTCTTGTTGCATAGTTATGAAAGAACTCATTATTTTTTAGTTTATCTTGAAAATATCTCGGAACTATTCCTTTAATAATTTTGTTTATTTCATTGGCAACATTGAATTTGATTCTTTGATCAATTGTCATGATATCTAGAAGTTGAATCATTTTCTTAACATTTGTTCGTCTCCCACATCTTAATATTATCCTCATCGCTTTGTTTTGTATTATTTGGAGTCTTTTTAGATCTCCTTCATTACTTAAATATAAAATACTGGAGCAATAATCAATGTGGGGAACGATAATACTTTTAAATATCAGCAGAGAGGTTTTAATGTCTAATTTATTCCTTATCCTTCCTAACAGGGATACCTTCTTTGCGATTTTCTTACTCGTATAGTCTGCATTTTTTGAAAAAGATAATTTAGAGTCAATCCAAACTCCTAGATATTTTATGCTTTCAACATTCTCAAGAACTTCTCCATCTAATTCAACACTGTGATCACTGTTAAAACAGCGTTTCTTACCCATTATCATACATTTTGTTTTTCCTACATTTAGTTTTAGCTTATTTGCTTTAAGCCATTTGGAGACTGTTTTTAATTCTGCATTTATTTTCCTTATTGCTGAATCATATTCGTTATCAGCTACATAAATTAAGGTATCATCTGCAAAAAGTCGAACTTGGCAATCAGACAATGTTAAAGTCATATCATTTATGTACAAAATAAACAATAGTGGTCCCAGAACAGATCCTTGTGGAACTCCCAAATCATTTTTTTGTTGATCTGACGTTTCATTATTAACCTTTGTCATTTGCATGCGATTGTTGAGGTAATTTTCAAACCATTTTATTTCCGTGTTTTTAATACCAATATTTTTTAATTTTTTAATGATTATATTTCGGTCAATAGTTTCGAACGCTCTTTTAAAATCTAAAAACACTGCAACTACATATTTATTTTTATCGATGTTCTCTTTCCAGTCATCTATAACAATATTAAGGGCCATTTCACATGAATTTTTAAACCTAAATCCCGATTGTTGATCACATAAAATATTATTTACATCTAAAAATTTTGTAAGCTGCATCTTTACTACTTTTTCCAGAACTTGTTCATATTTTGGTAGAGTATTTATAGGTCTAAAATCATCACATTTTTTTGGTTGTTTTATTTTTGGTATGGGAACTACTGTAGATATCTTCCACTTCTCCGGAAAAACTCCTGTTTTAAGTGATTCATTAATTATTTCTACAAAAGTTTTTCCAATTACAGCAAAAGCATCACACATCAAATTTATGGTTATTCCATCGGGACTTGCCTTGGATGTCATAGATTTTAGAATAGCGAGTAATTTTTGTTCACATATTTCTTCAAAAGCAAAGTCATTATATAAATGCACATTATTATTTTGTTCTGCTTCTTCCACCGGAATACTCTCATTTATTTCAATTATGCTTTTTATATAATATTACAAAACTTTTTTTCATAATGCTAAACAATAAACAAATTTCCTCTTAGTAAATGCGTTTGCCGTCCACACATAGCTCTACGGATTTGGTACCTAACAAGGTGGACATTTGATATTTTTATTTATACTGTAGAGGAAAAAGTATTTTAACAATTTTTTTCACCAATTTGAAATGTATTAATTGTTCATAGTATGCGAATGTTAAAAGGTACATTGATTATTTAAACATTCATAAAACAATCGATATTATGGTATTTCAAAAAAAAAGTATTCGATCCCGTAAAATTTTGCATTATAATAAAAATATCTAATTGAAAACATCAAAAAAGTGTTTTAGGTAAGTATTTGATTAGAACAAAAAAACCTTGAGGTAACTTAGTTATTTGTATTAATATGCACATATAAAATCAAAATTAAAATTAGAGAGAAAAATAAATGAAGTTAAGAGAAACTCTATAATATTATAAATCAAAAAAATCCATTAAACACGAGCATCTTGTTCTTTCAGATATGTAAGAATTTTTAGTTAATATATGATGGGTATTTTCTCTTCATCCACGTGGATGACAAATATATTTCTGTGTGTGAAATAAAACCAAGGCCTGTATTTCAATGGGAAGTTAATATCTTCAATTTTGTCTCCAAAGCAAAATTATGTTTTTAGTTTTAAAAATAGGTTTTTTTTTTCAAAGTTACATTTGCAGGTTAACAACGAAGATACTTAAAATTTTCACATTCATTTTAATGTTTACTTTATACCGTCTTGATATCTTCAGATGAAGATAGTATTTGTACCAGTAATTGTGGCTCCGAACCCTGGGCGAATGCTTTCAACTCGATGGCTGTTCTCAGATATTGATGCGTTCGTCTACCATTCTTGAGGTCCTGGATTCTATTTCTTTAGTGGACATGAAATAATTAATTTTTATAAAAATAAATATAAGCGTTCTTATCGTTAACACAAATATTTTAATTTTGGTGGCCATTTTCAACGAGTTGTAAATAACTCACTATTAGAAAATGGAAACCATGTTGGGGTAAAGTGGGGTTTGAACCTCGGGCCTCTGGCCAGTGAGTCCGCAACACTATAGCCACGGGACCACAAACCGATTCATTGATTTAGAGCAGTGATTCCCAAAGTGGTATATATTGACCTCCAGGGGTCTATGACAACCTGCAAGGGGTCTACGTCAGCGAAAAAAAATAGGGGTCAATGAAATGAAAATGGGGGTCCACGATAGTGGATCTCAACATACACTGATAGTACTTCTGTACTTCTGGCTGCAAAAAAACATACTCGTTTTTTATTTTGTATTATGAAATATAGAGAGCAAATTTTTGATTTCCTTTCCATCGTCATACCTAGTGGAAAGGGGGTTCAGCGCTGTTACCAATCTCCTAACGAAAAAAAGAAACAGACTGGACATCATTGGCCGAGGAGATTTAAGATTTAACCTGACAAAATTGACGCCAAATGTTGATAATTTATTATTAAAGCATCAGGTTCATCCTTCCCACTAAAAAAAACATTTACTTATTTTATTTTATTTTATTAATTTTATTTTATGTTACGTTTATTTTATATAACAGATACAAAATTTTATTTTGAGTAGTTTTAATCTAAATTCAATTAATAAATGTATAAAACTTAACATTCGTTTTAACTTTAAGTTTTTAACACTAAACTTCACTACAGTTAGAAACTTATGAAAACTCAATATCAGGTAAGTAGGGGGTCTACTAAAAACCGAAAAACATGGCAAAGGGTCTCCGACACAAAAAAGTTTGGTAACCTCTGATTTAGAGGATTATTTAAATGGCAATAATATATTTTTCCTTAACTGGTACCTAAACTATGACACTGATCTTACCTGGATGTAACAGATAATCGAAATATTCTGCATTTTACTAAATCATGCATTGCTCTAGACACTCCTGGGCACGAAAAGACGACTGATGATGTCAATTGTAAGTGTATGCATTAATACACAGGTATTATATTTTTTCATTAAAATAATAATAAATTTAATATAGTAAGTGAACACTTAGCCAACAATAACTGTTCATAAGCCTTGTAAATGCCTAGACTTATATTTTTCCTTCTCAAAAAGGTTGTTCCTCTCTGTTGAAAAATAATATCTAATTTATTATAGAAATAAAAGACGAGTGATATTTTGATCCACAAAGTTGAAATATCCAGTGAACGGTTTCATCGCTTTCGTGACATCTTCGAAACTGGTATCTTTTTTAAAAAATTCCATTTTTATACAAAACGGAGATAAGGATAGAGAATCCTTAATTATATAAAAGTAAATTAAAATATTTTTTTTGTCTTAATGATCATTAACAAAGTGTTTTGGGTTGACAAATGAGTTGATATAATGATATTTAATTGAGTTAAATAAATATTAAATACATTGTTGCTTTAATGTCTCATTCCGCAGAGTTCAATTTTTGACAATTTCTAAAAAACAAAGGGTAAAAAGTCATTAGTATAATTATCTACTTTGGTACAAATTAATTTGTCAGCATGAGTCGCACTCCGAGTATAAACACAAGTTGGTACATGATTACAACACCAGGTTTACTAGTATGGAAGGGCTAGCTGTTCCTAGATATTGCAATAAATATGGCAAAAGGACACTGCAATACAGTATACCTAAAATATTGAACATGTTACCAAATAATATTAAAAATACTGAGTTAAATACAGAAGTGAGGCGTTTGCTCAAATTGTGGTTAATAGAAAAAAGTTTTTAATTTTTGATAATGTAATATGTAATATTTTTCAAGTAAAATCATTGTTAATGTAAGTCAAGTGTGAATAATCGATGCAATTTATAAGAACCTGCTGACGAGTTGTTTGTATGCAACTCAGCAGGATTTAATTTAAGATTATTACGTTAATATTTTTGAAAAAAAAAATAAAATAAAAAAATATTGAAAAAATGGGTATAGTAATCTTTAATAAATTACAATGAACTTCCATCAAGAATTTTCACTTGCGAACTTTAAAACAATATCTAATTAACCCCCATGGAGGATATCCAGCATGTCTGCAAACACTTGGACATATTGAAAACATTGTTGAATCAACTAACTGGTATAAAAAGAAGTATAAAAATTGGAAAATTGTTTTCAAGCGTTACCTAGTAGGTGAATTGGTTCAGCCGGATGAATCTCACATACATATTACAAGTTTCAGCTCTTTAACTTCACAAAGGTCAACAGATGTAAGAGTTAGGAATATGTGATTTTTTAAACATGGGCAGAATGGTGATGTTACGCAGTGTGTAAAATGGCCACTTTAACAAGCCCATGAAAAGTCATACGCCTTGTGTAAAGGTGGACCTCGGCTTTAGGCTCCGTCGGATAAATTTCCGGGCGTGGCTTTTGACCCCTTCATCATATTCTGCCTTGCTTTCCCACAGGTTTGATTTTACGTGTCCGAGGTATAACAATTAGGTGGTAAATAAGAAATAAAAATCCAATTTAAGATAAGCTCTGGTGGAGCGTATATATTTAGGCAACCAACTAAAATTAGGCTTAAGATTACAGCTGTTATAATAAAAAATACGAATACATGCCGGGGAGGTCAATCCCTGCGAGCTAAATACTTGCCACAGCTAATCTAAACTATCAAATCATATTGCCCTGATAAGAAATTGTTTGGAAGACAAAAAGGACTCACGGCTGACTGTAGTTTCCTGGCCAAACTGGGGTGGGGCTCCAGGTCGATTATGCAGTCTCCATGGTCTGGGGACGGCTGGGCACTGGCTCTTCCACTCGTAACTTTTTGACGGATTTATTGCACAATTACGCGTCGGCAATTATCCATACAATTAATTTACGGCTCGGGTTCTTATTTAGACGTTCGAGTTAAGCGGTTGGGGTAATGATTTACATACCCCATCCACAAATATTATTGCCGGTAGACGATTGGCGATAACTAAGATCCCTGACTCCCGTCTCTAGGCGACGGAATCGATGGCGAAGAATTGCTGGCGGAGAAAATAATATTTAATTAATTCATTCCGCACTTAGCAATTATTTGGAGGAATAATATTTTGTCCATCTTCAAAATGATCGAATCCAAATTCAGCGGGAATAAGTCCGCGATACGACAAGATTGAACTACTAACACAAACCGAAGTAAGAGGACTTAGAATGCCTTAGAATGCCTTAGAACGACTTAGAAAGATCTAGAATCTTAGAATGACTTAGAATGATGCTTCTAAAATTAAAGTTTTCGCTTTTATAGCATTTAATTAATAAAATATTACGCTTGACAGTGTGAGTGGCAATAGCAAGAGCTAGACCTGTAACTGTCTTAGTGTAACATTAAATGTCTAATGAGAGACTAGATAATACATACTTAAAATGGCCGCTAAGATTCTACCCCTAAATAAGCCAATAAGATCTATTAGCGGTCCATTTTAAAATATGTTGATTTATGGTCACGCCCACTTCCTTTATTTGTGTGCATAATTCGTTAAAATTCTGGGAGGCCACTGATGTTGGCGGAATGCAAAAAGGAACAGATCTTCACTATGGTAAACTCTTGTAAATTTGAACATCTGGCAGCTATATTTCATTGTGAGTTATTATTTCCTTTGACCATAAAACTGCCTCAGCATACATGTCCCTGATTTCATGGATAGGGTGACCATAATTTTAATATTTTTGTAATAATATTCCCTGGAGTTTAACTATTTCTTAATTTTACATATTAAATCTATACCAATCTATATATAGGTAGGTTAGATCTGTATAAAAGTTATGTAAATCTACTACATAACACTTTTTAATGCCCAGACTTCCATATTCCCTTCTCAATTTTTTTTCCTTCTACATAGAGGTCAGTGGAACAGTGCAATAGTGCAACAAATTTAATTAAAATTAATGCATCATTTTAAATAAACTGTGTGTTATCGTTAAATTAAATTTAAAATAACAACTTTCAAATGTATCACATCGCTTAAATCCTTTTGTGTTTTCTGTTTCTTTAACTCGCGGTAAAACTTTTACAGAAAGTTATGTTGGGAAAGATATCTTACCAACAAAGGAGCTTTCTAAAGGGGATGAATGACCATATCCTCGCTGGTCAGAGGATTTATGGAAAAGCTTTGAAAGCTCCTGGGAGCTTCGTGTGCAGCGAGTCCTGGGAACACTGACAAGCGCACAAATTGACAATTTAGAGGACATTCAAGAGGTCCTTAGCTAAGAATGAAGCCATAAACGAAATATGCTTAATAAACGAAATTGCGTCGTGGTTTTGTGACGCAAAATACGGGATAAAAATTTGACGACCGCTAGTGAATATTATTAAAAATTGTAATCTTTATTTTTCAAATATAAAATATAAGTTGGTTTTAAACATAAGCTTTTTTAATTGTTTTACAAATGAAGAGAACAATATAACACAACAAGAAAAAAAAACAACAAATTACTCAAACAGCAAGGTTTTGTGTTTGTTCAAATTTCTGTGGGCAACTTAATTTTCGAACAAAAGCTTGTCAACAAAAATTAGAACAAACTAAAAAAATGTTGAAAAATCTACTTCATCTAATAAGAGGTACAAAAATTGATTTTTTCAGGCCAGTATTGAAGTTAGATTAATCTAATTTACAACACCGAAGGTTCAATTCATTAACTTCATTAACGTCAACAGATGGAAGAGTCGATGGAATATAGATGATCAAATATAGGCAGAATGGAGAAACACAGTGTGTAAAGTGGCCACTGAAACCATCTAATGACAGGTCATAAACCTTGTGGATGCCTTGACGTCTTATATTTCGCTCTCTCAAATGTTATTTGCCCCTATTGTAATATGTTAAAATGTCTCAATAATGTATTTGCCGTATTTTTTTTACAAAAAAATAGTCAATTCATAGTGTCTTCACCGTAAGCTGCAAAAATATCGCAAACGCCTTTGGCAGCTTTATTCCGTACATCAAACTTGCATTTCGTTTTTTTTTTAAATAAGTAGCAATAACAGTTTTGGTTTTACATATCAAACTTTTTCTTAAATAACAGTTTAGAGCGACGTGGACAAAAAATTTGCTACTTGCAACTGCTGGAACTGTTTTGAAAAATTAATTATACTGTTTTTTTTATGAAACAGAATAACAAATATTTCGTCTGTGTGACTCATTATTTTACCAAATAACAGTTATTTTTTTATGGAACTGTTTTATTTGTTTTGGAAGAATGACTGTGCTTTTTTTTTTACCTACTCTTGATTGAACGCGAACAGAAGGTCAAAGTATCAGAAATACTCACCTTCGTCTATTTGTCATATTATTTTGAAGGCTTTCAATCAAATAATAAAATTTATTTATTTATTTAATACACAAAATACACAATTTTATCATAGAGCACAATTATAATTTTTTTATGTCCCAAATTGTCATAAGCCCTGTAAATGCTTAGACTTCCATAATCTCAATAATGTTTTTCCTCTCTTTTGCAATTAATGTTAATATGAATTACTCCCTAAGAAGGAAATCCAGCCAGTCTGCAAGCATTCGGACATACTCAAACATTGTTGAATTAACTACGCGGTAAATGAAGAGTATAAAAATTCGAAAATTGTTTTCAGGCGTTGCCTAGTAGGTGATTTGGTTCAACCGGATGAATCTCGACCACATAATAAAGGTTTCAGCTCTTTTACTTCACAAAAGTGAACAGATGGAAAAGTTGAGGAAATGTGGATGTTTCAACATGGGCAGAATGGTGAATGCTACACAGTGTGTAAAGTGGCCACTTAAACCAGCCAATGACAGGTCATAAGCCCTGTAAATGCTTAGACTTTCATATTCCCTTCTCAATAATGTTTTCTCTCTCTGTTGCAATTAATTTAAGTTTTTTTTATTTTTCATCAGTTTTTGGAAATAATTGGTTTCTACAACTACAGCGTTTTGAGTTTGTCCAAATGTTTATAGATAAAAGACTAACAGCTAATGACAGGTCGTTAGCCCTGTAAATGCCTAGATTTCCGTATTTTTTTGTGTTGAAATATTTATCTTTATATTTTTTTGTTATCTATCATTGATTTTGTCATTAATATTTACACTTGAATTTTTATTATTATTTATATGTTTTCTGATAAACATATATTTTTCAGTTTTTAAAATTAAAATCTATTTCAATTGTTTAAGCCTTTTTTAATGAAAAAACTCGTGTAGCAAAGAAAATCCTCCCTAAACACAGGAATTTCTTAGCTAGTCGGGTCCTTAACAAAGAATCTCCGTTCATTATGCAAACCTATGTTATAAATAAAAAATATATAAAAAACTAATAAGTATGCAACTGTGGAAAAAATATAATAAGTATATTTACTACTCAAAAAATTTCTCCTCTATGTTGTTATTTGTAAATTTCAATGACTCCCTAGGGGGAAACCCAGTATTTTCTCTTATAAAGAAATAGGTAGTCGAGGTGGGTTGCATACGGATCGATGAGTGGATCAAGCCAAATAAGTAAAATGTGCATTCTGTTTATGAAATTTGTTATATTGGTCCATATAAATTTAAGTTTTTTATTGGTAATTATGTTAATGATAATAAGGTAAATTGGATTAATTACGTTTTTTTTATTGTTATTATTTTGTTAACTTTGTTAAATAGCTAATTTACGGCACGTTTCACATTTTGTAAAATGTTTCCCTTAGGACGAGACACCCCAGTGAAGGAACATTATTCTGTATAAAAAAAATACAAACAATGTAAAAGTATAAATAAATATTTGAATAATTTGAATTTTATATATTTTCTACTTTCGTATAAATAAATCAAGCTTTATAATTATGATGCTAGCCTCGAAGATGTCAGGGAAGCGACGAAACTGCTCACTGACTTTTCCAAATTTTTGCTTTAATGCATCTCCCGTATTTTTTTTTTTAACTCTTGTGTGGCTGTGGTGTCACACAGTCGCCATAAGACACAAGACTTGATAAATCTCTCCAATTTCTTTAAAAATGATGTACTCGTATTTTTCCTAGTCTTCAAATGGACATTTCCACGCCCGATTTGGAAGGTTACATTTGTGTAACTATGCTTAATGTTAGTACAAATAATATTTATTCTTGCTATGCAAAGAATGAATGTTCGCTTATTCAGCAACACATATATACATATACCTTATTCAAGAGAGAGCACGAAGATAGAAGTTATAACAATGAAGACAGAGACGCTGTTCTGCGGTGGGTGTTGTCTAAAATAGATTCAATCTTCAGTCGGTTGATAACATTGATGGGGGACGCACGCGCGTAACGTGAGCGGCATATTTGTATTTTTTTTATTTATTTTGCTATAACAGGGCTATATTATATGTTTATTTGCATAAATTATGGAAAAGGAATTATTGAACAGTGTCTCCATGTTTTTTTTTCAAATGTCTTAACTTTAGAATATTCCGTCTTTTTCCAGCGGTAACACGATGTGACATCACCGCGCGCAAAGGGATTATTTGCCACAGTCTTCAAAGAGTTAATGAAGTACAACTTTTTATTTCACTTCATTATTCTTCTTGAATATTGCAATAATGACAGAAGTTGTGCTCTTTTCGTTCGCCTTTAAATTCTTGAACAATCCTTACTTCGGGACAAAGTTTTTTCTCCAATTATCAGTAAGTCTTTTGAAACATTTCCGCGCCGTGATCCTTTGCAGAATGGAAATTGAAGAAGTCAGTAGTAATCTTTTGTACTGTCACCACCCACAAATGTTGCCCCATAATGATGAACAAAAGTTAACGGGGGTAGAAGATTTTGTTTTGTAGTAAGTTCTGACACAGATAGCATCGTCATTCGTCAATCGTCAATCGTATTTCTACCTACAAAATTACGCTATTTCCTTATATGGGTTGGCAAAGAGAATGGAACACCACACCCGTCTCTCCTAAAAAAAATTGTGACTTTTTTTATATTCTTCTAAAATAAAATACCAAACAGTCTTAAATACGACCGTTTATATTTTTTTAATGTATTATAATATCTTGGGGTAAAATATAATAATAATAATAATGTTAGGATAATTTATATAGCGCCGTTTTTTTGAAAATCACCTCAAGGGCGCTGTACAATAAATAAATATCCCAACACGTCTTGCAGCTACAGAGCACATGAGCGGTTGGGATTCTAGTTCGTCGTCTCCAATTATGACATATTATAATTATGATATATATGAGCTAGATAACAGAACATCTCGCAGCTACAGAGTGCATGGACAATACGAAATCTAGCTCCTATTTCCATTTTTATTTTTTTTTTAATTATTTTACAATGAAGTTTAGAGTTTAAGTGATATCTTAAAAACGAAATAGAAAGCAAATTCATAAAATTGGAAGTTAGATAGCAACAAGTCTTGCAGCTACTGAGCGCATGGACGGTTGAAATTCTAGACCCCATTTACTAAATTTAGATATTTGATAGTTGATAACATTTACATAATATGATAAAAATAGTATGATATTTAACATCACAAAAAGTCTTGCAGCTTCAAAACTCATCATATGTGTAGTATAATATACGTGTGTAGGGTCCATAGTCCATAGTTGATGCTACACACGTGTTGAATTAGTTCACCTGAAGTAGACTAATGACCGACGATGCACTGTCATCTTTTTCAATTGAATCCAATACATTCGTAAAATGCAACTCTATGAGTATTTCACATGAAATCGGAGGGCATCGTTCTACATTCACATCGTCCCTACCATGAAGAAATGAACTACAAAGGAACGTCGTCTATAGGGAGACCAGAGGACGCAGCCAACGTCAGTCAGCTCGTTCAGTCAGCCCAACAAAATCAGTGCAGTTCACTCGACTCCAGCATGTTCAAGTGCAGTCTCTTCAACCCATTATCACCGCTACGCTCGTGCTACACAACCAAGTTCTGTATCTTATTCGCTATGTAATAAATACGCATTAAACAACAACCTCGCGTCTTCTCTGTCAATCTCTAACTGGGGTATGAACTCCAGCCAAACTCTCAACTACTTAATCCTACATGTGTATCTTTCTCCAGGAAGGCTTTAAATAATAGACATGTCACGAGGCATTCAAATAATATTATGATGATTTGAATGCACGACTTGTTTATCTATGGCATTTACGGAGGAAAACACAAACATGTGTTTTAGTGGTTGATTTGGAACAGATAGACACTTTTTTGATTTCATAAAAAATAATAATTAAAAATAAAATTCATACTGCAAATGAATCAAATTTTTGTAATATCAACATATGTTAAGTTTGTTTTTATTTTCTTTTCTTTTCTTTTCATGGTCATGTCAAACCTTATTTATATGCTAAAAATTTATTAATCGCGCTCGGACGCTAAATTTTTTTTTGGCCATTTTTCCCAAATTATGTTATAGCTTTATTTTAAGATGTCTTTTTTCAAAGTGTATTTTTGTAAAACATAAATAAAACAACTTTGTTTTTAACCACTAATTTTTATTTTTCACCGACCGGTTTAAAAGCAAACAAGCTTCTTTGTCAAGGTTTACGTAACTAATGAATTGATTCCTTTTTATTTTATTTCTATCATGTTCACTAAATACTACACGTAGACCCAATAAATCAAGTGTTTTTTTTCTTAAACGGGTGGTAATCTGATATCATTATTTTCGAAGTAAGCCAGGAGAGGACTAAAAGAAATATTGTTTATTTGGTTATTAAATATTGTTTTCTTATTTTGAATCTCTTTTTTAATTTCTAAGATTTCTAAGTAAACTAAACTAAATAAACTTTATACTTTGTATTTTTGTAAATAAAATTCTATGTTTATGTAAATATGTATGAAAAAAAAAAAAAAAAAAAAAAATGGTAAAAATTCTGATTTTGAAGTTGCCTAGTTGCAGTTATTACCTTAAGATATAAATAGCGATTTTTGTCCAAAAGCCTTTTAAGGAATAAATAAAAATGTTCAATTGTATACTTTGTATACAGTCTATTCATATATTTGATAACCTTTGCTTAAATGTACCTAACAAAATGTTTCATATAGGTTCTTCATATATTATAAATTCCGCTTAATAAATATTGAACTCAGTAATAATTAAATGAAAAAGGGGCTGAACGTATCTCTGTCAATCCACTTGGAAGTAAATAAGGCATTAGTTATTTAAATCAAACACTCAAATCAAGGATACTCCATTACCTTTGTATATTCCCGAGCTTTAAGCTCCATACATTTAACATTTCTCCAGTTTGCTTCCTTACCGCATAAATATTTATCCGATCGAATTGACTACGCCGAATCTAATACAAAACAAAGTTTATACTTGCAAAAGCGACAGGGGTTTCGACATTTGAATTGCTAATTCTTACGACCTACCACGGTCAGCGTGAAGCTTGAGCTTTCAATGTTTATGGGAAAGCTCTTTTAACGAGAGCTTTCGAGATGTTTCCTATTACACGAAGTGCGTCCGTGGCGCGGATATTACGGAGGCCCTAATGCCTTCGAGACGATCGAGCCTTTATTTGAAAGTGAAGTGAAACTTTTCAGGCTGAAAAATGTGTTGGTACTTAACATCGTGAAGGGATGAAAGAAAATAAATTTCACGAATGGGATTCGGTTTTATAGAAATATGGCAGCATTTGTTGGAGTCGTTTGTAATTTTTTTTTATTAAAATTTGTATTCAGTTGACTCAAGGAACTGTTTTGTCTTTTAAACATTTAAATTGGAAAAAAATTAAACGACATTTTGAAAAATATTGAAAAATTGACTAAACAATAGTTCATATACACTATGTAACATTCACCATTCTGCCCGAATTTGAGCATCTATATTCCTGTAAATTTTTCATCTGTTGATGTTTTTGAAGTTTACGAGCCGAAACCTTTATTAATGCGGAAGAGATTTATTTGATTGAATTATATCACCTGCGTACTAGGCAACGCCTTAAATATTTATTTAAAAATTTTGATACTTCTTCATGGACCAGGTGGATTTATCAACCTAGATGCCTAGACTTATATATTTTCTTCTCTAAAATGTTATTAATCTTTGTTGTAATATGTTTATATTAACAGCTTCCTAGAGAATTGTATCCAGTCCTTGTCTCAAATAATTTAAACAAACTCAAAATATTGTTGAAGTATTATAATCTACAGTTGACTAACAATAATTTCAACTTTAAGTCTCAGGGAAAAAATAAAATAATTAAACTTGCTTAAAGTAAAAATTTATTCTTAAACGAAAAATGCTGAGGGTTGACAAAAAATAGGGTTGCTACTTTGCAGACTGGAATTCTGGTGGAGGCAAAGAAGAACGAGTGACGTGTCTTGCGCCCTTATACAGGTCCATTGAGTACCACGCGCATAGAAAATCATTTTCCGTTGTCACTTACTCACGCAGTTGGTTCCTATAGTTTTGAAAAAAATAGGTTTTAATGTGTTTTATAAATATTATATAATATCGGTTTTTATAAATATCATATTTAAGTTTTATAGGAATTAGCTTATGCAACAAATTGCCATACGCATTGAAATTATCATTTTTTTTTACCCAATTTAAGCTAAAAATTGTAATATTTCAGAAATTAAATTATGAAAATAAAAAATAATTTGAAAAATTTATAGACAGATGGCAACCATGAAGTTTCGCATTATAAATAAATTGTCTATGTTTTATGAATGTATGTATGTGTATGAGCATGGGTGTATGTACGTGTGTGTGTATGTACATGTGTATTTATGTGTGTATATATATGTATATATATGCGTATGTATACATTGTATACGTATCAAAATATGTATTCGAGTAAGTTTATATTATATTAGTCTGGGCTCTCTATTAATTTGTTAACTATTATCATATATTAGAATGTAATTGCCTAGCTTGGAATGGGGTATGTACCCTTGTTAGCTGGGCAAACTGAACTTAAAATTGTATTTATGATAAAAGTTGTAAATAAATAAATTATAAATAAATTAAACAACTTAGTTTTCGGTTCCTTTTCAATATTATGTTTAAACATTTAATTTAAAAATTATTGTCTTATTGTAATATTTTAGGCATATTCTTTAAGTGAGAAATTTCGAACCGGTAATATGTTATCTTCATCAAACATGATCAAAATTTTGTTTTGTTTACCATTCTTGTCTAAGAACATTTTTATCGTAATCGCACATCGAGCGTAAGATGTTGTCTCTTCTTTGGTGAAGTTTTATTTAAAGGAACTTTTGTATCCTATAAAAAATATTATAAATTAAATTTGTTTATGTTATTTAAAAAAATATACTGGGCAAAATTTAATTAAATTTGACAACATTCTCGTATACATAAGGGTGGATTTATCTTGTTTGGAGAAAAAAAAAGAAATTATCAAAACCACCTTGTACGAAAAAGATGTTCTATAGTATTTAAAATAAGGAAAAATAATATAAAAAATCATTTTTAAGGGTAAAGTTTGCCACAAGGAGTTTGAATTTTAAATTTTAATTGAAAAAAGCCATGTTTTGGTTAGATGATTTTCGATACTAAATTAATGTTTTTTCTGCAATATAAATTTGCATAAATTATAATCATTTATAAGATAATACATTACAATGGCATTGATAGTCAACCCTTTTTACTTATCCTCTCAAATCAGTTCATAAAACTGCATCAAACTGAGCGAGCGGCTGTCGGAATAGCATGCGCGACCGCTGTTCCCGATAAATAAATTCTTATTATATTGTGTGAGTCGATGAACTTGAACTAGTTTTGCACTGTAGCGATATTAAGAAAAGACATGATTTGCCATATTTTCGGGCCAGGTTGTGATATGCCACCAAATATGCTTTCTACCTGTGAAAACGTAATCTGGTACGTATTTTGGCGTTTAAACTGACACGCGACATAAGGAAGACATTTTTGAACCATGTAAATTTTTTTTTTAAGAAGTAAAACGATATCTAACAACAAGCATCAATCCCAAAAATTAAATACAAGATCGTTTTATTTATTCATTAATTTATTTTATTGGGTAAACGAACATAATGTACAGTAATATTGTCAGTTTTTTTGTGAATTAGTGTATGACACTCATTTAAACACCAATTAAATTGTGTACACTTAAGGCAATAATTTAAATTATGTTAAATGTGACAAAAAAGTTGTATGTGTACATTTAAATACATTTTTATTTCTTTTTTCATTGTTTTATATTCACTTACTATTTCTTCTACTTCTCTCCTTTCCTATTTTAATTCCCTTATTTTTTCCCCTAGCGTTCTGTTTTAAAAAATAATACTTTTGTTCCCATTTGAAACCCGTAATTGGTTTTGTTATTTGTTGTTATTCTTAATTTATTGTTTATTACTATAACTGTTAATGTTTCAGAAATTAATAGTTTAAAAAAAATGTGTATTAGTGACTCATTTGTCTTTATTTTCTATTGTTCATATGGGTCTTTATAACATTTTGTGCTTTTTTATCACGTTTTTGCAGATATCTAATTATATAGGCTATGCACATTTTATTTGTCAGTAATGCTGTATTGTACATTTAAATAAATAAATAATTATTAAAATTAAATGATAAAAGGATTTTATCATTTAATTTTAATAATTATTTATTTATTTAAATGTACAATACAGAATTAAATGAATATTCAAAATGTTGCATAGCCTTTATAATTTGTTAAAAATAGTCTTTACAAAAACGTGACATGTTTGGATTTTATGATTGTGACTTCAAGATTTGTGACAATGTTGTATTTAAATTTAAACGGTTCCAAACAATTTAACTGAATTGTGATGTATTAGTTTTCGGGGGAATTAAAAAATATTTTTATTGCAACTTATAAGTACATTTTTTTTTCGTTACTCGACAGTATTTTATAGACCTCATATTGTTAAAAAAAAATCATCATAATTCCCAATCCTATTAATGCTGACAATCATATATTTTTTCAAATCGTATTTTTGCTTTCGTTTTTTGTGAAGTTTGTCATCATCAAACCCTGAGCACGGGAAAATACATGAAGAGTATCTCAATTATGTTTTACAGCAAAGTAAGGTGATCAGTCATGCGCTTCAAGTGCCAATCCGGGGATAGTAAAATATTGCTGTGTAAAATCACCTTACAAAACAAATATTTCATGTTGAGCCTCTCTGGAATCAAACCCAAGACCAAAAGCGTGCTAGACGAATACTCCAACGGCTATACTACAAAACGGGAAGTTCTCTACTAGATTTCCTTTTTCAAGACTTTTACTTAAAAGTAGCCATCGAGTCAAAAATACTCGTCTGGGTTTTATTTCAAACACAGAACTGTAAATTTACCATGGCGAATGTGAACGAGTGATTTTACTGCAAAAAATAAAGCATTGAGCAAGCGTCTTAGGCAAAGATAAAGAAATGGTTTAATTAAAAGCATTTTATCACCGTAAAATTCTGATTTTTCCCTTTAGAATGAGAAAAAACTAGATTTTTCAGGATATGGAGAGAAAGGGACTTTTAATTGCAAAGAAAATTGAATTTTTTGTTCTTTAGTTTGAATAAAATGGATATTAATGATTTTCAAAGGTCTTTTAGGGCGAATTTGAACGTGGCGTTAAAACTTAACTTTAAAAAAATAAATCCGCAAATTTTATAAGACCCTAAAAAATATACGGCCATGAATTATTGGCGGATGTTTTAGATATCAAAAAATATTACGGGAAATTTATTTTATGAATATTTTGTGTTAAATGGGAGCAAGTAATAACATCGAAACCATTATTTTTTGTATTTTTTAGTGTTATAACTTTTCTTCCGAGGTAAATTTAGGAGGAAAAGATTTCAGTAGTGGTTATTAGATTATTAAACAGCTTTAATGATCATATTTTGTGTTGTTTGCATATAAATTAAATGTTGTTAATTACTGTGTTGTTATTTGATCAAAAATGCGGTAAGAATTTTACTTTTTTTTTACAGTCTGATAATGCTCTGACAAAACCGAAACTATTCTTTATCATCATCAAAACATTATTTCTTAAATAAGTAAAAATAATTTACCCCAGGGAATTTTTAAAAAAGTAGAGAATTTTTAAAAAATACGGAGTATTCTCTTGTTAGGATAGTCTTCATCTGACATGGCTTCGCCTTTTCTAAGATAGAGATTTTTATTATGTTTGAAGTAGTTCTATACTAATTTATTTCAGTCTCGTGGTGTTAATGGTCAGCGCGTTTGCCTACCATGCAAGAGGTCTCGGGTTTGATTTCCGGCATGGTTGATACAAAACAATTTTTCAAAAGGGTGTTTTTACACTAAAATATTTTATAGTCCCTAAACTGGTATCTTTAGTGTAAGACTGATCATATTACCTTCATGTAATAGGTCTTACCAAAATTTTTCAAACGAAAACTTAATATAAAATGGGTTTTTCAACCATTTCAAAACAAATATAAAATTATTTTACTGCTTTTGATGTATCTAGTGCCAGTGTAAGAAAATACGTGTGTCATTGTTTTTCAAAGTGGTGTGTTTAACCCCCGACAAGGTTTATGTCCTCTTTTAGAATATTCATGGTTTCTCGGGACAGGGTCACCCAAACGTGATGTCAAAGGCATTCGGGAATATTAACGACGCTTTTCGGAAACTTACGACCGCTTACGGAAAAAACCGAAGACGTTAATTTCATAGGCGTAGGTAAAAATAAATAACTTTAAAAAAATAAAAATATGATCAACTACATAGATGGAGAACATTTGAGAGAAAAAATATGGAAATCAGGAAGACTGGGGACTTAGATTGAGAGATTGGGAGTTAAACACGGAGTCTTCAAAGTATGACACAAGAGTCTTAGCCATTTCAATATGTGGCTGTTTTGCAGTGTAATTAAGTAGTTAAAAAAAAAACAAATTATATTTCTAAAAGATAAGGAAGTATTATTTACAAAAACAAAAGAATTCTTATATATAAAATAACAAAAGGACTAGTTCTCTCCGCTTTTTAACAAATAAAAAGGACACAAAAAAGACAAATTGTAAGAAAATGTATCACTGTTACTTTACAACAATAAAGTCATAGAATCTTCACCATATAATGCTCAATTATCGCAACAAATTTGGCTGCTTTATTTCCTCGATTGAATGCAAAGAGAAAGAGATGTCAAAAATGCTACATTTTTGTCTATTTGACATTCCATTTTGAAAACTTGTAATCTTATAAAATAGTATTTGCAAACACAATATCATGTTAAACAGATTTTTTTTCTAAAGACGCATAACCTTTACTTAGGTACGTGCAGTAACGTAAAACTGATAAAATTATTTATACCCACGCACAGGCCACACTTAGGTGGGATTTTTGTTTTATTATTTAGGTTAGGTTAAGTAAGGTTAGGTCAGTTAGTAAGTATGTGGTTGTTATCTTTATAAGCTTTATAATGTGAGAAAAAAAAACAATAAATAAAAATAAGAAAGTTCTTAAGGTGATGAATCAACATAAATGAATTAATCAGAAATAAATGAGTAAATATAGTTATTACATATTTTTCTACGTCGCTGGATTTTCATGGTTACTCTTAATGACCGCCATACGATATGTTAGGAATGTAAGGGTGGCCATATTATGTTCGTGTACATATATAAAGGGTGAGCGTGTGTAAGTGGTTTTGTTTGTATACAATTAAGGGTTGGCCTCTAAATTCCTGAGGCCTATAAAATTATAGCAATAATAATTGCGGTGAAAACATCTGAAACATACGCCTATGTAGATGTGTAACATTGCTCACAAATAATATTATAAAGAATTTTTGTTACACTATTTACAAGTAACCCTTGCTCAGATTAACCTCAATGTACCTCACCGTAACTTGCGTTCCAATGCTGTTGCTGTGAAAAATTGATTGATTTGGTGTTTATTTTGTAGAACTCCATATTTAAACTTATAATTCGAAATCAAACACCGATTTGAGTCTACTGAACACTTTATTTTATTTTTACAAATGTAAACATATAAAAATAAAAACTTCGTAACAATTGTTTCGCCTTATTGGGGCATTTTCAAACGAATGTGAAGATTATTTGGATTAAATGTCCTTATATAGTTATATAATTCAAGGTCAAAAGGGGAAAAACAAATGGTTAAGGGTTCCCCTCAATTATGATTAATGTACATGCTATAGTTTATGAGATTATTTTGATTTTCTACTTAAGGACCTTGAATTATATAACTATATAAGGACATTCAATCCAAATAATCTTCACATTCGTTTGAAAATGCCCTAATAAGGCGAAACAATTGTCACGAAGTTTTTATTTTTACATGTTTATATTTGTAAAAATAAAATAAAGTGTGCAGTAGACTCAAATCAGTGTTTGATTTCTAAATATAAGCTGTGAAAAATGTTAGAGCCAACGTCAGATTATTTTTTCGTCTGCCAAGGATCCTCAGAAAAGTAAACAAAATATCTCTAACCAGTACTGGTAAAGTGTTCCTACAGCAAGGACAAATGAAATATTTTCTATGTTTTATTCATTTACTTATTTATTGCGCATAAAACTTTTTTTTTTTTTTTCTAAATGAAAACCTCACTAGACACAACCCGTGCCGAAGCATTCATAAACATTATTTTTTTATTTGTTCTAGTGCATAATAAATAAATATAATATAATAGATAACACGGTATTGATTTAAGCATAAAACACAAATAGCAGACATGCAACAATAATTCCGAGTTTAAATAGACTACTTTTTTGTTAGGATGATCATTTAAAGGCAGTTTTCGGGACCCTAATCCAGAAGTCATTTTTTTACAAATAATTAATTTTTTTATTTATTTGTATTCAATTTTGAAACACGAGGTAGAGTTTTGTAAATTTTGGGATCAAGGTACATGTGACTCCTATGACCAAACGATGTTGTCATTTTAGGTGGCACAAATAATTGTCTCTTTTTTTATCTTGTTTCATAGATTGAATTATATTTTCTCCCACCATTTTTATGTGTGTGAACGAGAAGTGCTCTAGCGTACAGTTGCTTGACGTCCAGAATACCTACTCGTTCAAACACCTCCGTTGCGGGTGTTCTGACAGGATCCCGAGCAGAGCCTTGAGTACATACTTTTGTTATTTCCAAAGTATACCTAGCACTTTTGCTGGCATTGCAAAAAAAAATGGAACCCCTACGGACTCGAACCCCCCGCCTACGACATTAGAAAGCATCGACCCATCCGCGAAGCTATTTCGCGTTTTCGGCTGAGTGTCGAAAAAGTAATTAATAAACTGGATAATTCATTAGCGCACTGGACACTATTTCTAAATAAATTATAATAAATAAATAATTTAAAAGTATTCCTTACCGAGTACGATAGTTCACCAAACAAAACATAAATTACGTTTTAAGAATCATTGTTTCATCGACTTTTATATCACATTATTATTCACAAAACCACATAAGTTACATATTATAATTCTTCGTGTATATTTATTCTTAACACTATACACTAGTAACGTTTTTATCATAACTCTAACTTAATTTTAAAAGTTTAAACGGATACTGAAAAATAACCTACAATATTCAACTGTCATCGTATGCACAAAAACGAATTACAATTAAAAAACAATTAGCAAATCTTTGTTTTTTAAAACCCACTTAAGGATTTATACTATATTATCGATTAAAATATCAATTTGTTTCGATTAAAATATCAAAATGTTTGTTTATTTTAAAGCAAATTACTTTCAAACCACTAAAACATAAGTATGATCAATTACTTACTTATTATTGAAAATGTATTCGTTATCTCTTTCTCACACATAACGAGTGCGTATATTGTCACCTCCTTTAGACTGTCGTCAGTCAAATTAATGTATTTTAAAGAATACTAGCCCTTATGACAAAGTATTGAAATACTAAATTGCATTGATGAAAGCTGCAAGATTTTACTGTAATCGCAAGTGTAATTCCACTTCGCCTGTTTATCTGAGAGAGCTCATCCAACCTCTTTCACAACACGGATTATCTCTTCGTTCTAGTAACGAGAGAACCCTTTTAATACCCTGTCATCGCTCTAACTTTTTTGCCTCCTCTTTCACAGTAGTAGCCGCTCGATTGTGGAATAATCTACCCACTAATGTTAGAGACGCGTCTTCATTATTTACACTTAAGTCAAGATTAAAATGTCACTATCTAAATATTTAAATTGTTCCTTTATCCTTCTTCTTTCCTTCCCATCCCCTCTCCTCTCTTCATAGTATAGTGTTATTTTATATATATATATATATATATTTATATATATATATATATATATTTATGTTTATTTTTGTTAATCTTTGCTTTTAATTTTTGTATAAAATTGTAAGATTCAATATGTCCATGTATTTATAATTTTCTCAAACTGAACGGTTTGGGTAGGTAGGAAGAAATTGCCTTAAGGCAATATGCCCGCCCTTATATGTATATTTATTGTATATGTATATAAAGTGTCAAATAAATAAATAAATAATTTTTCGAACGAGATTCTAACGTTTTAGGTTAAAGACTTATTTGAATTAGTGATTTTAAAGTGAGCAGAGTAATCTCGTGTAATCCAGTAGTAATAATTTTGGCCAATAGAGGCGCAACTGGTCGCTGTATAGAATAAAGGAATATATAAATTTACTTGCCCAAGAAAAGTAATATATTTTTTTGGTGATGTGTTTTTCCTAATAATACTACAGTATTATAAAACATTACTTACGATGTCAAAAAAATATGGTAAGCTGCATGTAATCGATAATAAGGAGCATTCGCCCCTGCTAGGTACCTACGTAAACTCAATATTTGAACATTAATAATTTTTAGCTTTGGAATTAAATCATAAACCTAGGTACCTATTTATCAATAAAAAGGCTTTTTCATTTTATCTGAACAGTTTTTGCACATTTTTACGACACAATTAGTCATTTTTCTTTCAATTTTTTTGGTTTCGAATTAAATATAAATCTCATGCAAAACCCGGCTAGCGGTTAAAGTATGACTAAATTCGCGCTGAACATGAGTTGAGTGTCATAATTTTAGAGGGCTCAGGGTGAAAATCGGTTTGTTTTTTCTTCATCAACGCGTGTTCTCGTATTTTCTCCCTTGATTATGGTACTAAAGCAGTAATTTATGTACGATTTTGATTTGAGCACGACGAGGACTCTAAGCCAATCACATGAGGAGATGAAACGAAAACTTATACTTATTATGAATATGTAAACAGCTCAAAAAAGGCAAAAAAAACGTGTGTTCTTATTTATTTATTAATCTGGTTCTATAAAATAAAAATTAGTCAATTTGAAGAAATTTTTTGCCTATTTGAATGGGTCCCTGGATAGTTTAGATTCACAATTGAATTCAGTAGGTAAAAAATTCTAATATCGATAAAACGTTTGCGGAACCAGCTAATAACAGGCAAGCAAACATTCGGGCAGGACAACGTCTGTTGGGTCCGCTAGTATTATAATAAGATTCTTAAGGAACCGCATATCTTCCCGCAGTATCGAATCTCCTACTAATTCTCATCCCCTAGAGGCATTACATAAGATCAGTCTTAAAGCTTTCCAAACTCTGTCGTGTCAATTACTCGTGCTAATTGGGTCAATTGAGAGCTTTCTCCGTCTCTCTTCCACTTGGGGATGGTAAATGGCAAAACGTGTAATCCGTCCTTCTCTTTCAGACCTAAGTTCAGCGAAAAACTGCTTAAATTCCCCCTTTTGCAGACAGCTTTTTGTATTTCGATTTTCAGTTGGAATAGTTTTACCGAGCCTTTAAATAAAAAGTTTTAATTGAAATTTAACGGCTTGAAATATTTAAGTCCTTTTATAAATTATAAATTATCGGTATTATTTGTAAAACGGTAATGACCAACGACTTCGTGCTGTTTAAAATTTCGAATATTTTAAGAAACAGAAAAAGGATGCACAAGATCATAGGGCTGCGTGGATGAGGGGCGGAGTGAAGATGAGCCGGGGAGATTTCATGCGTATATGTGTATGTACTTAATCTTTAGGAGATAACAATACGAATAGGTAGGTATTATGAATAAAGATTTAAAGTTAGGGCAAAGCGCGGTACGGAGTGAAGCATTATTTGCGCTAAGCGAAATATATTTTGCACGTATTTCTGCGGTTGGTTATTTAGGTTTTTGTTTTTTTTTAAACGATTAAATTTATTTTTGTGAAACAGTTTTATGTGTTTCGGAAGTGTAACTGTTTTAAAATAGCAGTTACATTTTTTTTACCACTTCTATTTGTAACCCCGTCATACGTTGATTTTCCACACATTCTTCTGCCAGTTCCATGTTCCACTTCCATACATAAGTGCTGAGACTAAAACTCTATAATAATAATAATAAATTTAATCCATTTTATCTTCCACTAAAAAAAACAAGGTCACCTTTGTACAAAAAAGCAGTAATATACACTGAATCAATCTAAATATAGCGTTGATCGTGCATTTATCAATTGTCGAAAAAACACCCACAGCACTAGGAAAAAGTTACGGTATGTTAACAATATTTTGAGTTTGTCCAAATTTTTGTTCATCTATTTGAATTATTCACCTAGTATGTAGGTGAAATAATTCAATTAGATGAATCTCACCCGCATAAATAAAGGTTTCAGCTCTTTAACTTCAACAGATGAAAGAATTGAAGGAATATAGATGTTCAAATATAGGCAGAATGGTGAATGTTACACAGTTTGTAAAGTGGCCACTTAAACCAGCCATTGACAGGTCATAAGCCCTGTAGATGCCTAGACTTCTATATTACCTTTTCTTAAATGTTCTTCATCTCTGTTGTAATATGTTGGTTTAGATGTTGATGGAATTATTAATGCCAAAGCTATCTTGTTCTTATAAATAAATTTAAGTGGATAAATATGTTTATAAGTATTTTGATTTCATGAATTAATTTATTTGAAAATACTCGTAATAAAAAAAATGTATCTCTTGAATGTCACATCATACATTTAAGTTTGAATGAGGTATCATTCAAAATTAGATCTGGCTGTTTTTGGTAAGACATATATTTTAGGTTTTGGGGTCAACCTGACATAAAGAATCACCATAATTCCTTTAACACATAGTTTAATTGTTTTGAAAAGTATTATAACAAATTAATGTACCCGGTCATCACCATGCGAAGGAACTGATAAAAGGGTACTTGCAAAAGTTTGCTTTTGACCTAATAAAGCTCAGCCAAAATCGAGTAAGGGTTATCACTTATATTGTTTTTAAAGCTTTTTTTATCTGAAATGCCTCTATGTTGTTTAACTCAAGTTTTTTGGTCATTAATAAAAAAAAATCATGTATTGTAAGCGCCATTATTGACATTCGTTCATAGAGACACTTTGTGCCGAAATGGTTTTCTGAAAAACTTTCATGCTATTTGAATGGTAGTGCAATAGATGAACTCTTATGTAAACAAAAGCCTTGGAATAGAAGCCTTAGACTGAAACCTCTTTTCAAATAAAACCTCTTTCAGCGGAAGGTTAGAAAGGGCATTTTGCATGTAAATTTTTCTTTTTGTCGTTTTACATAATGTTAAGTCTCTTGCGCAAACTATCAGAAGTTTATGTACCGGAAACTGGAAACTCTTGTATGTTTTCCTTGCAAATTAAATGGTGTATGTCGTAGAAAGAATTTTATCCAGTACCACGAGTTTTGCAATAATATTAATCTGTCAACTTTAACACAATCATAAAACCATAGGAAAAACAAACATCGCTCTCTCATTAAGAAAAAAGGGGATTCACAAAATTCAGAATCATATAATGCGGTAAAAAAATATTATAAAATGGGAAAAAAACATGTAGGAAGAAAAAAAACAGGTATTTAACTTGAAACATATTTGAACGTTGTTTTTCTGTCACTCTTTTGCAAATGCCTTCTCGGGGAATACCGTGCAAAAAGGTAACTGTACGTTGGACTGATCATGTCTAACTATAATTAACGAAATAGAGGTTTCATAGGCCCGTTTTGCGCACCCCAAAAGCGAGCCGATTTTGTTATTTTATAATTTTTCTATTAATAGAATCAGAACAATTTTTTTTGTGTAGGTACCACTACTACCATCACGCCATTTTTTGGCGGTTTTTGGCGGAGTTGGCAGAGGAAATGGACTGCCACACACGTCTATCTTGACATAAATTCGTAGCTTTTTCCACATAAAAAAATAATACGGATACTGTGGAAAAATGTTTTCATTTATAATTTTAAAATAAACTTGTTAAAAAAAACTTTTAGGTTTTGTTAGCAGAACGTCTAGTGACTTAACTCATATGATATAATTACAATTAAATCACTTTTTTGCTCATTTGTTTGTCTTCTTTCAGAATATGTCTCTGTGATGTGGTCTTCCTTTTAATAGGCCGGATAAATCATATCGAATCGGTTCAACATCGCCTACTAAGAAAAGTAGCATGGATGATTGGCATCAAGAGAGGAGACTATACTTACGGAGAAATTGAGTCAATTTTAAATGTCAAGTCTACAAAAACGTAGAAATAACATCTCACCCCATATTTATGTTTAATTTACTAAATGGCTTAATTGATCAACCATCGTTACTGAAATGTTCCGATCCGCCAATTGCGAAAGAATAATGTGCTGTTTCTTGATAAGCACAGCACAAACTATGACTTGCGTCCCGATTGTGTTGCATTGTAAGCTCGAGACAATTTCTGGACTTTTTTTATGTCTTTCTAGATTTTAACAATCACTATGATAAACCAGATCTTGTTTTGAGGTAATCATTTTTGTCCTAGGTTTAATTTTCTTTGATTGTATTTAACTGTAACTGTTTATACGAGGGTTGTGTAAAAAACAAGGTTTTCAATTGTTTTTCAGGCATAAGGCATTTTTTATTTGAACTGAAAAATAAATCATGGGATAGTTTAATTTCTTAACTATTTTTTAACATAATCACCAGATTTTTCGACGCATTTTTGTTGACGACTAATCCACTTTTGGAATCCAGCTTCAAAGAAGTCCGCCGCCAGTCCGTGGAGGAATTTGGTGAAAGAAAAAAATGTATAGCGTGCTTATAAATGCAACCAAAACAAAATTCAAAAATAAAATTAAACAAAGTAAATTAAAATTTTTAATTGATATACAAAACAAAAAATAAGGCTACCCATCAAAATTAAGATCTAAAATATGTTTTATTGGTAAAAAAAAATTATTACAGTAAAATGGCTACAAAGTGCAGAGCAAATTTTTTTATACAAACAAAATTATATTATAAATTTTATATTTGAAGCACTTAATTATCTTATTTTATACCCTCACGGTAAACAACACAAGAATGGAAAAGGCTCAAAAGAAAATAATAAACATGAATTAACGAGATATAAAAATAACGAACTTCTTATGTAAAAGCCATACATAAATATACATTCCGTATGGAAACGTTCTGTCTTCGAACCAGTTTCACTATAAAAACACAACATAATTTTCCCTTCACATATTTGTAATTATTGCTCAGCACCAATTAAATTCCCTGTGCACCACTGGGATGATGATAAAAATGATGGTGTTTAAAGGTTTTAATTGCAATTAATTCATTTTCATTCCAAAATACTTTTTTTTAAAGCATATCGGTGAAAAAATGCTTAAGGGGTTGGGTCTAGTAGCTTTTTGTATGCAAATCACTCCCTCGACAAAATCTACTCCAGTGCAAGAAGGAAACTGATCCAATTTAGTTTACTATAAAACTCCTTCCAGATAAAAATATCCACATAGGCTTCGTTGCGTTGGCTAGATTTGTCTTGAGCTCCTGTGGTTTATAGTTTATCACAATGTCTATTCAGTTCATTTTTATGTATTTATATTATGCAAAGTTGCAATTATTATTTTGTCTGATGAAAAAAATTTCAAAAAACCCTTAAGGATTATTATTAAATTGCACAACAATTTGTAAATTATTTGTAGGTATAGTATTTATTTTTTTATTGGATGAAATTTTTATTTTTTTATTTATTTAATTTTACAATACGCCCAAGGGGCATTTACAAAAAATATACAGTTAAGTACAAACATAGTGCGTAAAAATTTAAAAGATAAACAATGCTTTTTTGTATACATTTAGAAACAATAAGAAGCATACTGCCATGCAAAATAAAGAGTGAAACTTTACATAGTAAAAAAGAAAAAAATAATTTTATATGGATATAATAAAAGTAATTGAAATTAAAAAGCAGATTGTAAATAACTTCTAAAGAATTCAAACAAAAAAATATATACATTTTCATACTTATAAGTATAAAAAAAAAAATGGTATCAACAAATTATTGTTAAAAACAAATAATGAAAATTAGTTAACAGTAAGTATATATGTGAAAATAATATAATATACGGTACACAAAAATATTTGATAAATTAATATCAGAAAGAGATAAGATAATAATAATACACATCAAAAACAGAGAAAGAATTGTATGAAAAAGAAAGTTTTATTACGACATTAATAATTTGCTTCAAACAGTGCATTTAAGAACGTTTTAAAATTAATAATTGTCGTATTAAAAATGTCTATTTCACAAGTAAATTTGTTGGCTAAGGAATTCTGCCTAAATTCAATAATTTTCTGCAAACCCCTCTGTAATTATAAATATAATGTTTTTATTATTACTTAAGTTCTCACTTGCTAATTAATTAAAAATCAAAACAATATACGTTAATATTATTTTGATTTTTAATTACAGTATTTAAATCGATTTCGCAAATCTGTTTTAAATCCATAAATATATTTGAAAAATACCAGCAAATCTAAAAATATTTTTCAACAAAGAGTATTATTAATATTTTAAGCAACTTTGTGGTCAAACATTTTACGAAATGTAATTTAATATTTGTATAAAACCACTTACCGACGTTTCTACGTCTACCGGTTTCGAGACATGTGCATGTTTGCCCTAATCAGTGCACGCGCTTATTAAAATGCATGTCGTGTTGGTTTCATATTTTTGTGCAACAACTATGGTGAAGGTGTATAGTGGGTTTTGCATGTTGGTTTAATTGGTGTTCTGACAAAAGGACGGGTACATCTCGAAGCCGGTAAACATAGAAAAGTCGGTAAGTGGTTATAAACAAATATTTAATAACACTTAGCAACATAGAGTAGCTTTTCCAACAGGCGTAACGAATGTTAATATTTTTTATTTCAAAAAAAATCTTGGCAAAAGACCTGCCATATGATCCTTTTTTTTTTCTTTTTTTCTACAAACAGCCTTAATATTTTCTATAAGACCAGTCTCAGATTCAATGTTTTTTCTTTTGATTTGTTTGAATAAATATTTTACAAATCCGTCTTCCAATTCAAACGCGGTGCTCATCCGGCGATTAATTTATGTAATTAAATTAAATTAATATGCATTGCTCTCAGCTATCTCTGAGATAGACTCCATTATGAACTTCCGAAAGTTTTATCTTCAATTTCTATTCCGGAAGCGGCTTCCGGTGCAATCTTTGGAATCAAACTATTTTCATTAATTCGTGCAACGTGATCTGAGTCGAAGATTCTTTCAAGACAAATTTAATGCCAGTTACTAAGAAGTATTTTCCGCTCTGTTATCAACTACTGTATTTTTAGAGTTGTCTTTTGGTTAATTTATTTATTATTTCAAAAAATTTCCAATTTGATATCCAAATTTTAGTATAGAATAGAAAAATAGCATAAATGTACGTAGTAAAGTCATTAAAAAAACATGATTTACATTAAGTTTGTCGTTATTATTTGCAATGTTATAATTAAAATCTAAACACTCATTATTTGAAAAGTGAATTTTCAAACTGTTCATAGTCAATTTTTATAAACTTAAAACAAAGGATGTCATTGTAATTAAAATCATAAGATGCAAAATGTAATTTTAATATTAAAAAAAAACACCCGTTGAAATCTACATAAAATCGTTTATTTTAGTTTTAAACACAAAAACATAAATTTGGACAAATGCTACACCCTGTTAGGGCACTTAAAAATTAATCTGAAGATTAGATGGATAGTAGGTTCTTATAAAGCTTTATAATTCTAGGAACTTAAATTATAATTAATTAAACATAACAAGTACAGCCTGTACCATAATTATTATTATGGGAAAACCAATAGTTGGGGGTCAAGCCAGGTCTTCATTTCGGAAATCAAGGTACTTTTTTGGAGAAATTTATAATGTAAAAAAAAAACTAATGTTAACGTTTATTGACAGGTATTGTGAAATAATGAACGAATTGATAAGCAATGTTTGATTATGTCCAAATGCTTGCAGACTGGCTGGATTTCCTCCCTAGGGAGTTGTTCGTATTTAAATTTATGGTGAATTTAATGGTGAATGTAACACAGTGTGTAAAGTGGCCACTTAAACCAGCCAATGACAGGTCGTAAGCCCTGTAAATGCCTAGACTTCCATATTCCCTTCTCGAAAACTTTTTCCCTCTCTGTTGAAATAAATTTAAATATGAATTGATAAGCTTTTATACAATATTTTTGGTAATTCTATTAATAATATTTCGATAATTTAGGTGATTTACGATTTAAGAACATGATTGAAATATTTTTTTTAAATTACATATACATAAATGTATTTTAGAATTATTTATTTTAAGAACCTGATTTAAATATTATAAAGAATTAATGTAAACATAAATGCATTTTTTTTTTTCAAAAACGCATCATAAATAAACTTATAGGTTTGTTAGACTTAAATAAAAAAATACAATGTGGAGATTTACAAAATAAAAACCAAGTCAATAAATAGCAAAATATATTTGATTGATAGGGTTGTATGACACAAGTTAAAGAACGCTTTTGTCGTTTCATTAAAATAAATCACTTGATCTGTTAAAAACGAACTAAACACAAAAAAAAGTTTTTCTCCAACCGACCTTTTTTGACTTTGGCCACTTTGAAAAATAACTTTTCTATCTGCCCAAATTCAATTCATATAGGAAACGCTCGAAGAAACTTTAATAGTAAGCGTTAAAAAACGCTTAAGGTTATTTTACATTTGATGGTTAAAAAGGCATTTAAATAAAAAATAAAAATATATTTTAATTTATGTGTGAAGCACTATCTTGCTGGTTATTAATTATAAGAAAATACATTTAAAACAACTTTGTTTGTAACCACTTCTTTTTCTACTGACCGGTTTCAAAGCTACACAAACTTATTTATTTTCTTTAGTCCACTCTTGTCTAGTTTTAAAAAAAGTGTCCTTTTTACTTTACAATTCCCATATTAATAAGAGCAACACGACAATAAGACTTGACTTATTAATTGTATAATATGTTTTAATGTATATTTATACGATAAAATTAAGTAATTGCTGTTAGAATAATATAGAAAAAATATATATTTTATAATAAATTAGCTGTGAAACCGGTCTGTAGAAAAAAAGTGATTATATTCAAAGTTTTTTTATATTTATTTTATTGAATCATTTTTGTTTGTTTTAATCAAAGTTTATTGTGATTTGTGATAAAACAATTAAGAATAGAAAATATAGTAAAGCAATTTTAAATAAATTGTGTTTTATTGATAAAAAATATGTATCCTATAGGATACATAACCAAGAAACGGGTGTTTTTAAAAAAAAAATTTTTTTACATAAGCATTCTTCTAAAAAAAATTTCAATTCCCGCCAAACTGCAAAAGCAGTTTTTTTGCAGGGATTTCTCTCTTTAAACATTTTGATAACACAATATAATAATGTTTCCCTAAAAATATAAAAAATCTTAAATATAACAATAAAATAAAAGTTTAAAAAAATTAAATACGGTTGAGATCTCGGTAAAGCGCGGGTTGTACCTATCTTAAGGGCTGGAACCTACACATCTTGGTAAAAAAGTGTCCGTTGAATAAATAAATTTAAATCATGTAGAAAATTTTAGAACTATTTCAAACCCTTCGTCCCTACTTACTGGGCTTCGCCAGAACTATATATCCGGCGTTGAAGGCTTTTGTGTGTAGTTACCCGAGTGGGGTAGAAAAAATGCTTGACCCGGTTTTCCGTTTGTGGTAACATTTCAAGAGCCATTTCTGGTGAAGTGGAAACCCCGCAAATAAGTTAACTCCAGAACTTCCACAGTTACTTTTTATGCAAGTGACAAAGTGATGTGGGGATACTTCGCGTAGAGAAATTGTACCTGTCAAGCCATCAGAAATTTGATTTTAATAAATTTTATTACCAATGAAAGCGAAACATAAAGAAAATTTATTAAATTTGTTGCAACAGAGAGGAAAAACATTTTTGATAGGAGAATATTAAAGTCTTGGCATTTATGGGGCTTTATGACCTATCATTGGCTGGTTTAAATGGCCACTTTACACACCGTGTAACATTCAACATTCTGCCTATGTTTGAACATCCTCATTTTCACAACTCTTCTATTTGTTGACTTTTGTGAAGTAAAAAATCTGGGAGTAAATTCAGCCAGTCTGCGAGCATTTCAACAACCTAAACACATTGTTGAATTAAAATTTAATTAATTCAACAATCAAATTAGGTTTTATCGTCGGGATTTTTTTTCAATCAAATAATGAGCCCTAAACAAAAATTAAATAGTAAAAATTATACGTCAATTGTAAGAAATTTTTCTACTCTATGAGATGTTGTGTTTGCTGTAACGTAACATGGTTTATTTTATTTGATTACAAACCTTCAAAATATAATGTCATGTAGACGATAGTTTGCATTTTTGACACTTCTTGACAGCATCATATCAAAAGAATAATGGAGAAAACAGAAAAACAACTATTTACTATTTTTTTGTAAAATAATGAAGGAAATCACATTATTTACAATTTTTTCTTGTTGTGTCTTCTTGTCCTCTTTGAAACGAAGAAGATTTTTTGTTCTAAATTTTCTTAAATCTCTGCTCAGACACTTGAAAATTTTAATATTGATGATGTTTCAGGGCCACACTCTAAAACCTCGGAGGAAAATTCCCCATGGTTTAATAAATTCTTATATTTTTTTCAAAAACAATTTTTATTCTTCAATTTCGAAAATGGAGTGAATCCTTAATTTCTCAAACTAGCATCCCTTCCACAAACCTCTATTCCTCCCTTTCCCAGCCCCTTTTCCTGTCCGCGTATGTGCGTATTGTTTTGTTGGTCAAATACGTTTTAATCTATTTTTTTGTAGGGAATGGATAGAAGTTTGTAGAGAAAGTATGCTCGTTTGAAAAATTTAAGATTTGAGTATTCCATTTTCAAATTAAAAACAAAAAAAAATCCACAAAAACTGTTTTTGGAAAAAAAAATATTGGTATTTTTTTTTGTTTACCGTGAGGAAAGTTCCTAAATTTACACAGTCTCGCCCTGAAACACCGTATTTATGTAAGTGCCTAATAAATATTTAGTATGAACTTCTTCACATGTATATTTATATTTATATTTACAAACATAACAAATAGAAGTTTAATGATATTTCATTGTTTTGTCAGAATTATAATTCATTCATAATTAATGATACCCTTGCACATTCGATATTTTAACGAACACTCATTCCTTTAGAACAAAAGACAACAATGAATA